>NW_025767425.1:80000-562077 GCF_003918875.1 Haliotis rubra
GAAACAGGCAATAATACAGATTCTTTACATCGGATTTGTATGTACAGGATAAACAGGTTTCAGACTAATGCATGTACGGAATGTTGTGAAGTCGACGACAGTGATCAATTGCATGGTTCACTTAATACTCATGACCCGAAACACGTTCAACCCAGTATGTACAACTTTCGACACACGTCTCTGCGAAAAGCCTTCGGTATACGAGGGTCTAACTTGATCACTGCAAAGTTTTAAATAAAAACCCGAGAACAGTCAGGGAAGAAGATTATTAGTATATCTACGAGCCACATATTGCTGTACACAGAAAAATCAGAGCTTCTTTTAACATGTCATGGTTAACACATGCCATCGTATCCCTGCTGCGTAGATCTATGCTCATGATGTTGATCACTGGATTGTCTGGTCCAGCATCACGCAGCACAGATCTGTGTTAGGATGCAGCTCACGGCAAACTGTAGCCAATTCTATAATATAATAGAACTATAGAAGAACGTCTATTAGGTGGCTGGTAACTGAAACGACATATTTTTCTGTTGCGTCAACTTTACGTCTTCAAAGTTGAAGGTTTTGTTCGTTTGCAATTTTTGTACATCAGCTTAGTAGACTAACAGTATAGTTGACCTAGTACTTGAATACCCGAAAATAGTAAACAACATTTATACGCTGTCAACAAACCGGCTACCACTCGTATTTGTTCTGTGACTTTGCTGTTGATGGCTGGCCACTTAGGTATATGTTTTGCCACACTGCCTTAGTGCAAGGAAGCCAGCTTCTCAGTGTAGAGATCTCCAGCACGCGTGTATGCGTGTAAAATCGGGGTAGGTCGGACAGTCGTCTCTAACCTGTTGCAGTCTGGTTTTAAACAGGAGTATGTCTAATAAACCCCATCACCAGACTCTTACATGGATACACCAGGACCAGTCAGATGAATATGTAGATTAAAATACAGTCGATACACTATGGCTCATTTTTGCAACATCACGCACAGCCATTCAACGGTGCGTTATTATACAGAATATCAACATGAATGACAACATCAAACTGCGACTCACTCTTCTCCGTAGTGTGTGTTTGCTAGATACAGGTAACACTGTCGCAGTCAGCCAGCAGACAGAGTTCGTGATAAACCGTTACCTACCTTGTTGGTCAGAGTTATCCATGGTCGCAAGTTCGACAAGATCCAGCTACAGGTGGTGTTGCGGTCGAGCGTATTTCGTCTGGGGTGTTTCCCACTTTTTGAATGACACTTGGAGCCCTACTATGTAGAACACGCATGAGTTTAGTGCACGGGGTCACGTGTACGAGGCATTGTGTGACAAGCCTTCCGTACCAAACGGACCGTAACCACCATCTCACAATGATTGTAGACTTACTCTGGGTCTCCTAGGGCAGATTACTTTTCATGAGCGTCAGGAGCAAATGCGATGTCAGTTGTGAGTGGTTCAGTTGTTTTTTGAGTGGTTGAGTGAGAGTCAGTGAGTGAGTGGTTGAGTGAGTGAAATCCTAGAATACACGAGAGCCCCAGGGGACGGGCATTAATGATAACCCAACTAGGTCCAACAGGCTCTTATAGGGCTGAGGTTATCGTAGCTAATATACCTTATCATAGTCTTACAGGTGGGGCAGCCTAGTGGTTAAAGCGTTCGCTCGTCACGCCGAAGACCCGGGTTCGATTCCTCATGTCCGATTTCCTATGTCCCCAGCCGCGATGTTGCTGGAATATTGCTAAAAACGGCGTAAAACTAACCCACTCGCTAACATAGTGTAACAAAAGGCGCAGCTCTCTGAAAGCTATGTATAATAGGGTCCTGGACAATGAATTCCTTCCAAAGATGTTAACCAGCTTTACGAGCGCGAATGATGCTGCGTTATACGTATAGTATGACCAGAAATTATTGAGAATTTGAGGAATATGTTTAATTGGATTTCTAGTATAAACAACCTTGACCGGCTATCAAGTGCTTGGTTTCATTCAAGAGAAACAGCTCTGTTAATCCTTTTTCATTAATTTGTGAAGAGTTATCCCCTTTTGTTTACTTGCTAGCACACGACATTTTCAGTGATCCTCAGTATAGATGATTTAGAGAAGAGGAAGTTGATTTTAGAGCATTATAACAAGGACATCAGATCAGCTAAAGTTATTTCAAGTAGAACAGGCATCCATTTGTCCACTGTTTATCGTGTTTTGAAAAATATTGCAAATGGATATGGCACTGAGCACCAGGGAGGCGCAGGTAGGCCCAGAAAATTGACTGTCGGTGACAGGAGGCGGCTTGGTATTCTTTTTTCTAAAAACAAACGAAGGAGTTTACAAAACTTAAGGCTGGATATGATTGATAGAGGAACTGTGGCTGTCTGTAAAGGGACAATTAGAACTGAGCTGCATGCAATGGGTTGGCAGAAAAGTCGAGGAATTCCATCACCGATCATGAAACCTGAACAAAAGGAGCGAAGGTTAAACTGGTGCTTATAGCATAGACATTTTAACTGGGACAATGTGATTTTCTCAGATGAAAGTTCTGTGTGACTGTTTCCTAATACACTGAAATTCTGGACCAAACAAACTGAAAAACTTTTGTATCAACGCCCAAAATACAGTTCGAAATTTAACGTGTGGGGTGGCATATCTGTGTTAGGGGCAACGCCCCTCTGTGTATTTGAAGGGAATATGAACAGTGAGCGGTACACAGATGTTCTGGAGGGACATTTACTTCCATCTGCTCACGTGTTCTATGGAAATTTTTGGATTTTCCAGCAGGACAACGACCCAAAACATCGTTCAAAGCATTCACAGGCCTGGTTTCGGACCCAAAATATGACATTATTAGATTGGCCAAGCTATAGCCCTGACCTATATCCAATAGAAAATGTTTGGGGACTTATGAAGGAAAGTGTCAATAAGAAAAATCTGACAAATATTGCTGAAATGAAAGAAGAGGTAGTCCGGTATTGGGACAGCATGAACCACGACTTTCTAACTTCTTTGATCAGTAGTATGCCCCGCCGCTTTGAAGCCTGCATTGCTGCCCATGGTGACTTGACAAAATACTAACTGTTCACTTGTCTTTGAATCTGGAGTTATGTTCACATTTAATACATGAGTAATGAGTGAAAAAAAAAAAATTCTCAATAATTTCTGGTTGTACTGTATGTATGTGCATATATACATCCACGGAGCTATAGGAAAACCTCATCATCCCGGACTTCGTTATTCCCCACTGCTATTTAGAACATATCTGAGGTTGAAGAGATCATATGTCTTTTTTATTTCCTACCAATTGGTAATGTGGGATTGTGTGTTCTAACTGTCTTTCTTTCGCTAATTAACCTATTGGGGCTCCCTAATTAACCTTTATTGGTTGACGCTGAAGCTGCACAAGATGTGTATTTTAATAATGATCTCCATCATCATTATCATCATGTCTTCATGGGCGGATCCAGGAATTTTGGAAGGAGGGGGTTCAGGGGGTTTGAACCCCCTTAACCCCCCATTGACACCGCCAACGCAAAGGAAATCTTCAATGTGATCTTACGTCATTTTCGTGTGTGTGTGTGTGTGTGTGTGTGTGTGTGTGTGTGTGTGTGTGTGTGTGTGTGTGTGTGTGTGTGTGTGTGTGTGTGTGTGTGTGTGTGTGTGTGTGTGTGTGTGTGTGTGTGTGTGTGTGTTTGTGTGTTTGTTTGTTTGTGTCCGAACCCCCTGAACCCCCGCTTTGGATCCGCCACTGGTCTTCATAGAAATATCTGTTACGATAAAAAAATTCTCCATAACAATAACGTGCTTGTCTGCTCACAAATGAAGCATGTTCTTGAAAAATATTCCGACAAAGAGTTACACATGCCTCACTTTACTGTAAAATGTCACAAAACGTATTCCTGAAAATGCGCCATGAAAGTGAGTCCTCTAAGCCTCCATGCCGTATAAACGGCATACGTTTTACAGGATTGCTCTACGCCGAAGTGTTCGAGACGACTGTGCCCGGACTGTATAAATTAACCTAAACCTCACAAATATATTTACATATGATTTATAGAATTACATCTTCCCAACGCCTTATTGCGTGACTTTTCATTCCTAAACACACTTATCCGTTAAAGTGAAGCTCCTATAATGTGTTTGATTAAACCCAATTTTGTTTGTAAGTGTTTTGTACGATATCGCCCTGGCTGCTTAATGTAACTTAACAACACAGATTTAACCTGAATTTTGTTTAAATCCATGAAATATCTTCCTACATACCAATGTATAAAGTCTCTCAAAGAGTAGTAATTTACGCAAATCCATCTTTCAAATACTATGAAAATAATATTTTATTTAGTGTTCGGAATGACTTGGCACGAGCTGCCAAAAGCAACGTAAACGTCATAGGAGTTGTGTTTTAATCTAATATCTATCTACAGAAATACCACTTTGTAACGTCAAAAAACATCAAAGAGGTAAGTACAGTTACGCTAAAGTGAAACTCTTTTCCCTCTTCATTCCCAACATAGCCTCAATCAAAAGTGGGTCGATGGGGATACTATTATTTCCCAAGGGACCTATTGTAACCCGGAATACAGTTACATGTAAGGCTATTGCCTGGGGCAAGACTTAAAGTGCTGTGTATCATTGACCTGAAGAGTGTTTAGCCGGAGGCATGAAATATACGATAATTGGCTGGTGGCATTTGATGGCTATGTAACTTTGGAGAAGGTTTCTCATGTAGCTCCACGATGTTGAGATTACAGCGAAAGGACCCTTTCCCGAACCCCGGTAATCCAAGATTTCTGAACGATTACTTTTGATAACAATACTTTCTACATGACATAAAATCATTACGGCCAAGTAGCCAAGATTCGTTTATTTCACTTGAACGAACCAGTGAAGATCCGGGTTAGAACTGGGGCTCCTTTCCCGAAGCAACCTTTACTAAGGTTAACCTTACCTCCCATTCGTCAACATTGCATTAAGGTTACCTTAGTGACTTACGATAACCTTAGTGCTTTGTAAAAGGAGGCCCAGGGCCTAGATTTTCGAAGCTCTCTTAGCGCTAAGATAGTCGTAAGTTAATGTTAATGTATGGCACTTGCGACTATCTTAGCGCTAAGAGAGCTTCGAAAATCTAGGCCCTGGTCTTCAGCAACCCATGCTTGTCGTAAGAGGCAACTAACGGGATCGAGTGATCAGGCTCGCTGACTTGGTTGACACATGTCATCGGTTCCCAATTGCGTAGATCGATGCTCATGTTGTTGATCACTGGATTGTCTGGTCCAGAATCGATTATTTACACGATTCCGTCTGAGATAACGATGTTTGTTGTACAAATTATTAACTCATTGCCCAATTGCTGTGTACAGGGCACCTTCCGCCATATTGGTAAGGTGCTCGAGCCACTTCCTTAGTAACGGTCTTTAAGTCTATTAGTCGCCATTTTCAGCCGTCTCGCGCAATTGGTACTTTTGTAGGTCTTCCCTCTCACGGGTCATTGTAACAAATGCCTTCGTGAGCAAATGCCACGAATTTACGTCAAGGCTTATTACAATTTGCTGCAAAAATTACAATTTACGTCGTCACAGCCAGTTTCACTCACAAGAGTACGTGTTGCGTGTTTATTTCAATCTGGCCATGATACATATAACTGACGAGGGTACCTCACGCCATGGCTGAACTTAACAGAATAGAAACTATTCAGTATTTTGGCCATATAACCTAAAGTACCATTGTAATAGAAATAGTTGTTTTTTAACAATTCACATGACAGTCCGACTTTTACAATTGACGCAAAGCAAACACATGTTTCAAGTAAACAGCCAAATTTGATATCGCATTAATATTTTAGTATTAGAAGACTAACCACATTTACATTAGCACTAAAGTATTTTAGGCGTATGGATTTATATTTTTCACAAATGTAACACATGAGATTCGTTTTCATCTAATTTAAACTGAGAATTTCGAGATAAACGTACAGGAATGTAGTGTCACACACACATATCACACACTCTCTCTCTCTCACACACACACACACACAGTTTTGAAAGAGCCTTCACTGCTTGCCCGTAGAGCAAGGATCCACTTCAAGACATTGTGTCTCGCCTATAGATGTCAGCACCTATCTCCAACACATCTCACATCTTTGATCACAATGCCTCCTGAAACCTCCACATCTCCGGTTGTTCTTTTTCTGACTGTTTTGTACAGTTTATCTGCACAAAGTGTGTGACTTTCATATATGCTTTGGAGCATGCACATGGTCATATATATATATATATATATATATATATATATATATATATACATATATTTGACATCAATCATCATAAAGACAATTCCTATGTTTGAATCCCATCAATCGTGTCGTGGTTGTTGTGTATTGCGCACATCCCAAAATGTGTTTTTTAACGCTTGTCATAAGAAAATGAAAATGATATATGAAAAGTGCATGCAGAAAAAGTTTTCCACGTGATGTACGTGCAATGTGACAGAAACATGAGTAGGGATATCGACTATAAAAGGCCAAACCCAATTCATCATTTCATTACGAAATGTACGACGTAAACGAAGATGAAAAATGCCAAGATTGAATTCTACTGACCGAAATATGACCATTGGGCGTTTGGAAGCAGGGGAGTACCAGTCTGCCGTTGCAAGGCACTTCAGCGTCCACCACGGCACCATATCTCAATTATGGCATCGATATACCCGCTTCAATTCGACCCACGATCGTCCCAAAAGTGGAGGACCAAGAGTGACCACTCCTGCTCAGGACCGATTTATCAGGGTGTTTCACCTACGTCACCGACGACTTGTGCAATCACTTCCAAGGCGGTGTCGAACAGTGACGTGGTGGTGTTCCAGTAGTGGTAGTCGTGGTGGTGTCCCATGTAGTGGTGGTGGTGGTGTCCATGTAGTGTGGTGTCCTGTGGTGGTGGTGGTGTCTCCATGTAGTGGTGGTGATGTCCCATGTAGTGATGGTGATGTCCCATAGTGGTGATGGTAATGTCCCATATAGTGATGTGGTGGTGTCCCATGTAGTGGTGATGGATGTCCCATGTAGTGATGATGGTGGTGGTGGTGTCCCATGTAGTGATGATGTCCCATGTAGTGTGGTGGTGGTGGTGGTGTCCCATGTAGTGTTGGTGTCCCATGTGGTGATGATGTCCCATGTGGTGATGGTGGTGTCCCATGTAGTGATGGTGTGTCCCATGTAGTGGTCCATGTGGTGGTGGTGTGTCCATGTAGTGGTGGTGGTGGTGGTGTCCCATGTAGTGGTGGTGGTGGTGGTCCATGTAGTGGTGGTGGTGGTGGTGTCCCATGTAGTGGTGGTGGTAGTGGTGGTGGTGGTCCCATGTAGTGGTGGTGTGTCCCATGTAGTGGTGATGGTGTCCCATGTAGTGGTGGTGTCCATGTGGTGGTGATGGTGGTGTCCCATGTAGTGGTGGTGGTGGTGTCCCATGTAGTGGTGGTGTCCCATGTAGTGGTGATGGTGGTGGTGTCCATGTAGTGGTGGTGGTGTGGTGTCCCATGTGTGGTGTGGTGTCCCATATGTGTGGTGGTGGTGGTGTCCCATGTAGTGGTGGTGTCCCATGTAGTGATGATGTGGTGGTGGTGTCCCATGTAGTGGTAGTGGTGGTGTCCCATGTGATGGTGATGATGTCCCATGTAGTGGTGGTGGTGGTGGTGTCCCATGTAGTGGTGGTGGTGTCCCATGTAGTGGATGATGTGGTGGTGTGGTGGTAGGCCATAGTGGTGATGGTGATGTCCCATGTGGTGATGGTGTAGTGTCCCATGTAGTGAGTGGTGTGGTATGTAGTGTGATGTCCCATGGTGAGTGGTGGATGTCCCATGTAGTGGTGGTGTCCCATGTGGTGGTGTCCCATGTAGTGGTGGTGGTGGTCCCATGTAGTGGTGGTGTCATGGCGTCTCCATGTAGTGATGGTGTCTCATGTAGTGGTGATGATGTCCCATGTAGTAGTGGTGGTGGTGTCCCATGTAGTGATGTAATGTCCCATGTAGATGGTGGTGGTGTCTCCATGTAGTGGTGGATCATGTAGCGGTTGTGGTGTCCCATGTAGTGGTGATGTGATGGTGATGTCCCATGTAGTGATGATGTCCCAGGTGGTGGTGGTGTCCCATGTAGTGATGATGGTGGTGGTGGTGGTGTCCCATGTAGTGGTGATGGTGATGGTGTCCCATGCAGTGGTGGTGGTGGTGGTGTCCCATGTAGTGATGATGTGGTGGTGGTGGTGTCCCATGCAGTGGTGTATGGTGGTGATGTGTCCCATGTGGTGGTGGTGGTGATACATCCCATGTGTGGTGATGTCCCATTAGTGTGTCCCATGTAGTGAGTGGTGTCCCATGTGTGATGTGGTGGTGATGTGGTGTAGTGTCCCATGTAGTGGTGATGGTGTAGTGTCCCATGTAGTGGTGATGGTGGTGGTGGTGTCCCATGTTGTGGTGGTGATGTGGTAAAGTGTCCCATGTAGTGGTGGTGTCCCATGTAGTGGTGGTGGTGGTGATGTCCCATGTGGTGGTGGTGTCCCATGATGGTGGTGGTGTCCCATGTAGTGGTGGTGGTGGTAGTGTCCCATGATGTCCCATGTAGTGGTGGTGTCCCATGAGTGGTGGTGGTGGTGGTGTCCCATGTAGTGATGGTGTGGTATGTGGTGTGTCCCATGTATGTGTCCCATGTAGTGGTGGTGTCCCATGTGATGGTGGTGTCCCATGCGTAGTGGTGGTGGTGGTGTCCCATGTAGTGATGGTGTATGGTGGTAGTGTCCTCATAGTGATGGTGGTGTGTCCCATGTAGTGTTGTGGTCACATGTAGTGGTGGTGGTGTCCCATGTAGTGGTGATGGTGGTGTCTCATGTAGTGGTGGTGGTGTCCCATGTAGTGGTGATGTCTCATGTGGTGATGGTGTCCCATGTAGTGGATGTCCCATGGTGGTGGTGTCCCATGTAGTGGTGGTGTCCCATGTAGTGGTGGTGTCCCATGTAGTGGGTGATGTGGTAATGGTGGTGTCCCATGTAGTGGTGATGTCCATGTAGTGGTGGTGGTGGTGGTGTCTCATGTAGTGGTGATGGTGTCTCATGTAGTGGTGGTGGTTGTGGTGTCTCATGTAGTGGTGGTGGTGGTGTCTCATGTGTAGTGGTGGTGTGTGTCCCATGTAGTGGTGGTGGTGGTGTCTCATGTAGTGGTGGTGGTGGTGTCTCATGTATGTGGTGGTGGTGGTGTCTCATGTAGTGGTGGTGGTGGTGTCTCATGTAGTGGTGGTGGTGGTGTCTCATGTAGTGGTGGTGGTGGTAATGTCTCATGTAGTGAATGGTGGTGGTGGTGTCCCATGTAGTGGTGGTGGTGGTGTCTCATGTAGTGGTGGTGGTGTCTCATGTAGTGGTGATGGTGGTGTCTCATGTAGTGGTGGTGGTGGTGGTGGTGTCTCATGTAGTGGTGATGGTGATGTCTCTCATAGTGGTGATGGTGGTGTCTCATGTAGTGGTTTTGGTGGTGTCTCATGTAGTATTTGTGGTGGTGGTGTCTCATGTCCCATGTGGTGGTGGTGGTGTCCCATGTAGTGGTGGTGGTGGTGTCTCATGTAGTGGTGGTGGTGGTGTCTCATGTAGTGGTGGTGGTGGTGTCTCATGTAATGGTGGGTGGTGTGGTGGTGTCTCATGTAGTGGTGATGTCCCATGGTGGTGGTGGTGTCCTCATGTAGTGGTGGTGGTGTCTCATGTGGTGGTGGTGGTGTCCCATGTAATGGTGGTGGTGTCTCATGTAGTGGTTGGTGGTGGTGGTGTCTCATGTGTGGTGAGTGGTGGTGTCTCATGTGTGAGTGGTGGTGGTCTCATGTAGTGGTGGTGGTGTGTCCCATAGTGTAGTGGTGGTGGTGTCTCATGTAATTGTGGTGGTGTGTGTCCATGTAGTGGTGGTGGTGGTGTCTCATGTAGTGGTTAAGTGGTGGTTGTCTCATGTGTGAGTGGTGGTGGTGTCTCATGTAGTGGTGGTGTGGTATGTAATATGTAGTGGTGGTAATGTTTCTCATGTAGTTGTGGTGATGGTGGTGTCTCATGTAGTGTGGTGGTGGTGTCCATATGTAGTCCTGTGGTGGTGTCCCATGTAGTGGTGGTGGTGTCCCATGTAGTGGTGTGGTGTCTATGTGTAATTGTCTCATGTAGTGGTGGTGGTGGTGGTGGTGGTGGTAATGTCATGTAGTGGTGGTGGTGGTGTCCCATGTAGTGGTGGTGGTCTCATGTAGTGGTGGTGGTGGTGGGTGTCTCATGTAGTGGTGGTGGTGGTGTCCCATGTAGTGGTGGTGGTGGTGTCTCATGTAGTGGTGGTGGTGTCTCAGTGTGGTGGTGGTGGTGGTGTCTCATGTAGTGAAGTGGTGGTGGTGGTGGTGTCCCATGTAGTGGTGGTGGTGGGTGTCTCCCATGTAGTGGTGGTGGTGGTGTCTCATGTAGTGGTGTTGGTGGTGTCCCATGTAGGTGGTGGTGTAGTGGGTGGTGGTGGTGGTGGTGTCTCATGGTGGTGGTGGTGTCTCATGTAGTGGTGATGGTGGTGGTGTCCCATGTATGTGATGGTGGTGGTGGTGTCTCATGTAGTGGTGATGGTGGTGGTGTCTCATGTAATGGTGGTGGTGGTGTCTCATGTAGTGGTGGTGGTGTCTCATGTAGTGGTTGTGGTGGTGGTTGTCTCATGTAGTGGTGGTGGTGGTGTCTCATGTGTAGTGGTGGTGGTGTGGTGTCTCATGTAGTGGTGGTGGTGGTGTCTCATATAGTGTGGATGGTGGTTTCTCATATAGTGGTGATGGGTGGTGTCTCTCATATAGTGGTGATGGTGGTGTCTCATGTAGTGGTTGTGGTGGTGTCTCATGTAGTATTTGTGGTGGTGGTGTCCCATGTAGTGGTGGTGTAGTGGTGTGTCTCATGTAGTGGTGATGGTGGTAGTATGTTGGTGGTGGTGGTGTCCCATGGTAGTGGTGGTGGTGGTGTCCCATGTTATGGTGGTGGTGGTGGTGGTGTCTCATGTAGTGGTGGTGTCTCATGTAGTGGTGGTGTGGTCTCATGTAGTAGTGGTGGTGGTGGTGTGGTGGTGGTGGTGTCCCATGTGGTGGTGGTGGTGTCTCATGTAGTGGTGGTGGTGTCTCATGTAGTATTTGTGGTGGTGGTGTCTCATATGGTATTTGTGGTGGTGGGGTCTCATGTAGTGGTGGTGGCGGTGTCCCATGTAATGGTGGTGGTGTCTCATGTAGTGGTGGTGGTGGTGTCTCATGTAGTGGTGGTGGTGTCTCATGTAGTGGTTGTGGTGTGTCTCATGTAGTGGTTATGGTGTCTCATGTAGTGGTGGTGGTGGTGTCTCATGTAGTGGTGGTGGTGGTGTCCCATGTAATGGTGGTGGTGTCTCATGTAGTGGTGGTGTTGTCTCATGTAGTGGTGTTGGTGGTGTCCCATGTAATGGTGGTGGTGTCTCATGTAGTGGTGGTGGTGTCTCATGTAGTGGTGATGGTGGTGGGGTCCCATGTGATGGTGGTGGTGTCTCATGTAGTGGTGATGGTGGTGGTGTCTCATGTAATGGTGGTGGTGGTGTCTCATGTAGTGGTGGTGGTGTCTCATGTAGTGGTTGTGTTGTCTCATGTAGTGGTGATGGTGTCTCATGTGGTGGTGGTGGTGTCTCATGTAGTGGTGGTGGTGGTGTCTCATGTAGTGGTGGTGGTGTCTCATATAGTGGTGGTGGTGGTGTCTCATGTAGTGGTGGTGGTGTCTCATGTAGTGTTTGTGGTGGTGGTGTCTCATGTAGTTTTTGTGGTGGTGGGGTCTCATGTAGTGGTGGTGGTGGTGTCCCATGTAATGGTGGTTGTGTCTCATGTAGTGATTGTGTTGTCTCATGTAGTGGTGATGGTGGTGTCTCATATAGTGGTGATGGTGGTTTCTCATATAGTGG
The DNA here is from genome assembly GCF_003918875.1 of Haliotis rubra. Lineage (NCBI taxonomy): Eukaryota > Metazoa > Mollusca > Gastropoda > Lepetellida > Haliotidae > Haliotis > Haliotis rubra. The sequence goes on from NW_025767425.1 coordinate 91,915, forward strand.
TGATGGTGATGTCTCATATAGTGGTGATGGTGGTGTCTCATATAGTGGTTGTGGTGGTGGTCTGATGTAGTATTTGTGGTGGTGGTGTCTCATGTAGTATTTGTGGTGGTGGTGTCCCATGTAGTGGTGGTGGTTTCCCATGTAGTGGTGGTGGTGTCTCATGTAGTGGTGATGGTGGTGTGGTCTCATGTAGTGGTGGTGGTGGTGTCCCATGTAATGGTGGTGGTGTCTCATGTAATGGTGGTGGTGTCCCATGTAGTGGTGGTGGTGTCTCATGTAATGGTGGTGGTGTCTGTTGTAATGGTGGTGGTGTCCCATGTAATGGTGGTGGTGTCTCATGTAATTGTGGTGGTGGTTTCTCATGTAGTGGTGGTGGTGTCTCATGTAGTGGTGGTGGTGTCTCATGTAATGGTGGTAGTGTCTCATGTAGTGGTGGTGGTGTCTCATGTAGTGGTGGTGTCCCTTGTAGTGGTGGTGGTGGTGGTGTCTCATGTAGTGGTGGTGGTGGTGTCCCATGTAATGGTGGTGGTGTCTCATGTAATGGTGGTGGTGTCTCATGTAGTATTTGTGGTGGTGGTGTCTCATGTTTTTTTTGTGGTGGTGGGGTCTCATGTAGTGGTGGTGGTTGTGTATCTCATGTAGTGGTGATGGTGGTGTCTCACATAGTGGTGATGGTGGTGTCTCATATAGTGGTTGTGGTGATGGTGTCTCATGTAGTATTTGTGGTGGTGGTGTCTCATGTAGTATTTGTGGTGGTGGTGTCTCATGTTTTGGTGGTGATGTCCCATGTTGTGGTGGTGGTGTCTCATGTAGTGGTGATGGTGGTGGTGTCTCATAAAGTGGTGTTGGTGATGTCCCATGTAATGATGGTGGTGTCTCATGTAGTGGTGATGGTGGTGGTGTCTCATAAAGTGGTGGTGGTGATGTCCCATGTAATGATGGTGGTGTCTCATGTAGTGGTGGTGGTGTCTCATGTAGTATTTGTGGTGGTAGTGTCTCATAAATTGGTGGTGGTGATGTCCCATGTAATGGTGGTGGTGTCTGATGTAATGGTGGTGGTGTCTCATGTAGTGGTGGTGGTGTCTCATGTAATGGTGGTGGTGTCTCATGTAGTGGTGGTGGTGTCTCATGTAATGGTGGTGGTGTCTCATGTAGTGGTGGTGGTGTCTCATGTAATGGTGGTGATGTCTCATGTAGTGGTGGTGGTGTCTCATGTAATGGTAGTGGTGTCTCATGTAGTGGTGGTGGTGTCTCATGTAGTGGTGGTGGTGGTGTCCTGTGTAGTGGTGGTGGTGTCTCGTGTAGTTGTGGTGGTATCTCATGTAGTGGTGGTGGTGGCCCATGTAGTGGTTGTGTCCTATGTAGTGGTGGTGGTGGTGGCCCATGTAGTGGTTGTGTCCTATGTAGTGGTGATGGTGGTTTCCCATGTAGTTTTGGTTGTGGTGTCTGATGTAGGTGTTGTGTCTTATGTAGTGGTGGTGGTGGTGGTTTCTCATGTAGTGGTGGTGGTGGCCCATGTAGTGGTTGTGTCCTATGTAGTGGTGGTGGCGTCCCATGTAGTTTTGGTTGTGGTGTCTGATGTAGTTGTTGTGTCTTATGTAGTGGTGGTGGTGGTGGTTTCTCATGTAGTGGTGGTGGTGGCCCATGTAGTTGTTGTGTCCTATGTAGTGGTGGTGGTGGCCCATGTAGTTGTTGTGTCCTATGTAGTGGTGGTGGTGGCCCATGTAGTGGTTGTGTCCTATGTAGTGGTGGTGGTGGTGGTTTCTCATGTAGTGGTGGTGGTGGTGGCCCATGTAGTTGTTGTGTCCCATGTAGTTGTTGTGTCTTATGTAGTGGTGGTGGTGGTGGTTTCTTATGTAGTGGTGATGGTGGTGTCTCATATAGTGGTGATGGTGGTGTCCCATGTAGTGGTGATGGTTTCTCATGTAGTGGTGATGGTGGTATCTCATATAGTGGTGATGGTGGTGTCCAATGCAGTGGTGGCGGTGGTGTCCTATGTAGTTTTGGTTGTGGTGTCTCATGAAGTGGTGGTGGTGGTGTCCCATGTAGTGGTGGTGGTCGTGTCCCATGTAGTGATGGTGTCCCATGTAGTGGTGGTGTCCCATGTAGTATGTATAGATGTAATTGTGTTTCTTTTTCTTTTCTTTTTCTTTGTACTGAGTGAGTTTAGTTTTACGCCGCACTCAGCAATATCCCAGCTATATGGCGGTTCTTTGTCCTGAATCATAAATACAACTGTGTCACTATTGGTCTAACTTGTAATGTTAAATTCAGAAGTATGTGTAGTTGTAGTTGTATATTATCATGTTTGTTATGTGCAGCCAAATATATATGCTTCACAAAATTCATAGATGGAAAAAACCCAGTAATTAATCAACAGGAAAATTTTATCAGATCTCACTCAGCTCATGTAAAATCGAGAAACGTTCTTTCTGTAAACGCCAGTCACTGAGGGGCTTTTACTTTTCTTTCATTGTTTCGGGTTCGAGGACTAAGATTATGTTAAGTAAGTTGTCTGGTTTGCTCTTTGTCCTTTCCCGCTGCACTCGTGCGAACGATTGGACCTCGCTTGGGATATGTGCACCAAGTCTTATACAAATCATATATTTCCCCTCTCAGCCAGGTTTTACATTAGGGAGAAACCATTTTCGAAAAGGGGTGACGATATAAGGGGTGGCGTCAGGTAAAAGTTTTAAAATTGCTGTTATGGATTCAAATTTCACTTCATGTTTAAAACTGACATTTCTAAAACAAGAAAACACCAAATATTGCTTTTCCGACATGAGACATAAAAGTACTGATGATGTAGTAAAATGTGGGCTTGATCATACTTAGAAACCCCTCCCCCCTAAAGGAAATAGTTGTTTGAACCATATAAAAGGGAACTTAATACACGTTGACATCTTCATTCAGTTCACTGCTTTTCCGGGAGGCCGATGGGGTGAGTTTTGTCTAATGGTTGCTCCTGAATTTTATTCAAAGATATTGATTTTCAATGGCCCTTGATCTTTAATCTATATAGATAAAAATATAGAAGATGTTAAACTTTTAGATTTTCAATTTAAATTCTTGCATTGAATTGTTTATACCAAAAAATAACTTTTAAAGATGAAACTGGTTGACAATTTAATATGTACTTTGTGTAATGAAGCGGATGAAAACATATGCCATATATATTGGGAATGGGAGGAAACAAACTACAAACTTGGATTAATCAAAACACACAGGAATTGCAATTGACAATATTTCACGTTTAGTTTGGTACTTTAAATACTAACCAACTACTTCGTCATACAATACTTTCTGCTAACTAACACATATATATTGCACCAATTGCAAAAATAATTCCCAACAAAGAAAATTTATAAAGATTTAAAAGACATATTCATGGTTGAAAAATGTATATCCGAAAGAAACAACGTTTTTGATAAATTCTCCCCCCCAAAAAATAGTTTCCTCTATTCCTGTTATTTGATCCAGAATGACCATCGTTAACTGCTGAAATTCGATGTGTAATAAATACATATATTTCATGTATTAGCAATGTAACTACACATATACTAGTTGTTATAATAATAGTTGTTTGATCCATATAAAAGGGAACTTAATGTACACTGCTCTTCCGGGAGACCGACGGGGTGAGTTTTGTCTAATGGTGGCTCCAGAGTTTCTAGGTTCCCCAATAGGCCCCCGACGATTGTACTCTGGAGAAGGTTCGGTGCTAGGCCTTTAATGTCGCCATAGAGATGACATAACTTAGTGCTTACCCATCATTTATTCCTTCAGTAGGTTGTTCCCAGACATCCATAAAGACATCCTGGGGGCAGAAGTTGACCTTGAAGTCCCTCAGAGGCAGGACGACTGCCAAGAAGACATCCTGGGGGCAGAAGTGGACCTTGAAGTCCCTCAGAGGCAGGACGACTGCCACGAAGACATCCCATGGACAGAAGTGGACGAAGAACTCACCTGGATGGAGGACCACTGCAGTGAAGTCGACAGAGGACTACACAGGCAAGTCTTTCAAGCAATGTTTGTATGAAAACATCTAACGTATTCTTGTTAACAGTAATGTAATGTGTATAGTGCATGCTCAAGTGTCCAGCCAGGTGGGGATGTAAGGGATGGCGGGGATGGCAAGTGGGTGCTGTTATTACGCTAGCTGCTGACGAAGGTGTACATTGTTTATTTTGACCTAAGATTCAGATATTTCTACTGAAATTATTCCAAATTAACAGTAGAAATCATGAAATAAACAATGCCATTTTAGAAAGTGGTCAAATGTAACATATATTATATTTGTGATTACACTTTCTTAATAAAGTACAGATTCTAGTTCTTTTGGGGTTGAGTCCCATCCGGCACCCTCGGGCACTTGATGATGAAATCATGTGTGAATTAATTGGCAATTCGCACTAATTCATCGGTATTTACAGATTAACGATACCTTGCCTAAAACGAACCTCAGTTGTCACATAATGTTTACATAATTATAACCCCATACTTTGACTCATTGTAAGTTATAATTCTTGCTCCATACGTAAAGTGTAGTATTGTTCCTTGTTCAATAAGAGTCTTCATGCCAAATTCACTTCAGTTGTTATGCTGCCTTTGCTGAATGACAGGAAGGTGTGGAAGAAAATATGTGTAGTAATAATACCAATTTCCGGCATATTTTATGAAACATTTAAACATTCTAATGTCCTTGTGTTTGCAATCACATAACGGGTAAAACAGCAGAAATTATAAATCATCTTTTCCACCAAACATATCCTCTCTTTCACCTGATGCGATACTACACACAATGCACCAAATAATATTTCGCACACGTGGATGCACATTGTACAAGTAATTGTTTTTGAGCACTGTATTTCTGTACTGTGATACTGTACTAATATATATATATATACTGAGCTGTAAAAGAAACGCAAGTTACTATTTTCAAAACATACGTTCCAAATGCATTCCTTTTAGGACAACAAAGTATACCATTATAGAACCAAGCATTCGAAGATGGTTTTGCCGTTGTTGCAGCTTATTCTTGACCATATCGCCCAAACGCAATCATTTTCATGTTTTTCGTGTTTTTTGCATGAAGTATTTGTGTTTCACACAAAAATGCGTGCATTTCACTCCAATTTGAAGCTTTATAAGGCAGGTAATTCAAAAACACCATAGAACACAAAATTGACTGACAACACGGAGAAAACATGCCACGTCTAACTGAACAGCAACGAGGCATCACCGTTGGAATGTTGCAGACCGGATCCACACCAACTGCAGTGGCCAGGCACTTCAGATGTCACGTGACAACAATCACAAGACTATCCGCAAGGTATCGTCAAACCGGTAATGTTGGAGACCGACCACGTTCAGGGCGCTCCAGGGTAACAACGCCAGCGCATGATCATCACATCCGGGTAACCGACAGCAACGAGCAACACAGACAGCTGCAACCATTCAAGGGCCACAACGTCACATCTCTGCAGACACTGTTCGTCGTCGTCTGAGGGCAGCAGGGATCAGATGTCGCCGTCCTTAAGTCAGACCGATTCTGACGCAACGTCACCGCCAAAATCGTTTACAGTGGGCGCGACAACACCAGCGTTGGCGACGTCAACAATGGCAACAAGCGTTGTTTTCTGATGAGTCCAGATTCAACTTGTCCCACGCCGATGGCCGATTACGTGTATGGAGACGACGTAATGAACGTTACGCCAACTGTTGTGTCGTGGAAGCTGACCGCTGGGGAGGTGGAAGTCTCATGGTATGGGGTGGCTTCAGCTACCACCACAGAACACGTTTACACGTGTTTCGTCAACGTGCGACTGCTGTAGTCTACAGATATCAGGTCCTTCAACACCACGTTGTACCGCTATTCCAGGCCCAACCTCAGCTCCAGACGTTCCAGCAGGACAATGTTCGTCCTCACACTGCACGGGTCTCTATGGACTTCCTCAGAGGGAACAACATTGCTGTACTGCCCTGGCCCTCTCTGTCCCCGGATATGGCACCAATCTAGCATGTTTGGGATGAAATTGGTAGACGGATACAGACAGCTGCTCAACCTCAAAACTTTAGAGATTTGGAAGCCAGATTGGTCAGGGAATGGAATCAAATTCCCCAAAGCCTTCTTTCAGACACTTGTTGACTCGATGTCGCTGCCTGCATTGCAGCCAATGGTGGTCACACGCGCTACTGATTGACACACTGTTTCGTGACATTTTTGGTGTGTGAGGGTGGAGTGATAACATATGCTTTTACAGTAAACTTGAGTGTTGTTTTCACCAGAGATCACGACTAATTTCTTCAACAATCACTTGTCTGTTGTTTTTCGTAGTGTTAAGATTGTTTGTTCCACAGATTCAGAAATATTGACATTTCTCAATCAACTTGGGTTTCTTTGCGGTTTTATATATATATATATATATATATATGGTTCATATATATATATATATATATATATATATACTCTCTGTATGTAGTCCTCATCGTTATAATTTAGGGGTGATACGGGAGAAGTCTACCTATGTTTGTCCCATTCAAACTGTGCACGAAGAGGTGAAGGTACATTAACAATATATGGTGAAATATATCAATACTGGCACAAGATGTCACAGGTCAAGATTTCACTTTGTTGTTTAATGCATCACTCGGCAATATTTTCACCCAGTATATGGGCACTGCTTTCCTGCCTATAAACGAGGCGGTGGTAGAGCATAGTGGTTAAAGTGGCTCGTCATGCCGAGGGCCCGGGTTCATTTCCCTACATGAGTACTATATGTGACGCACATTTGTGATATTTCCGACGATGATACTGCTGGAATATTGCTATAATTGGCGTCAGACCAAACTTACTCACTATATTAAAACAACTCTACATAAGTGAGAATAGTATTTCCAGATGCTTATCAATGATTCATTTCTTTCAGCTTAATCTGACTAGTGAAGTTCCGAATGATGTGAAAGATACTTTACCTTTACTTTTCCAAAGGCCAAGAAGGCCCCTGGAGGCATGGACCTTAGAAGAAGACATCCTGGGGTGCAGAAGTGGACCTTGAAGTCCCCAAGAGTCCCCGGAGTAGGACGACTGCCAAGAAGACATCCCATGGACAGAAGTGGACCAAGAACTCTCCTGGATGCAGGACGACTGCCAAGAAGACATCCCATGGACAGAAGTGGACCAAGAACTAATGGACAGAAGTGGACTCAAGAACTTCTGGATGCAGGACGACTGCCAAGAAGACATCCCATGGACAGAAGTGGACCAAGAACTCTCCTTGAGTCAGGACGACTGCCAAGAAGACATCCCATGGACAGAAGTGGACCAAGAACACTTCTGGATGCAGGACGACTGCCAAGAAGACATCCCATGGACAGAAGTGGACCAAGAACTCTCCTGGAGGCAGGACGACTGCCAAGAAGACATCCCATGGACAGAAGTGGACCAAGAACTCTCCTGGAGGCAGGACGCCTGTCAAGAAGACATCCATGGACAGAAGAAAACGAAAGAACTCTCCCGGAGGCAGGACGACTGCCAAGAAGACGACACAGGACCAGGTAGGTAAACTTTTCGAACAGTCATTTAAAGAAAACATCAAACATATGCTTATTCACAATACTGGTCTGTGTTTAGTAACAAGTTGTTTAGTTACAAGTAGATATATGAGTAACAAATTGTTTTCCTTGGTTTAGCATTGCTTTTCAGATTCATAATCTAAAAAGTAAGTTCCCGAATGGTGTGAAATATACATTAACTATACTTGTAGAGCCAAGATAACCTCTGGAGGCATGGACCTTAGAAGAAGACATCCTGGGGTGCAAAAGTGGACCTTGAAGTCCCCCAGAGGCAAGACGACTGCCAAGAAGACATCCCATGGACAGAAGTGGACCAAGAACTCTCCCGGAGGCAGGACGACTGCCAAGAAGACATCCCATGGACAGAAGTGGACCAAGAACTCTCCTGGAGGCAGGACGACTGCCAAGAAGACATCCATGGACAGAAGCGGACCAAGAAGAACTCTCCTTGAGTCAGGACGACTGCCAAGAAAACATCCCATGGACAGAAGTGGACCAAGAACTCCCTCTGGACGCAGGACGACTGCCAAGAAGACATCCCATGGACAGAAGTGGACCAAGAACTCTCCTGGAGGCAGGACGACTGCCAAGAAGACATCCCATGGACAGAAGTGGACCAAGAACTCTCCCGGAGGCAGGACGACTGCCAAGAAGACATCCCATGGACAGAAGTGGACCAAGAACTCTCCTGGATGCAGGACGACTGCCAAGAAGACATCCCATGGACAGAAGTGGACCAAGAACTCTCCCGGAGGCAGGACGACTGCCAAGAAGACATCCCATGGACAGAAGTGGACCAAGAACTCTCCTGGATGCAGGACGACTGCCAAGAAGACGACACAGGACCAGGTAGGTAAACTTTTCAAACAATCGTTCAAAGAAAAGTATGCTTGTTAACACTACAGTATTGTTACGTTTCAGTGTCACACTAAATTCACTTCTGTTATTACACTTCTTTTAGCTGAATGACAGGAAGATCTGGAAGAAAATGTGTGTAGTAATAATATCGTTTCCCGGCTAATTTTATGAAACATCTAAACGTTTTAACGTCCTCATTTTCTTATTTATCGGAGATAATATTGCTGGAATACTGCTAGAAACAGATAACTCCCTCACTGTAACATGTCTACATAAGTGAGACCGCCTCCGTGGTGTAGTGGATAGAGCCTCCGCCCGGAGAGCGGAAGGTCGCGGGTTCGATCCCCGACCACGTCATACCAAAAGACGTTATAATATGGTACTTGTTGGTCCCTGCCTGGCGCTCGGCATTAATGGGTACAACAAGGACTGGTCGGCTCGGAGTCAGTATAATGTGTCTGAGTGGGGGTATTCATGCTTCACTGCGGCATGGTATCTCAGTGGGCTAGCACTATAAAACCAGCTTCAGTCTGGGCTGAGTACAAACAGCCGCACATCCACACGCATGCACGTCGTCATATGAGGCGAAATATTCTCCAGCGCGTCGTTAAACACAATTTCACCTCACCTCACATAAGTGAAATCCATGACACTCATTTCTTTCAGACACAGGAACCCTGTTGGTTGTATTTGCACGCTGCGTCCCTCCCTCCTCCGCATGTAGAAGGTGCTTCTTTTGGAACGGATGTTGCAGGCAAGGAACCATGGTTAGGATGACAATGCCTTGATTCAGGCTGTTATGCGTGGACTCGCCCGTATTGGGATAGCTGACGCGCGATGACAACCTGCGTTTGGTCTGTACCTTCCTGTGTAATTTGTTTGGCTGCAGAGCCGTTATAATACTCCTGTGTAATTTGTTTGGCTGCAGAGCCGTTATAATACTCCTGTGTAATTTGTTTGGCTGCAGAGCCGTTATAATACTCCTGTGTAATTTGTTTGGCTGCAGAGCCGTTATAATACTCCTGTGTAATTTGTTTGGCTGCAGAGCCGTTATAATACTCCTGTGTAATTTGTTTGGCTGCAGAACCGTTATAATACTCCTGTGTATTTTGTTTGGCTGCATTATGTGTAGCTAATACCAACTGTTGATATATTTTGTGACAATATATTACAAGTGTCTGCTACTGTAAACCCTCCAGTAGAATAGGTAGTGCTGCATTCGTTGAGGGAACACGGTTCCAGAGCTTTTTCTCAAAAATGTTTTTATCTCTGGTTTTACGTGTCGGGCTTCAGCTACCTTCGACCGTTTTTTAAATGTACATCTCAAATATACATATATATTGTCTGGTAACCGGAGTGAAACCGGTGGCTTTTGGGCTGTTGTTTATGTTGATGCAAATAGAGATTTTGGTATTGTATCTTGAAGGTGACAATAAAAAGGCCGTGCACCGCACAGCTGGTTCCACTGTACTTGCTTGATTTTGTTTTGTTCTTTTTGTTTATTATGGGAGTGTTGGGCATTGTAGGAGAACTGTTTTTGTCCTAGGGAAGTTTGATATGTTTATCGGGGTGCAAGAGTCTTTGGTTTGCCATACGCTGCCAATTGTGTTGCAATACTATAACCTTTTAATAATCAACTATGTATACAGAGGAAATAATATACATGTATACCTACGATAATTTAAAAATGGTGAACTGGACAATTCCCTCTGATTTTCCCATCGACAAATAAGACAAGACAAACATTCACACAAAAATACATCAGCAAAATAACGTATCATCTCGACCATAAAGCCATTTCCTTGTCCAGAATGCTGAAGCTGACAGATTAAGCGCTCGTTTTAGAAAAGAAATAAAACCAATACTGAATAGTTTTCATATGCTCAACTTCCGATATGGTATTTAGTGAAAAGCCTGCTATAGAGTATACTAAAGTGCGCCAACAAACAGAAAACGAGTGTACAGAGAGATCGACAACCGTCTGTGCAGACTCAAGGGAACAGCTTCAGCGTGGACAGAAATCCCTCTTCAGTTTCTTGACGCCGTCGGCTACCTGCTCAAGCTTGGATAGACTGTAACACTGACACTTGAACACTTGTGATAATGTAATAATGTGGTCTTTCTCTCATCCTGATATGTTGATATGAAACACTTGTGATAATGTGATCTTTTTGTTCATCCTTATATGATGATATGAAAACACTGAATGTAAATAGACTGAAAAACTTGACAATTGATCTCAATGATGTGGTACTTTGTGATAACACATGTATTAAAGTCACTTTTAAAATCTGTCTTGTGTCATGTTGTGCATCTTAAGTGGACCAGTCCACTGTATGGAATAGGTAACAGGCAGGAGATTAGTTATGCAACAGACCATAAACTATGTTGTTATAAGCTGTAGGGGTAGTGGCATGTAGGGGTAATGGGAGGTTACCTGTGAGTCGACGGTCCGTCGTCACACCTGGCTCAGCGACCTAATTGCCATCTATAGTCTGATCTATTGTTTTCAGCAGCTATTCGTATTTTTTATAAGTTTGGCCCGATTTTACGAGTAAACATGCTTTTCTGGATATCCTATTACGCATCCCCCTGAACGCCCAGTTAGGCCGATGTGGGTTATTTCGACATATGCTATTTGCAATTGTGTAAATTTTAGTGATACAGGGTAACAGCCTAAAAACTTCTTTTTTTCCTATTTCCGACAGTACTTTAGTAAATACCGCTTTACACTGTTACAAATAGCAAAGTCTATGAACAATGAGTGAGTGGGTTTAGTTTTACGCCGCACTCACCAATATTCCAGCTATATGGCGGTGGTCTGTAAATAATCGAGCCTGGACCAGACAATCCAGTGATCAACAGCATGAGCGTCAATCTGCGCAATTGGAAACCGATGACATGTGTCGACCAAGTCAGCGAGCCTGACCACCCGATCCCGTTAGTCGCCTCTAGCTACAAGCGTGGGTTACTGAAGATCAATTCTAACCCGAACCTTCACGGATTTTTTTAAACGTAATAACCTCCTCATCTGTGTCAACATTTTCTGCACACTCTTGTAAATTCAAACTTATAACCCTGTAGCAGATGTTGAGTTTTAATGGTGGCAACAAGGACACCAGGTGTTCATTCTGAACCTCCACGCAAACGATTATTCCGCTCAAAAATCATCCAGTAGTATTATTCGTCACGATATGGCTGAGATATTGCCGATGTGACGTCCTCACTCCAGTAGTATTAGGTTTAGCATGGGTTACTGAAGGTCAATATTCTTACCCGGACCTTCACGGGAAGACTGAAGTAAGTGGCTACATTTAGACTAGTGAGTGTAAACTTTGATGGGTAGTATATGAATGTTTTTCTGAACGCTGGGTACATATTTGAACATATACGCACGTTCGGTTTGACATACTGCAATCCATTATTATTATTAAAAGCCCGACCGACTTTATCAGTGGTGCGTTAAGTCCCTTTGCTGCAAGTATTTGGTTGCTGAACATTTCTCGAGTGTGTCCATTTTAGACCGACGTCCTCTTGCAATGACCTGATCTATATTTTGTGGATATAACTCTACGACTTCTTTGTCAAGCCCACACCAAAGCACGTGTACACCTCTCAACCCAACAAAACTAGAATACCACGTGTACCCCTCTGAACCCAACAAAACTAGAATAGCATGTGTATCCCTCTCAACCCAACAAAACTAGAATAGCACGTGTACCCCTCTCAACCCAACAAAACTAGAATAGCACGTGTATCCCTCTCAACCCAACAAACTAGAATAGCACGTGTATCCCTCTCAACCCAACAAACTAGAATAGCACGTGTATCCCTCTAAACCCAACAAAACTAGAATAGCACGTGTATCCCTCTCAACCCAACAAAACTAGAATAGCACGTGTACACCTCTCAACCAAACAACAAAACTAGAATAGCACGTGTACCTCTCTCAACCCAACAAACCTAGAATAGCACGTGTATCCCTCTCAACCCAACAAAACTAGAATAGCACGTGTACCTCTCTCAACCCAACAAACCTAGAATCGGTACTTTACTGAGAAAGTGTGATCCCAAATATAACACGAGTTCGACACCAACACATTTTACAATCAAGCAATTCCTTCGACTATTTTGAACACCTGGTGCCATCACTGATAAGTCATCCATTCAATCAATACATTATTCAGTTTAGTAACCTTGAGCCAATATACACATAAATGTACATACATGTGCATGGTAGTGGCGTAATTTTAAATTTTCACAAATACATTCTTCTCTCATAATCATGTTAAATAAATAGACAGAGTTTATTAGATGTCCTTTGCGTTTGGTAAATATTATTTGTAAATGTACGTATATTTGCAATAGCAATACGTGTCATCTGAACATATTTAATTCCAAGTTCATCCTAGGTAGCGCATGAGAAATGACATTCATCTCCTTTACCTCGATAACATAAAGGACAGTTCCTCATGCGTTTACCATATTTGGGTCGCCTACCTTGTGTGCCATTGTTTAACACAGCAATTCTTATTATAAAATGACATTTTTCATGGATAAAAACTTGTTATATTTCGTGAGTGCGACCTTTGGATACAGATTGTTGTACTGGTGTCAAGCAGAAAAGTAAGATAAGGAGATGGAGTGAATGCGGCTTCATTAACCATCTGATGACAGTAACATCGTGAAGCTGAAGTTTAAAATGCAATGTTTTTTTGTCGTAGTCACAAAACAGAGGCGCTGAAATGATATTCATACCATACGACTTTTTATTCATATAACAACGGGTGGGTTCATTCCACGAGAAGGGTATTTGTGAATACTAGAATACCGAACCCCCTTCAGCTTGCTACTGGCTGATAGCGGTCAATATGAGGCCTGCTGAAACCTTTGTCCTGTCCGGTCCTGCATGGTCATTGATCGTTGTGTTGTCAGCTGAATTTGTGGTAGGTGCCTACTGTATTGGCCGTGTGATGTTGTTGTGCCATTACTTATAACGCCACTCACTCATACAATCATGTTGTATTTTAAACAATATATCAACACCCATATCCATAATGCACTCAACATTACAAGGTAATTTTCACCAGTTTTAATGATGAGTTGGGGAGTCTGGTTTTACGCCCCCTTCTAGCAATATTCCAGCAATATCACGGCGGGGTCACCTCAAATGGGTTTCTCACAATGTACCCATGTGGGGAATCGAACCATTCAGCGTGATGAGCGAATGCTTCAACCACCAGGCTATCCCACCGCCCCTTACCGTGTCGTTAAACTGCTGATGATTCAGAATTCATGTAAGTGGAATATATCTGAGTATTTATGCTAAGATCGTATGTTGATGATATGACAAACTGACATAAAGGATTGTGGTGAATATATTTATATACATCACAGAATACTTTAATTCCTAAATTCAACATTCAAAGCATAGGCGCCCGACTCTGATATATTATAAGCATGATCTATACATAAGATATAAGACTTATATCTTATATATAGATCTATAGGTCATGCTTATAGAAATATATCAGAGTCGGGCGCCTATGATTCAAAGCGATCACTCTACCGACAAACACGCGATGGGGTAATGGGATGAGAGTTATTCGCCCTTGTCATGGTAAGCTAAACGTGTTGCGTTTTGTAAACATGCAGTTTTGGGTTTAGTCTCTTTGCATTTTGTGTGTAATTATTATAATAACTACGATAAACACAACATTAACGAGCTCCCAAATAAATAGGTAGATGGCGACATCACAAGAAGCGGCGTATAACTGATAGTTGTTAAAGATTAAATTAAATATCCCGAAATAACAGACCCTTGTCATTCCTGGGCTTACGAGGAGCAAGTATAAACACACACTACACGCTGTTTGTTCAAAAGAAGTTATGAAGTTTGCCTTTAGATCTACGGCAATGTTTAATAAAGACTATTTGCAACCTATTCACATGAAAAAGGTTAGTCTGTCTCACCTTTTCCCTTCTGTCCAGTCCTTTCTGCAATCTAAAGCCCTCAATGAATCAAGTCTACATTTCGTCCTCATCCATCTCAGGGGGGGGAGCTTTTCAATTCAAATGGGAGTTATTGTTGCTATCAAAAGTTTAGATATATTCGGACACTAAGCGTTAATCTACAGAAAGGGCTGTGGTGAGGTGTCTGCAACCTAAGGTGAGGTGAATTTCAGAAATTGGGTTTAACGTCGTGCTTAAGAAAAATTCGCTTATGATGACGTGTATGTGTATGTGCGGCTGCTTGTACTAGCCCAGACTGAAGCTGGTTTTATAGTGCTAGCTCACTGAGATACCATGCCACAGTTAAGCATGAATACCCAATCAGACCCATTATACTCAAAGCCGACCAGTCCTTGTGGTACCCATTAATGCCGAGCACCAGACAGGAACCAACAAGTACCATATTTTAATGTCTTTAGGTATGATGTGGCCGGGGATCGAACCCACGGCCTTCCGATCTCCGGGCGGACGCTCTAACCACTACACCACGGAGGCGGTCCCTGCAACCTAAGCATCAATGGTATGTCCTCAGACACACAGACCACCCTGAAGGTAAAGGGGCATGAGACTTAGCCAAACAGGAGTCACAGGAATTTCATTGAGTGGCATTTTAGAAGTGGGAAGTACAATATAGACATTTTCATACAGATTCTTGTACCGTTCTCAAGCAGGAACATCAAATACTTATTCATTGAACAGCCATTCTTTTGTCTGTATTTTGACATTTTGTTATGGAGATGGGAATTCTGGTTTAAACAGGTCAACTGTACCTCGATCATGGATATCTGAGCCTTGTAACGCTGAAAGGGTTGTTGTTGTAAGCACACACACTACAGATATATACCCTACAAACCTTTTTGCATATAAGTATGAACAGTACCCTAACCAAAATCAAAATATAGAACACCAGGCCGGTATCTAAAACCGCAGTCATGAATCCTGATTCCTCAAACTGAAACTGGTTGTAGTTCCAGCCTTCAAACTGAAACTGGTTGTAGTTCTAGCCTTCAAACTTAAACTGGTTGTAGTTCCAGTCTTTAAACTGAAACTGGTTGTAGTTCCAGCCTTCAAACTGAAACTGGTTGTAGTTCCAGCCTTCAAACTGAAACTGGTTGTAGTTCCAGTCTTCCTCGCTGAACCTGACAGTATGATGAGTTTTGTTTAGTACATACAGCACTGAGTGTACTTGTCGCAAAGATTAAAAGATATTTACCAGCAAAAATGGTTGGAAGCAATTTCAGTAGCTACAAAATGTAATTATTACTCAATCTTTAAAACACACATTTATACTGAACTTTATTATCATGTGCTAATGTTACGAAATATAGAATAGCTTTAGCTCGTTTCCGTTGTTCATCTCATGATTTATTAATTGAAAAAGGTAGGTTTATGAATATCAAAAGAGAAGATAGAATCTGTAGAGGTAATAATACTGTTATGGAAGACGAATATCATTTTCCTCTCTGCGGCATGGTATCTCAGTGGGCTAGCACTATAAAACCAGCTTAAGTCTGGGCTAGTACAAGCAGCCGCACATACACATACTCATTCATGCATGTCGTCATATGAGCGAAATATTCTCAAGCACGACGTAAAAACCAATTTCACCTCACCTCACCTCATTTTCCTCTACTTTGCCCAACATATAACACTATACGTAAAATATATATTAAAGAACTCTATTTTGTCCATCCATCAAGCGATAAATTTTCTTCTCTATTGAATTCTTCAAATGAATTTGTAATTAAAAATGTTGCAGTTTTCATTTATCAAGCCATGTTGATTAGAAAATTGTATATATGAAATGTACTATAGGCCTGTGGCCTCCTCAGTACTGAAAAAAGATATAAAAAAAGATATGAGTGTACTTGTCTTTGTATAACATCCAGAATTGAACCTGGGTCTTCGGCATGGTAAGGGAACACTTTAATCACTAGGCTACCCATGGCTCAGTCCACGAATGAATGAACCATTTTAGAACATAAGATACCCCAGCTTCCCAGCATCAGATCTGTTTCATACAGATCGGCTTTATATCACTATAGATACTTTCAAAATATTGCTTTTAAATACAACTATTTTCTTCCTTTCCTTGTTTTCAGATTCTTTGAATACAAACTTCATGCATTCAAGCAGAGGAACATGTTCTGTGCCCCCAATAACATTCGCTGACTCTGTGGCCCGGTGTTGCTATGGTTACTATAAAAGTCTGCCCAAAACTGGAAAACCAGCCATGGGACGAGAGTGGACATTGTTGTCTGCTGTTGTCATGACTACACAAACAGGTACATGGGGACATAGTGACCTCAGTTAGCCTTCCAGCTTGGAGGAGGTCTCAGCAGCCTCTGTTTGATATAAGAGGCAGCTGACCCGTGAAGATCCGGGATATAGGTCTTCAGTAACCCATGCTTGTCGTAAGAGGCGACTAACAGGATCGGGTGGTCAGGCTCGCTGACTTGGTTGACACATGTCATCGGTTCCCAATTGCGCAGATTGATGCTCATGCTGTTGATCACTGGATTGTCTGGTCCAGACTCGATTATTTACAGACCGCCGCCATATAGCTGGAATATTGCTGAGTGCGGCGTAAAACTAAACTCACTCACTCACTATAAGAGGCAGCTAGATGGATCAATAATGAAGCAATTCTATTTTTATTATTGTTATTATTATTTTATTACTGATCAAACAATTAAGTGTATTAGGTTGTCAGATTTGGTGACTTATTTCATATCATGTCATCATGCTCTATATTGATGCTCATTAATCAACCCCTGGTTTGTGTGGTATGGATTACAGACATATCTCCGTATAGCTGGAATATTGTGGAGTGTGACTTTACATCTAAGGTGAGGTGAGGTGAAAGTGGGTTTAATGTCGTGTTTAAGAATATTTCGCTCATATGACGACGTGCATGCGTGTGTATGTGTATGTGCGGCTGCTTGTACTAGCCCAGACTTAAGCTGGTTTTATAGTGCTAGCCCACTGAGATATCACGCCGCAGTGAAGCATGAATACCCCACTCAGACACATTATACTGACTCCGAGCCGACCAGTCCTTGTTGTACCCACTAATGCCGAGCGCTGGGCAGGGACCAACAAGTACCATATTTTAACGCTCTTTTGGTAGAGTGGGATCGAACCAATCTCGGGGGCGGACTCTCTAACCACTACACCACGGAGGCGGTCTCACATCTAACGAAGCATACCATGACTTGTATCAAAACAAGTTTATGTTTGTAGGCAGCTAAAAGTGATGCAGATTATAGATGTAATAGATCATTCTGTAACTCTCCTTCAAAATGGCCGAAATTAGACTGAAGTTATACAAACACACATTTAACCTCATTATGTGTCTCGTACTTGCAGTTATGGCATATCAGTACATACATTATCGTACATGTGAGATGAAAGGCAAAATGGCAAAACTGATCGATGATCAGAAAACTGTAGATGGGAAGAAATATTATTGATTATCGATATGAAAATTGTTTCATTGATAATATCCTACATTACTATTGTGATGCAATAAAGTTTTAGTTTTCACGTCCAATACACAAAGTAAAGTTTTATTCAAGGGCCATTTTAAAATTATGTTTACGATAGTAAGTCATGCATAAGCGTGTCACTGATCTTCTTGAGACATAAAATACATATGTGTTGATTTCTTTCAGACACTCTGCATTTTCTTCCAAGTTACTTCTCTGATATTAATTAATATTAGTGTTTCTCCTTGGAATTTTTAGCAGGGAGCCGCACCCTGCCCTTTGTGTTTGGCATCCTGCCCTTCTTTTTAAAACAATAACTGATTTTAACTCTTTGTGGTTTTTAGATTCTATTTCATGTTGAAGTTAAATGAAATAACTGTGCTGTTTGAGTCTTTAAGAATCATATGCATGGATAACATAATACCGTCATTGCATGCCGCTATTGGAATAAGGGTGCCCCCCTTTTAAATTCTGTTTCCCTTCCTTTTTTGGATCCTTGGGGAAACACTAATTTAACTGATTGATATTTACAGGTTGTTTGATTTCATTTGAGACCAATGAATTGCTCACTAACACAAAATCTAATAATTGCATCAAAACCAAAATCAAAGGGACAATAGTGAACTTTTATCGATCTCAGTTCTTTCTTATGTTTTGTCCATGATTATTTCTCTTATAACGTGAAGAGGGGGCGGTGGGGTAGCCTAGTGGTTAAAGCGTGCAGCTCATCACGCTGAAGACCCGGGTTCGATTCCCCACATGAGCTCAATGTGTGAAACCCATTTCTGGTGTCCACCGCAGTGATATTGCTGGAATATTGCTGGAATATTGCTTAAAGTGACGTAAAACTAAACTCACTCACTCACTATAATGTGAAGAGCATTTGTGCATGTGTGGACCAGTGTGGAACAATGTCAGTTTTACTGTGCTAGCCCTTGGAAATGACAAGACACAGTTTATCGTGGTTGCGCTAAAAAGTGTAATGAGCCAACCAGTCCTTGTTATCTCCCCTTAATTCCAAATACCAGCCAGGGTAACAACCAGTACCATCTTTTGGTATGGAGCAGCCGGGGATATAAACATCAGACCTGGGCCCCGTTTCACAAAGCTCTCGTAAGCCTAAGATCTCGTAACTTTTCTCGTAGCTTTCGTATATCCTGTACTGTAACATAGACTTACAACAGTCGTAGCACTACGATAGCTTTGTGAAACAAGCCCTGTTTGTCTATCCATTAGGTTATGCAGGAGGTATATTATGCTCCAACATGACTTCATTAAACAGATCAGCCATTGTCTTGTCAGGTAAAGTGCATCAGTGGCGGCTCCTTCTGTGTGACTGGACATACATACACATACTTCTAGTGAAGAACACGGCCTTGGGTCACCGAGATTGGTGTATATAATGCCACTGTGATAAATCAGGAATGTTGCCAGCTCTTACATAAAACAACATTCATTCGTTACTTAATTGCTGCATTGTTTTTTTATTATTCTCCCATTTATGACTATATATGTATATGTTCTATATCATGGATACATGTGCTTGCTAACTGTTTTTAACTGCTGTTTTATTTGTTCAAAATGCGATATGTTACAGGCCTGCAATTTTCATTCATTCATTCATTCATTCATTCATTCATTCATTCATTCACTTTTTGTATCAGAGACTGGCTTCAGTATGAAAGTGGTTGCCATGGGAACAGGTTCCAAATGTATTGGGAAGTCCAAGATGAGTAAGGCAGGTAAGAATCTCCATGACAAGACCACCATTAAACAATATGGTTGTTTCTGACAATGGATTAGGTCTGTAGGTTGGGATTTTAATTTTATTGGTATTATCTAATGATTTTCATTTTTTTTTTTGTTATTACAAACTTGGCAGTAAGAACCAGTGATTTTTAGATTGTGATTTAAACATATTTTATTCACAAATGTGAAAGGGATTGGGGACAAGTTATCCAACTCCGCTCCCTAAGAACCAGTGACAGGGTTGGCATTGAGAAAAGGCTTGTATTATTGTTGTCTCATTGTGTTCACTTGTTCTTTGTGAATTGTTTTATTTCATATCAATGTTGAGGTTAAAGCATGAACCCAAAGTACACGTAAACTGCCTCTGAAGTATGTTTGGGAGAAACTGGAAGAATTGAATTGTCATTTTAAAAAAACAGATGCTTGTGTCAAAATATATAAATGTTTAGGTGCTTTTGATCCAATACAGTAGTGAATGTGTCATTATAGCCATAAGTCCCGATGATACCGTTGGAAATATCTGTTGTATTTGAAGATGGTTGTTTTTCAGATTATCAGACAAACTTTTACTTGTAAATGCTTTGAAGCCATTTTGAAATTTAGGGTATGCTTACTCATCTGGGCCTAGATTTTCGAAGCTCTCTTAGCACTAAGATAGTTTTAAGTGCCATTCATTAACATTAACGTACGACTATCTTAGCGTTAAGAGAGCTTCGAAAATCTAGGCCCTGTAAAACAAGAGAAGGATTTTGGTCCATTTTGCCTTTTGCCATGCTACCGTCATTTTGACATTTCACCATACTTAATTGCGGTGATATTATTGGTAACCAGCCTGCAGACTTGTCTCCTTATTTTGATATTTCCTTCACAGGTGATATTGTAAATGACAGCCACGCTGAAATCATTGCAAGGAGATCGTTTCTGTGGTACGTACTGACCCTTGTGTGTATTACATGTTGAACCATCAGAATTTGTGTACCATGCGTTGATTCAATGGTGTTGGTGAATGCAACAACAGACAGCATGGTGAATGCAACAACAGACAGCATGCTGATGGCATAGATTAACTGACATGAAAATTATGTCATGGTTTAAAGAATCTTAACAATTCAGACACAATGTTTGATCTTTGAATGGTCA
This sequence comes from Haliotis rubra, assembly GCF_003918875.1. Lineage (NCBI taxonomy): Eukaryota > Metazoa > Mollusca > Gastropoda > Lepetellida > Haliotidae > Haliotis > Haliotis rubra. The sequence goes on from NW_025767425.1 coordinate 112,737, forward strand.
ACAAAAAATTTAGTTCCATGTTTCCATGGTTGTTGGTACAGTAATCACCTTGGGACCTGCATTAACATATCCCAACATCATTATGGAGAGAGCCATGGACTTGAATTATATTACTCAAAAGAACGCAAAGACTTTTTACTCGATTCATTCATTTTACTATAGATCTTTGTCATTCAGGTGAGTAGAAGGGAAAGTCAAAGGAAAATCACTAGACCTTCACTGAGTCTGCAGATTGATCCAAAATAATTATCTTGTTGGCACACATGTAATTTTAAGGGCATATATACTCATGCCAATAATGGTTGTCACCCCCCCACCCCAACCCCAAACACACCTCACACCCCTCACCCCACACCCCTCTCCAAATAAAAAAATTGAAGGGGGTGACAACCATTATTGGCATGAGTATATTTATCTTCTTATCCACATATATATTTGTCTGTGTTATACAGCTACCTGTATGAGGACCTGAGGGTGGTGTATGGCGGTGGCCAAGGTGAGGTGTTCCTACCTCCTCAAGATGGCTGTCATCGATGCAAGGTGAAGCCAGGAGTCCACTTCCATTTCTTCACCAGCCAGACGCCGTGTAAGTATTATTGTAGGATTATCATAGGAAGTGCTGCTTAAAAACATTGATACCAGAAATATTGTCAATTAGAAGAGTGAGTGAGTTTGATTTTACGCCACTTTTAGCGATATTCCAGCAATATCATGGCGGGGACACCAGAATTGAGCTTCACACATTGTACCCATGTGGGGAATAGAACCCGCCTTGCGAACGCTTTAACCTTTAAATTCTATCATCAATAATATCGTACATATACTATAGCTATGAAATTAAGTTTTAATTGACTCAGACAATTCACAAAGTTACGCCTTTAATCATGGACTATACTTCTAACTATGTTCAGAACATGGTTTTGTTAGTAATCCATGCATAAATATGTGACCACTCCCTACTGATGTGAAATATTTTGATTTCTTTCAGACTTTTATTTTTCATTTTTGCTCAGTGCTACTTCTCCAATATGAAGATTATGAACAGCTTTTATTACGATATTATTACATCTCACATTCTCCAGAATATCAATATGGGATCTATGCAAATTGTGACTCACAACTCATATTTGTGCATTCATTTGTTACGTATGAAGTTTACACAGATCAAAATTGTATACTCCACTGTGTGAAACTGCAACAGCTGTCAAACACTCTTGAGTCAACCTTTGATGTGTCAAATGAAGAAAAATCTCAGTCCCATCATTTTGCTTTTGTGTCTTATCTTGGAAATGGATAACTCAAAGTATTTATGTAGCTCCTTCAACTGCAACACACTAGTGTTTGACTGTGTTAGATCCGTGAAAGAAGAACAACTTCGTATTGAAAATAGCTATTTATTCGGTACAGGCTTACAACTTCCAAAGATACGTGTGCACACAGCTGCAACGTCTACCAACTGACCCCTCGCAACTGCCTAGATACCTAACGGTGCACACCACATAACAATACGTAATAATCATGGTTACATCACAAATAGAACACAATTATCTTACCTCAGCATTCGGAGACCGCCATGTTGGATATAAATCTCAATTACAAGATTTCATGAGACTAGCAATATCATACTTTCCAAACTACAACCTAGCAACTGTATTGCTATATCGTTGTGTTTGAACCATGATACAAATATCACTTGCAGACCCAGAGAAGGTGGTGTGACGATGCTCACCGCTAGATGTGTCAGACATTTTACATGTTAACTGCCTGCACCTTTGGCCTTTGAGTCAGCCAGACAGTTTGTGACATTGGTCACTTAGTGCAACCCTCCTTCAACAAAGTACTCAATCTGCCTTTGAATATCCCGATGTCATGTACTGATGGATGGTTGTATATCACCTTTCATTTCAGGCGGCGATGCTTCCATTTTCCCCAGACCAGACGAAGGAGCTGACATGATGGATGTGATGGGCTCAGTAGCTGCTGACAGTTCTCTCGTTCCGAAGTCTGGAGGAGACAGGAAGAGGAAGTACTCCTCTACAGAAGCCTCCCAGGATGCAGCACCCAAGATGGCTAAACCTGTCACTGTTACAGATGTACCCTGTCTGGAGGAGGAGGACAGCAAGGAGCCTGGTTCAGGTTCAGGACAAGATCTGCCTGGCTCTACACCAGGACTTAGAGGAATGGTGGGTGGAGTAGAGGAGGGGTGTTGTCAAAGTACAGACTGTTCTGGCACTGCTGAAGATGGTCATGTGGAGAAATTAGAAAGTAACACAAGAAACAAAGTTCACAGACAAGAAATGATAGAGATGATTATTCCTGGTGGAAAGGAGACAGGTGTCCTTGTTGATGACATATTCAAGAAAAAGGCCGGTTGTCTCGATGGAGAGGTTTTCCAAAAGGAATTAAGTGATTTCAGTGGGAAACTGTTTCGAACAACAGAAGCTGATCTCTGTGGAAAGGTATTACAAACTGAAGCAAGCGATCATGTGGGGAAGGTATTCCAGAAAAAGGCAGGTTATCTTGATGGAAAGGTTTTCCAAAAGGAATTAAGTGATTTCAGTGGGAAACTGTTTCGAACAACAGAAGCTGATCTCTGTGGAAAGGTATTACAAAATGAAGGAAGAGATCATGTTGGGAAGGTATTCCAGAAGGAGGCAGGTGATCTTAGTGAAAGGATATTGCAAAAAGAAGGAGGTGATTACAATGGGAAAATATTACAGGGAGATCACTGTGAACTAAATATCCACAATGCTGTGACTGAAGGAAAGAGGATAGCAGAGGAGAAACGTGTTTGTGCCAGCAATGGTGGTGAAGTATGTGGTACCTCTGACAGATGTGTTCCTCGGGGTGATATATTCCGTACTGGTGCCAAGTGTGTCCCTGGGGGTGAGCAGGACCCGCTAGGGTCAGGATCAGACTACCACGTTGTGGGATTGCTAAGGATCAAGCCAGGCCGGGGGGAGAGGACAATCTCCATGTCATGTAGTGATAAGATGGCACGCTGGAACATCCTTGGTGTGCAGGGGGCGCTGCTCAGCCTCTTTCTGGTGGAGCCACTTTATCTGAGCACTGTGGTTGTCGGGAGGTATGTCATTTGTGGAATATTTTCAACATGAATCAGTCATTCAATTAACTTGTCATGAACAAAGTGAAGTTATTGCATAATAACAGGTTCAAACAATAAACAAGACTGGTGGCACAGTACTGAACCCACGCTTGAGTAATCTCGAAAACATCATTATTTAGTGTGGGGGGCGATGGGGTAGCCTAGTGGTTAAAGCGTTGGTTCAATTGCCCACATGGGTACAATGCGTGAAGCCCATTTCTTGTGTCCCCAGCCGTGATATTGCTGGAATATTGCTAAAAGCGGCGTTAAGCCAAACTCAGTAGGTCAGTCTTGAGACATAAAATACATATGTGTTAATTTCTTTCAGACACTCTGCATTTTCTTCCAAGTTACTTCTCTGATATTAATTAATATTAGTGTTTCTCCTTGGAATTTTTAGCAGGGAGCCGCACCCTGCCCTTTGTGTTTGGCATCCTGCCCTTCTTTTTAATACAATAACTGATTTTAACACTTTGTGTTTTTTAGATTCTATTTCATGTTGAAGTTAAATGAAATAACTGTGCTGTTTGAGTCTTTAAGAATCATATGCATGGATAACATAAGGGTGCCCCTTTTAAATTCTGTCTCCCTTCCATTTTTGGATCCATGGGGAAACACTAATTTAACTGATTGATATTTACAGTCCGTTTGATTTCATTTGAAACCAATGAATTGCTCACTAACACAAAATCTAATAATTGCATCAAAACCAAAATCAAAGGGACAATAGTGAACTTTTATCGATCTCAGTTCTTTCTTATGTTTTGTCCATGATTATTTCTCTCACTCACTCACTCACTCACTCACTCACTCACTCACTCACTCACTCACTCACTCACTCACTCACTCACTCACTCACTACTCACTCACTCACTCACTCACTCACTCACTCACTCACTCACTCACTCACTCACTCACTCATGTTCAGGATGCCATTGTACAAAGTCATCTTACTTCCTAAAGTGATCATAACTCCCATACCTTAATATAGACTTATGACAGAGAGCTAAGGTCACATTTCACAATGGCACCCTGGTTTTAATCTTTTCCTCCAGTGGTCCGTACAGCCATGCTGCTATGAGAAGAGCCCTGATTGAGCGTGTAGAGGAGGTGAGAGAACTGCCCCAGGGGTACCGTGTACACCACCCCCTCCTGCTGCAGTCCACCCTCAGGTTCCCAGATGGCAGGGAGGCACAGCGGGCACAGGCTGTACAACATAAACTGGTACCTTCATCAGCAGGTCAGTGTACAGAACTGTTGTAAATTAAAGTGAGGGAGAGAGTAGGTTTTATGCAACTTTTAGCAATATTCCAGTTGCTTTTTGTGTTCTGTTTACATTTTTCTTTACAGTAACTGGCATTTGATTCAGTGAGTGAGTGAGTGAGTTGGGTTTTATGCTGCTTTAGCAATATTCCAGCAATATCACTTCGGGGGTCACCAGAAATGGGGTTCAAACATTGTACCCATGCTGGGAATCGAACCTGGTTCTTCGGTGTGACAAGCGAATGCTTTAACCACTAGGCTATCCCACTTACAAAGGCCAGTTGACGAGTGTAATATGAACATCAGATCAACAGCCTACCATGAGAACTTTCTTTCCCACCTACTGACCAGAACCTTTCACAGTTGGTAAAGAACGAAACAACACTAATGTGTTATCATGATTATTAAATTGAAACTGTCTTGTTGTCTTTGGCAGCTATTATATGCTATGAATATGGAGGTGTCCGACGTGTGGATGTCAGCGTGAACGGCAAGAAACAGGGCATCACTTCCAAGAACTTACACAAGCCTCAAGCCAGGTTAGATGAGTGAGTGGGTTAGTGAGTTGGTAGAGTGAGTGAGTGTGTGAGTGAGTAGGTGTGTGTGTGTGGATGGGTATGTTTCACCAATATTATGTTATAGTTCTGAGGTTTGGGGTTTCATGGAGGCACATGCATTTGAGAAGGTTCATTTAAAGTTTATCAAGTATATGTTAAGAGTTAAAACGCCTACTCCTTCTGCTGTTGTGTATGGTGAAGTTGGTGCTCAACCATTGGCTACAGTTCGATTGACAAGGATAGTTAATACTGGTTGAAGATATTGGATAGCAACGAGGACCGTTATATTAAGGTTGTTTATAATGCTTTATTATAGATGTCCAGATCTCATCCTGATAGAGTAAGCTGGGTGACTTGACTTAGGGATGCCCTAAATAAGTATGGATTTGGATATCTGTGGAATGCCCAAGTAGTTGTCAATAAACTAGGATTTCTTAGATCATTTAGTCTCAGAATTAGGGATATATATGAGCAAATGTGGAGACATAATTTAGCCTCATTAAGTGACACAAGGTTGTACTTGCATATTAAGCAAAGTCTATGTTTTGAAAGATACTTGGTAGATATTAATAGTTAAATATAGAACTGCATTAAGTAAATTTAGATTATGTTCTCACAATTTAATGGTTGAAAAAGGTAGATGGTTTACTCCCAAATTACAATTCAATGAAAGATTATTTCCATTTTTTTTGTAAGGATGTTGAAGATGATGTTGTGATGGTTTGTCCGAAAAATGAACTTTATAGAAAAAGATATATATCAATGTCTGTTTACAAATATCCAAGTATGGCTAAATTTGTTGAGCTGTTGCAAGACGAACGTGCTGGAGTTATACTTAATTTGTCAAAGTTTGTGTATCATGTATTTAAGGAGAAAGCAACAGTTTAATTTGTTTGAATCTTTATGTATCTTACAGGCCTGCCACCATGTGGGAAGGGGGGTGGGCGGGGTCAGAAATGTTATGCACATGTGCACATGTTAAATTATTATTGAATGTAAAAGCGATTGACCTCTGGTCTAAATTAACATTCATCATTGGTGAGTGAGTGAGTGAGTGAGTGAGTGATGTACATCATCTTCAGTAACCAGTGGATATCTCCTTTTCATGAAATAATTATTCTTGTTTTAAAACCCTGGTGTGCTAATATTCGAAAACAATCACACTTGAATTAAACAATTTGAATAAAAAATCCTAGATTTGCCCTAAATATATTTCGAGATTTGTCAGCACCATACTTGTTGGTTTCATCAAAGAGCCAAAAGTTGAAGACATACATTGCTTCAGCCTCCCCTTCCCCATGAAACCAACATGCCATGATGTTACTACATACTATTCAGTGAGGAATTAAATCCAAGCCAGGAACTGACCGACACTGTTCCCCCTGTGCAGGTGCTCTGTCTGCATCAAGGAGATGTTCAGGAGGTTCCAGTCTCTGGTGGCAGCATCTTGCATCATCTCATCACTGCCATGTTTCAAGTAAGTCAAACAATGTATCTCATGTCTGTACCTATTGTACCTGTGAAGGTCTGGGTTAGAATATTGATCTTCAGTAACCCATGCTTGTCGTAAGAGGCAACTAACGGGATCAGGTGGTCAGGCTCGCTGCCTTTGTTGACACATGTCATCGGTTCCCAGTTGCGCAGATCGATGCTCATGCTGTTGATCACTGGATATTCTGGTCCAGACTCGATTGTTTACAGACCGCCGCCATATAGCTGGAATATTGGTGAGTGTGGCATAAAACTAAACTCACTCACTCATTGTACCTATTGTTCACCAGTAAGGCCAGGTGTTAAAGTAGATTTATCTTTGGCCTGTAGGGGTGGTTAAAGAATGGTTAAAGAATTTGACCATCATGCCGAGGATCAGGGTTCGATTCCCCTACAATGTGTGAAGCCCATTGCTGGTGTCCCTCGCAATGATATTCCTGTAATATTGCTATAAGCGGCATAAAACTAAAACTCACTCACTCAATCTTTGACCTGTATGTTTCTATTTCTAATCTGTTATAATGGGTTTTTATGATTACCCCAAAATGGTTCCTTTACAAGTAAAATGACTGGCCTCTCCTGATTGATATTACTTGATACACAATGACCCCCAAGTGGAGCACACCATTGAGCTAATTTAGCAGCCTTAGAAATCTCACAGTTTCAGCATCATATGCCTATTACACCAGAATGGCATGAGACCATAAACACTGCCTCTGAAATTCACCACAGTCTCTTAGCCTCAAACTACAACACTTCACTGGGGTCGAGTGAAACTCCAAGTTCACAAGTCACATTAAAGGGAAATAACTCTGCATTAGTTTTGTTACAAACTGGAAATGAATAAAACAGAAAATGTATACATTTATGCCTTGTTCAAGCAGGAATAGTAACAAACTTTATTCAGAGAAATAAAGTTTGCACCTCAGGGCTATTCTTAAAGATAATATTGACCAAAAGGACATTAAAGACTTATTTCAGTGCTTGAATTCTTGACCACTGGTATGGCTGCTCCTAACCTGGGTCCATATCCACAAAACATTCGTAACGCAGGGTTTTACATGACGCGTGATTCCTGCGTATTTGACGCAACAATTTTTTAAACGACTCTCAAAATATTATCATACGAGTCAAGCTTGACACAAGTTTTATGGGTGGCCCTCACAATTCAGTTCAATAAAATTGATTTGATAAGCTAAAAAAAGGATATTTTTCGATGATAGTTTGACTTTTACAGAGCTGTCAGATTGTTCCAGAGAACTCAGAGGAGACAGTAATCCTGGCTGTTTGAACTGAACAATGCTGTAGTTTCGTTTGGTGGTGTGACATACACAGTTACATACTGAGAATGATTAACATCAAGAAATATTAAAATTTTCATGACTCCCAAATATTGAAAATGACTCCCAAAAATTAATATCGGAGTCGACATGACTCCCATTTTTAAAAGTCTGTGTAAAACCCTGTCGTAACGTTACGACCTGTTGTAACTCTATATTTTATCGTAGGATAACGAATGTTATAGCACTACAAACGCTTTGTGGATCATGACCCTGATTGATTACACTTTACAGCCTTCTTTGAGACTTTCACTGACTGTATTACAGAGACGTGTCATGGTCCAAGCTCACCTACCACCAGTGCAAGTCCATGGCCACCGACTACAACCATGCATGGGCATGTCTCAGACAACAGCAGTTTCCAACATGGCTATGGAAAGAAAGGACATATCTTGACTTTTCAGCATCAGACGCTAGCGTTTGATATGAGCTGATTGTGTAGACCTTCTCCTTCCTGGCTTTCATGGATTATGGGGAGAGCTGGACCCCTATAACCTGTACTTGTGTAATTGGTGACTACACTGGATCTAGTGGTATCTCTGTGACGTGATCAACTGGTGCTTCGTCATACTGTTGTATCTGGCCAATCACTGGTTTGTCTGACTGGTTTGTATTTACAGGTTGTTGTGATGTAGCTGGAATATTGCTGTCTGGGGCATCAAACAACATTCATTCACTCACTATGTGATTAAAATAATGTCTATGGTACTATTTTTGGAAGTTCCTTGTTTTTATATCTGTTATGTTTTTTTGTGAAGTGAGAAATAGTACTGATGCCATTTCATTTTAATGGATGCTAATGGAGTATGCTCCCATAATTCACACGAGAGTAGGCCTTGTTAAGAACTGAAGAAACACGAACATATACTGAAGTCAATTCACAAATTGATAAATATATCTATCAACAATAATACCTTCAGAGACTGCATATTTTACCAGTGTACGAAATAAGGCCCGTCCGACCGCCCGAGACGGTCTAGATTTCTGATGGACGGTCTAAATTTACAGCTAGCCAGCCCGATGGTCTGGTAAAAAATTTAGATGTTCCATACATCTGAGTAAATTCACCATATTTGGTCTGGTTAAAACCATTTTGGGCTGGTTACGGTTTGAAGTTACCAGCCCTGATGTCTGGCTGGATTTTTGGCTTATTTCACACACTGATTTTACCTTTAACAGAAAAAACAAGAATAAGATACACAATCATTTTAGGAAACTTTATTCTATAAATCTGGTTAAAATTTGCATATCCAAAATATGGCAAAAATGTCAAAATTTACAGTCGGATGCTACAATAAATAATTACAGTCATCATTACCTCAGACCAGGATGTCATGAAGAGACGCAGCCATTTGCAAAATCATCCAAGATTCTTTTTCAGAAAAATAATCACATATAACAATGATTTAACATGTACTGAAGGTGACACTGTCACAGATTTAGTAACCAGTAATATCACACAGAGGGCAACTCATAACGTTTAGATTTCCAGGATATGTGGGACCATATTGCAAATGGCCGACTTTTTTAACTGCCGTTACCGATGTGATGACGTGTTATGGGAATAATGACTCACTACTTAAAATATGTGTAATCAGCAACATAACAGTGTAATATAAGGGGCATTAGTTTTAAGTCCAAAAGGAATACAAATATTACATCAGATGGGTATTTTAAAATTTCCTAAAAGGGATGTCGTCTCCTTGAGCTATGGTAACATGAGCACATTCTATATTTTGATATTGTCATATATTGTGAACCTTGCTGTTTATCAACTTCTTTTGTTATTGCTCGTTATCACAACTGGTTATGCTATACAATCTCAACTGTAACATGAATGCACTCACAACAATAAATATAACAAAGCATACACCCTCAGTAGGCTGGTGGTTGAGATCAATGCTTTTTTTCTGCACGTCACATATTCAGCAGCAGATCACTTCAGGTACCAAACTGTGGCTACTATAGAAGCAGACCACTCCATATACCAAACTGTGGCTACTGTTGTGGCAGACCACTCCAGATACCAAACTGTGGCTACTACTGCAGCAGACCATTCTGCTACCAAACTGTGGCTATTGTTGTAGCAGACCACTCCAGACAGCAGACCACGAATACTCTTGCAGCAGATCAGTCCCATGCCAACTTGTGGCTACACATACAGCAGACCACTCCAGATACCAAACTGTGGCTACTGTTGTAGCAGACCACTCCAGACAGCAGACCACGAATACTCTTCCAGCAGATCAGTCCCGTGCCAACTTGTGGCTACACATACAGCAGACCACTCCAGATACCAAACTGTGGCTACTATTGCAGCAGACCAACGGACCACGAATACTCTTGCAGCAGATCAGTCCCGTGCCAACTTGTGGCTACACATACAGCAGACCACTCCACATACCGAAGCGACTCTTGCAGCCAACCACTCCAGAAACCACACTGTTGCTACACATTCAGCAGATGCCAGCTCTGCCTGTTTTCTCTAACATTTAGGTACGTGCATAAACTAGTTACTATGGTAACATCATCACTGGCCATTAGATTGAGCTTCCATGACAACAGTTTTTCAGGCACACTATGGCTACACTGTGCATAAGAACATCTAAATGTTATAACAAAATGGTGAATACAAGCATGCTGAGGGTATGCAATAAAAACCCCATTGCTTTGGGATATCAATCAGCACCAGTCTCTCAGGCAAAGTTTACGGTTCCAGATTTGAAGGCACCATATATATCTAATATATTTTCAAAAAACATACCAAGTCAGCTAACTGTAATACTTTCTCTTGCTAGAACACTATATGTACACAGTCTCCCTTTAGGGCAGCCATTACGCTGGAGCTCCTCCATATAAGATGACTAGCGAGCCACATGCCTATTTAAGTTTCATATTGTCTGAAAGAACTGTAAATGAGCTTCATGTCACGATGTATCATTTACAGAATATCAGTGATTGGGCATGATCTGACATTCTAAATGCGTCCCAAGGGAGATGATTCTAATTAAATATTTACTTTTATTAGTACTAATGCAGACCTATTAACTCATGAATAAATACTGTGCATGTAAAGCTTAGGAGTAATGCCCAAATATGCTGACGTGTTCAACATTTTAGACAATGGTCAAAGTGACTTTCTATGTTTGACTGACTAGTGCATCAACAATATTGGTCTCACAGTTAATGAGTGTAATCATCCTTTCAGACAAGACTGCTCATTAGTAGAAGTATCTTATCCAGATTCACAATATATTGACTGTAACTGTACACATTCTTCTCAGAGCTGACAATAATCATTTTATAACAGCTTCAACACCATGTCACATGACGGTCATGCAAGAACCCGGGATATAACTCAGATATAGCATGTCCCAAATATACTGGATTTTAGGAACGTTTTCTCTGGACATATTTTCATTCATATTTATGGTTAAATGAACATAGCTACATTGGTGCATCATTGTAAAACATTCATATGTTGATTTTTGTCAATGCCATATTATAAGGGCTGTTTTTGCATTGGATGTAAGTAATTTCCGTCTGGTGCTTCATAGTTGGGACATGTGTTATTGCAATCAATGGATATAATTCATGATTCACATTAAAATGGATTATTACTGCTAGCTCTGAGGGACACTTTGTCTTGATGTCAGTAATAAATAAATAAATCCACATTTATAAAGCAGGTAACTTAGAAAAATAACAAATATTTTAATGATGTAAATGCAAATGATTTCGTCTGTACACCTGTACAATTGCATTCGTTAACATTCTATTTACAATGAAATAACATCAAAAAGATCAAACTGCTAGGCTACTTGAAATCATGGTAACAAAACCTTTATAACAACACTAAATACAAATGTGTCATACATCGTCAGTAACAGAACACATCACTATTGACTATATCAAATAGCATATTGCACATACCACTGTTTGGGGCATTAAATTCCTTATAAGATATTGAAATTTGAACTTTTGTACTTTTTTTTATCGCCTATCCTACTTGGTCCATGATGAGTCCCCCCAAATAGTCTTACAAACTCTACTCGTATAAAAATAAAAAATATGTCGGCAAATGAAATCCAACAAGATGTCATCAGATCAGCAAGCTAGAATGTTATCACAGATTACTGGTGGATGTGTACGCTCACAATCCTGTTGTTGACTTTATACGACCTCTCTCGTTCATGTCAACATCATCACTGCCGACACTAATACGTATTCTTCTATTTTGCAAAAACAGAATTGACACCATGTTCACTGACATTTTCTTTGCCGTGTTGTAACGAATTGTTTATCAACTAAACATAAATCTTTCAATATTCTGATGTTATTTAATGAAATAATTCATGACGATGAATATCTCTGATAGATATTACGAAGCTAGCAGGTCGAATATCCTCAGGTTACGCCAGTTCAAAATCACGACTTGCATACCAAATGTACTGAATGCTGTTCATACTAACTAAGCACGTGAAGATGTCAACTAAATATTCCAGCAGTTCTTGAGACAGCTTCAAACATGTATATTTGTATTAATCATTGCATAGCAAATTCATCGTATGTGCAGTACTTGTTCGATACTGCCTCATGACTGTAAACCATGTGGACGTTGAACGAAGGTCGATAGCTATGCGACAAGGGACAAAATGGGCTGTAGTTGACTGTGAAAGACTAAGGTGACGTTAGACATGAGCGATGATCAAACTTGGTCAGATTCTCCAATCACGGCCTGCAACTCGTTGAGGTCAAGGCCACCTCTCAATGTCCGACGTACTGAAAAAGTAAACAAAAACATGAAAATAATAATAAATTATTTGTATTTAAATTTTTAACACTAACAGTTTTCCTATTTCCCATTTTAATACAAAAACACACAAATATATGTTTTGAAATAGAGCAACACAAAACCTTTTTGTAAAAATGTTCTTGTGCTGATATAATAAAGTAAAAGTATTGGTTTTGACAGAAACAAACTGGACATTGTATTTAAAAAAACACCTCAATAAAGTAGCCATAATAAGTGTCATACATATTTGTTATTGGGAAAATTAATCAAATGGAATGATCGTTACATGTAATATTAAGTATCTTGAAAATGAGATAAAACTGCAACTCTTAACGATATAGTTCATCTACACTTGTGAGCAGCTTGCAGCAGTCACTGAACACTAAGCAGCTGATACAATGGAAGCTAACACATGCAAACAAAACAACAATCTATCACATTCAGAAGACATATTAACAACTGAAAACCAGAGAAATACCTCAAAATAAATGACAGAAATAATAAAAATTAGAAATAATCCAGAACATGCAAGAATTTGTATCATGATCTTGAGAAAAGACAACCTTCAAAACTTCCCACCAGATGCATGCTGTAACGGATATTTCTCTGTAAACCCCTTAGAGTGAGTGAGTGAATAAATGTAACTTTATGCTGCCTCAGCATTATTGCAGCTAGATGCGGCTATAGCCTCTCCGCCCCATACAGACTTTGTGTGTCACTGCTGATAACCCGCACCGAGTGTATTACAGTTTAAACAGAAAAGAGTTAGTATATTGAATTGACCTCTTTCATTATCCTTGACCAGAATTGAAAAGAATAATCATCATTTGAACGCAGTCCTTTTTAAGATGGTTGCATTTCCAGTGTTTTGTTCAGCTTAACTCAAGCTCATACTTCACATTTATAATGCAACAACCTTGAAAACATTGCAGTCTTAAAGGGCAGAATCTGATTTCAGAGGAAATTTAAATTAAATTTCATATTTCAAATAAAACAATTAAATTCTCTTTTGTACGCCTGAATCTGAATTCCTGTTGCCATGGCAATTCATTGAGTGTTTTCGCTGAAGTTCAAACTCTGCCCAGTCATGGATGTTATAATAAACAGACCCCACCCTTATTTATTGCAACTTACGTACACGACCACCACTAGGTAGTGTGGATAGGGGCACTAAGCTGTTTACCCGTCAACCAGTTTTGGTTGTTTTCCCAATAAATTGTCCAGCGGGATGAAGCTAGCACAGATAACAATGACAGTGCATGTGTAAATAATTGTTCCACTGAATTGACTGGCTAAACATTTAAAAATATTCATTAAAAAAGGGATAATGTTTCAAAATCTATTTCATCACAATGAAAAATAATATATTTTTACAAATGCTGACTTTCTGCTTGAAGCAGAAAGTTCACTTTTATCAATTTTTAATTTGTTGTACAATGGATATACAAAATATAACAATTGTCTGCATAAATTTCAGAAATATGTATACAACCCAATCAGTTATTTCCTTCATGTCACCGATGTACGGATGCCGATAAATAAAGTGGAACTATGATGTAGGCCGAGACAAGACATAATGAGATACCAGAGCCCCATGTAGCCATGGAAACAATGTGCTGCGAACTATCAACGACTGATACTGACCTGGCACTATAGCAGCAACAGTAAATTATCAAAATGGTTTACAGGAAGCAACATGGAGAACCGCTACAGCAGCTAAGCCCCAAGGCATGTTGTGAGACATACACCTTCATCTTCCTCAAGTTCAACGCATGTTAATCTTACAACACTGAAACTCTTGGACTGAGTATGGTTTTATGCCACTTTTAGGAATATTCCAGCAATGTCACGGTGAGGGACACCAGACTGACTGACTGACTGAGTTTAGTTTTACGCCGCTTTTAGCAATATTCCAGCAATATCACGGCGGGGGACACCAGAAATGTGCTTAACACATTGTGCCCATGTGCGGAATCGAACCGGGTCTTTGGCGTGACGAGTGAACGCTTTAACCACTAGGCTACCCCACCGCCCCAGGGACACCAGAAATGGGCTTGACACACTGTACCCGTATGGGGAATCAAACCCGGGTCTTCAGCATGAGGAGTGGACGCTTTAACCACTAGGCTACCTCACCACCCTAATGCTCTTGAATATTATTTGTATATATATATGTGAAATGCTTGTTGCCAAATAAGAAAATCATTGCAAACATAACAGAAGACAAAATAACCCATGGAACTGTCAAATATGCAACACATGCTTACGACAAAAGAACAGAGCAATAAGAAGAAACATAAGATAGAAATGACAGTGCTGCAAGCATGACGTCCACTAGAATGTCAGTATAACATGTCTCAGTATGTTGATATAGGATGTATACCACGGTCAGCAGAGTGGTTCCTTTATTACCAGCTTGTATCATTTTGTACTGACTGCACTCAGCTTGGTACAAGGTATACCACTCAATCTATGAAAGGGATATTTCTTGATGTACAGAAATGTCCTTGTCAAAAGATGAGTCGAGTAAATTTTGACCTTATCAATTTACAGATTTGCTCAAAATCAGAGTATCATAGAGATTTTGGCAGAGATGTTTTAGAAATATGGAAAGGGTTTAAGAGGAACAATACAAATTATTTTCATTTTTGCCTATCTCTGTGAAGTTCAAGCAAGTCCATCACTTTTTAAAGGAGTAAAATAGCCACACCAGTAGCCATGATGTGTTATTCATCAGCTTCAAAGTCAATGGATATTTTGCAAAATAAGGTGACCAAAGAGAGTTGAGAAAATCTGAAATTGCTGGCCAGTTGAATTACAATCCAGTTAATACCAACAAGTGCTATACACACTGATATCAGTGTATGATGGAACTGCACCTGAGATCAGATGGGTTTTCTCTTGTTTATAAATATTGTATAAACTACACAAACTAATGATGAAGTACACAGGGGAGGGTTTGAGAGCATACTGAATGTTTATGTGAAAGAGTAAATAATGTCCAGGCTCAAATCAGCTAAACTGAAGCTGCCTATACATAACGGTTTGTTGACTGACTGACTGAGTTTGGTTTTACGCCGCTTTTAGCAATATTCCAGCAACATCACGGCGGGGGACACCAGAAATGGGCTCACACACACAACCCGGGTCTTCGGTCGAGCCAACGCTTTAACCATTAGGCTACCCCACCGACCCAACGGTTTGTTGACAGCGTATCATAGATCTCTAGATCTGCTTACATTGTTGTAACCACAACTGTAAGTTCTTTTAGACCTTACCACCAGCATTAAGTCTCTGGGGACTGAATGTACCCAGAATCCCCAAAGTGACATATCAGATATACTACTCAAAGGAAGGAAGAACACCCAATTCTTTCATATTACAATTGTCTATCTGTCACTCAAGATAGTTTTTATAATACGAAAGAAACGGGTGTGCAATAACTTCTTTTGAGTAATATATTCACATAGCATGTTAACCTGTAATGTCAGAACAGTTGGACATTTGTGTCAGTTAAGAACATGCAGTGTTCGGCTGATTATAGACTGCCGGTGATGCTTCTGATGTTATGTACGACAGTCTCAAGCCAAGATGAGTATATGAGTTGATTACAACACACAGCACTTGATTGACAGCTCCAGGTCACATGACCAGAACATTGTAACAGTGTTGCAAAACAGCTGTAATAGAAATACGCAGATAACACCAACAGAACATTCATATTCAGTATTGGTTGCAGCTGCTTGCAAACTAGCATCGCATGACTACAGCTCAATATAATACGCAGACAATGCACAACCTAAAGTTCAGGGTCCGTAATCCAGAAGAATGCCTAGAAAAGGAAAATTTCAATGTCTTTGGCAAATTTCTGATGGTGTCATTTTTGATTTTGCTACATGTTTGGTTTCAAATGAAACTTTAAGACTATCAATTTGGTCTAACATTCATCTAATTTTCAAACACAGTACGTTTATCCCCTAAATCATCACTATTTTACCTTTACACCCAATGAAATATGTTTCTTTGGGTAACAGACAACTTATTCCCTGGGTTTGACATTTAAATTATTAAACCATATGGCCATGATTCTTTTCATGGAAGGATCACTTTTTCAAGAACTCTACATAGTTAAAGGATATTCATACTTCATGGATAATGGCTTTTTGCAAAAGTATGTTTTTACACAGAAATTTCAAAATTTAGTAATCAGTCAATTCTTTTATTAAAGATCGTCTATGAACATTTTCAGTGAGACAAGAATAAAATAGGAAAGATTAAGTGTTATTTTGAAGAAAAAATGAAATATGAGTTTTAACAAGAATATCAAAAAGAACATGCATATTGTCTTAAAAACCAACATTTGTTAAGTTGAAAAGAAGCTCATCCTCAAAACACAAAATTACATTGATCCAGTTTGACTATCAGATGTCATTATCATGCATATTATCGTGTTTGTATAATAATCGCTCTGCTGTATACTACACTTATGACACCCTTCATTAGTTAAAGCCCAAATCCATGGCGACAGATTTTAAATTTGAACCAGAGACCCTGAACTTTAAGAATTAGTATATAGACTGTGAGATATTCCTGCTCGATGCTGCAACACAGACAAGTATGAGGACTGATTGTCAACCGCATTCCAAGTGAGAATGGACGGACGGACGGAGAGACATTGGGCAGTTACCTAGTAATCACTATCCCAAAAGGCTGAAAGAGGAGAGAAAGACAAGACGCCATTAGTGCAGAGAATGGTATGAGACAGATGGTCAGATTCAACTGCCAAAATCCTCAAAGCATGTGAATAATTATGTCCAACAAATATTACCTGATACAATCTGACAAACATTTCAAAAGTATTAAAATAATTCGGTGAAAAGATCAACTCATTTAAAATTTTGAAATTTGAAACAAATTTGGTCTGTTCAGTTTGTATTTAAAATAATGATAAATTAAGATGAAATCTGAAGTCTTTAAAATATCTTTAAAATAATTTGACAAAAAGATCAACTTACCTAAAATTTTGAACAATTTAAACATTTTGGTTCATTTGGACTAAATAATTACAAATAATGATGAAATCTGAAGTCATTAAAATATATTAAAAATAATTTGTAAAAAAAGATCAACAAAAATTTTGGTCCATTTGGTTTGTATTTCAAAATAATGATAAAATACTTGAAATATATTTTTAATATGAATTTTAAATCAGTTAGCATATATCTATGATGTTATTACATATATAGGTGATGCTATTGAGGATGAGTGCAGTTATGAGGCTGGTCCAGTGTTGAAGTAGGATATAGAGAGATGGGGAGACAGTGGATGTACAGAGGAACTGTCTGACTCTCACAGGAGCTAAACTGTCCCACACTATACACACATTCTTGCCTTTTACCTCACAAAACTCTCCATAGGTCATCTTCATAAACTAAGAGAAAATTACTGAATTAACACTTCAACATACTTAAAGAGTATCAGTTTTGTATAGCCAGACTAGGTCAAGACATTGTCATGACATGTAATTAGACTGACTAGGTCAAGACAATATTCCAGTGACATGTAGGGGACACCAGAAATGGCTTCAACAAGAATACTGATATACGGGTCATAGGTACATGTAATTAGAAATCCTCAACAAGAACACTGATATACATTTTCACGTAATGAATTTGCTAAATAAAGACATTTTTTGAAGGCTTAAATAAAAAAGGCGATGACAGTGAATACACCTAAACCTAATCACTTCTTTGAGTGGCATTTTAGAAGTTAGGAGGTACAATATTGACCAACTTTGTGGATAACAACTTCTTTTATTTCATGAGGTGACGTTTCAATATGTTCCTGAACGGTACAAGAATCTGTATCGAAACGTCACACGCATGAAATAATTAAGTTGTTATCCATAAAGTTTGTCAATATTATACCTAATTGGAAATTTTAACTCTAAAGGGCAAGAGAATAGTTCTTATTATTGCATCACAAGATGCACAACACTGATCCCAGATGCCATAAATACCTAGTAATGGGTTAATGCATGTTGATGAACAAACATTGAACTTAAATGTCAAATAAAAAATAAAAAGTAATTAACGATGACATGAGTAGGAATGTGAAATGTCAACACAAGTTACAGCCCATTACATGATGATGTCAACCTAGCTCACCCGGAAAAACACTGACGAAAAAATAAAACATATTTAATCTTTCAGTGTGAGTATCTCAATTAACAGCTGTCTGATTAGAATTAATATTTGTCGCAAATTCCATCTAGTACAAGCTCAAGAACTGTTATAACCAGCAGAATCAAAACATAGTGTTAAAATTAAATTTTAAATTCTGATAATTATTTATAAAAAATTTAAATGTCTACTCTGGGGGATGAGGAATGGTAGTATTGTGGGACTGGTCAGTAGGGGCGTCGGGATAACAAGCGGGATGACAATTAACCTGCTTGCTCCTTAATTTGTTTAGGATGTGTAACAGAATAAGCGACAAACGAAATCAATGAACCTTTTCGATATGTTTCCCATCAGCTGACGTTGCATTGAAGGTTCTGTTTGTCAATGCTAAGTATTAGTTATGATACATGTTGCATGAAGTAAACACTGCGATATGTAATATATACTATGTACAACTAAATATTATACATTAGTTGTCATGTACTGTACACTATGCATGACAATATAAACATTACTTGTCATTTGCCATACATTACGTATAACTATATACATATTAATCATCATGTAATAACTTGGTTTAACTGTATACACATTAATCATCATGTAATAACTCGGTTTAACTGTATACACATTAATCATCATGTAATAACTCGGTTTAACTGTATACACATTAATCATCATGTAATAACTCGGTTTAACTGTATACACATTAATCATCAAGAAATAACTCAGTTTAACTGTATACACATTAATCATCATGTAATAACTCGGTTTAACTGTATACACATTAATCATCATGCAATAACTCCTCGGGTTTTAACTGTATACACATTAATCATCAAGAAATAACTCAGTTTAACTGTATACACATTAATCATCATGTAATAACTCGGTTTAACTGTATACACATTAATCATCATGTAATAACTCGGTTTAACTGTATACATATTAACGGCCATGTCATGTATGACTTTATATACATCACATCTAAACATGGGGACGATACACAAGTACAACATAACAACTTGTATAACCCACAGATAAGCAGATCACATAATTTTAAAATGTTAAAAACTGAATGATAGTTGGTAAGAAATCCTTCTCTGTTAACATTTGACAGTTTGGGGGACAAGAAGTTAAGATCAACAAAGACTCAAAAAACTTTGGGTTGATAGAAACTGAGAAACAATTTGGCAGAGACACCAGGAAAGTTATTAAATCACACACGGCACTTAAAAAGAGGATTTCACACAAAAACATGTTCTTCACACTGAAACTTGTGTATGAGAATTCAATATTGGCCACCTCCACCCACCACTTATGTGATACATTTCTGTGATACAGTTACGTGATACAGATATGTGATACAGATGTGTGATACAGTTATGTGATACAGTCATGTGATACAGCTTTGTGATTCAGACATGTGATACTCCTATGCGATACTGCTATGAGATAAACTCTCGTTCCACCTACATGATTTTCTTTGACTGCGTGACCTCCGCCTCTCTTTGGGCACACGTGTAGAGGGCGCTGTGGCTGTGCGGACACATGCCTCCAGAATCTCATCGTCTCCTGTGTCGTACATCTCGGAATCGGTTGTCAAACAGCCCCGAGATCCCATACTTCTTGCATCTGAATTGGTCACAGTCAGGTATTGTACACAAACACAACAATCCAGAATGTTTACAAGAACTGTAGCACAAGTTTTAATTGCTTCATTATCATCAAACGTAACATTTTCTTGTTTTGATATGATTATCATTCAAACATGTAAAAAGTTTCTTATACCAATTCACTAGTCTTGAAACATGTGACTTTCAGTATACGATTAAGTCTGACAACAGTGCTATTTAACTAACTGACTGAGTTTTGGTTTTACGCCGCTTTTAGCAATATTCCAGCAACATCACGGCGGGGCACACCAGAAATGGGCTTCACACATTGTGCCCATGTGGGGATTCGAACCCGGGTCTTCAGCATGATGAGCTAACGCTTTAACCTCTAGGCTACCCCACCGCCCCAGGGCTATTTAACATGACAAGTCATAATCTATCATATTAACAAGATCTCTGGGTAAGCAGTCTAAAGTGCACGGCTAACCAGATCCTGCTGAGATCAGATCCGGCTTGACCATGAGTGAGTGAGTGAGTTTAGTTTTATGCCGCTTTTAGCAATATTACAGCAATATCACGGCGGGAGACACCAGAAATGGGCTTCACACATTGTACCCATGTGGGGAATCGAACCCGGGTCTTCGGCATGACGAGTGAACACATTAACCACTAGGCTACCCCTCCGCCCCTGTTACCAGGATGTTATTCTGCCGACAGACCAACCATTATGGTGTGTTCTTAATGGCATCATTACCTACTGTTCAGTGAAATTCACCTACTGCACTCAAAGGAATCACCTCATCTATGACCAAATGGTTTCAACATGAATATCCTAAAAAATCTGAAACCAAGTGTCAAACATGTGGTGTCACCCACAGCAAGAGACCAACTTCAACATGCCTCTATTCACCCAGCGGGAACGAGCACCAGATATTTGAGGTGAGGTAAACTTTAAGTCACCAGCATGGAAATGGATACATCCCAGGGAGCTGAGAAAGGTAACTGGAATGTGTTTGGGCCCACTGAACAAATATACACTGCATTTGAGCAGAGATGACTGAATAAGTGCAATATTTAAAAAGATAAATATGTTTTGTTAGAAGAGCGTTATCATGCATGAACCAACCTATTCGCTTCCTGATTTTCTGTCCAGGCAGACCGCGTTCATCAGCACTAGCGTAGCCGTTCTTCAGCAGCTTCTGCAGCTCATCCTCTTGATGACCATCCTTAGACTTGGCGAATCTGTCCGTCTGAAATATAGCAGTGCAGCAGTGATAACTTGGGTCCTATACAGAACAGCCTGGTAAAGATTAGGCAGTATTTGATAGTAAAGATTATGAAGTATTTGATAGTAAAGATTATGCAATATTTGATTGGCTCAGTTTTACGCCAATTCTAGCATTATTTCAGCAATATCACGGCGGGAACACCAGAAATGGGCTTCACACATTATACCAGTGTGGGGAATTTGAACCCCCGGTTGTTGGGATGATGTGCGAACGTATTAACCACTACGCTACACCAACGCTCCACAATATTTGATAACCCTGGTCAATTTAAACTACAAAAGTAGTAATAGTCATACTTGTAGTCAGGGTAAATATTAATGGTGAAAGGATCACACAGGAAGACCCATTCGCACAACATTGACTGGATTTGAGTTGTCTCCCCTGCTACACTCTTACCATCCTCATTGAGGAAACAATTCAATCTGTTTCAAACACTGTTTGAAACTGCATATACACTGATGTCGCAATTGACTGGCATTACATTAGTTTTGGTATTAAGACTGTCAACTTATCATTTGTACATAACAGACTATATAAACACTTTGTCGATGAACATATATAAGTTTGATAGAAACAAACTCCATCAAAAAGAAAAGGACTCTCAGTGAGTTTGTAATATAAAATGTAGATTTTGTTCATTACACTAATGGCTGGGTGGGAGAGTGAGTGAGTGAGTGAGTTTAGTTTTATGCTGCACTCACCAATATTCCAGCTATATGACAACAGTCTGTAAATAATCGAGTATGGACCAGAAAATCCAGTTATCAACAGCATGAGCATCGATCTGAGCAATTGGGAACTGATGACGTGTCAACCAAGTCAGTGAGCCTAACCACCCGATCCCGTTAGACGCCTCTTACGACAAGCATGGGTTACTGAAGATCAATATTCTAACCCGGACCTTCATGGGTAGGCTGGGCGGAAGAGCAAATAATATGGTTCAGAGACTGGAAACTGATAACCTGACTCACCTCCACAATCATCTTGCCCCTGGTCTTCTTCCTCTCTCTCTGGTTGGCCTTCTTCTCCCGCTGCTGGATGACTTTGTCCCGAGTCGTGCGGTACTCCAGGGCGAACTCACTGATGACCTTACAGAAGTGATTGATCCGCTGGTCCTTGGCCATGTGTACTGGCAGCCCCATGAACAACAGGAACTTGTGGAACCTTGGACGATCAGACAGACACATCAGTTGTACATCCACACATACAAGAGGGCTGCTCAGCACTGCTTTGAACAGTATCAGTCTGATGTGTTTGTAACTTAAACGTATAAGCAAAACTTGAAGTAATGCATATATTACACATTTCCACTAGAACACCCTGACAAAGCAAGATACCTGGTCATAAGGTTTTGACTTGTGATCATAATGAAGGTGTCTGGAACAACAAAGGGAAGCAACTCTGCACAGAAATTAGTATTTGTGCACTGGCCTAGCCTTGGTTGCCCCGGAGAGAGCGCCCTCTACTGACCTGTTGATGACTCTCTTGAAGATGACTTGCAGCAACATGATCCTCTCAGCAGCATCACCCAGGAACACCAGCATTCTGACAGAGTATAATGTCACAGTTAGTGCAGGGTCTCACCACCCACATAGTATTGCATGCTAACACATAAACACTGACAATGGCATATATATATATGTGCGTGTGAGCATGAGTGTCTATCTGTGTCTGTCTGTGTTAGGTGGAGGGTCTGGGTCTGGGTCTGGGTAGAGGGTCTGGGTCTGGGTAGAGGGTCTGGGTCTTGGTAGAGGGTCTGGATCTGGGTAGAGGGTCTGGGTCTGGGTAGAGGGTCTGGATCTGGGTAGAGGGTCTGGGTCTGGGTAGAGGGTCTGGATCTGGGTAGAGGGTCTGGGTCTGGGTAGAGGTCTGGGTCTGGGTCTGGGTAGAGGGTCTGGGTGGGAGGGTCTGGATCTGGGTAGAGGGTCTGGGTCTGGATCTGGGTAGAGGGTCTGGGTCTGGGTCTGGATCTGGGTAGAGGGTCTGGATCTGGGTAGAGGGTCTGGGTCTGGGTAGGGGTCTGGGTCTAGGTAGAGAGGGTCTGGATCTGGGTAGAGGGTCTGGGTCTGGGTAGAGGGTCTGGATCTGGGTAGAAGGTCTGGATCTGGGTGGGTCTGGATCTGGATCTGGGGTAGAGGTCTGGATCTGGGATCTGGAGGGTCTGGGTAGAGGGTCTGGGTAGGATCTGGATCTGGGTAGAGGGTCTGGATCTGGGGATCTGGGTCTAGGGTAGAGGGTCTGGGTCTAGGTAGAGGGTCTGGATCTGGGTCTGGGTAGAAGGTCTGGGTCTGGGTCTGGGTCTGGGTCTGGGTTTGAAAAAAGTGGGGTCCACATGGTGTTTCTCCTTTTGGATCTACCATTGGAAAATCATTCAAATTTGACTGTTAAATTTCTTGAATGTTTTTACTGGATGGGGTTACAATGTAAATTTAGACTGTCAATTCCAGTTTTCTACTCCCAATATTAAGTTTCAAACAAGGAAACACCATCTTTAAATGATACATGCTTCAGAGAAAGCATGATGTTATGAAAGCATAGTCATTTTGGCCCCTTCACATTAAAGCACTGGGCTACATCAGTTGTAACGCTATCAGTATTATCATTTTCTGGATTGTGGCCTTTGACAAACTCATGGAACGAAAAGAGTGAGACTATTGTACTCATACATTAGCGTATATGTTACTGTTTCTTGTAATCTGGTGAGTGAGTGAGTTTAGTTTTACGCCGCTTTTAGCAACATTCCAGCAATATCACGGCGGAGGACACCAGAAACGGGCTTCACACATTGTACCCATGCGGGGAATCAAACCCAGGTCTTCGGCGTGATGAGCGAACACTTTAACCACTAGGTTACCCTACCGACCCTCTTGTAATCTGGACTATTGCCAATTTTATAGTGCAAGACCACTGAGATACCATGCGACAGATTAACACAGATACCCCACGTTATACTGACTCCATTATGCTATATTTTAATTTTATAACCATCTTTCAATCTCTTCTGGTATGATGCGGATGGTTGATTGAGCAACTGCCCTTCTACTCTCCAGATAAACCCCAGGTTAATTACAAGGTTACACTGACACAAAGTACTTACTTTCCCTTCATATCTGAGGAGGTGCCGTCGTGTTTGATGATGGCTCGGAGGTAATCCCACGATGACTTGCAGTCATGTTCCAGCTTGTTCAACTTATTGGTGAGTTCATCCCAGTCAATCTGGAAACACAAAAGTCGGATCTTCAGTAAGGTAACACTACACCTCATTCATCCAAGTCAACGAGCCTGACGAGCTGATCATGTTAGTCACCTCTTACGACAAGCATGGGTTGCTGAAGATCAATTCTAACCCAGATCTTCACGGGTCTGAAAGGTATGACTATAACTTACCCGAGAGCACCGTGTGAGAGGTCCAAGTTCGGAGTAGAGATCAGTGGTGTCTGGAAACTGTTCCAGGATGACATTACACAGGTGATGGAGAAGAGAGTGTTTGTGGACTGTGTCCTTCACCTCCGGGATCCGAGACAAGAAATCGACCGAGAAAGCTCGTGTCTGCAGGAGCAAAACATGTAATCATGCAACACTTAAAGTATATATACATATATACATATACTGAACAAAAGAAGTTAGGGACCATGAATATTTTTCAGGATATATTTATAAAGTGAAGACTGATATTGTAGAACGACCACCCAATTCTCATTTCCATGTCTTGTCAGACAATATTGGTTCTTGGGAACTTCTCTGAACATTAGAGAAATATTCTGGCATGATTATCTAATGAAAGCAACTGACCTGTGCACCATTTAGGAAGTTACCAATCGCGAGGATTGTGGACAGGATACATCTGAACGTCTTGTTTATCGTCAGTGTATCAATGCCCTTCTTCAGGTCCATCAGGGGCTCAGACACTTCCTGTTGGGGAGAACAGTATTCACTTACATTTAATAACACAAAGGGGTCAATTTTACTAGAATGTACACACAGATTGCACCAGCAACCACTGTCAGATTTCTGCTATTGATGCCTTAGTTGTGAGAGAATAGATACTTATATGATTAATGTCATTCTTTGACTTTGACTCATATATGACATAGTCTGATCAATTTATGTCATTTATGTTTTCACCATGAAAGAAGCAAGACTGCAGGAAGCCTCAAATGGCGACTCATCAACCTTTTCAATATGGAAAATCACACTGGCAACATACTATCATTCCCCTATGGTAGCCCTTAAGGGAGCACTATACACAAGGAAATATGGTAGACCACTTGACCAGACATGAAACACAGGGCTCCAGATAATTTTTCAACATCAGGAGTACGTAATCCTAATTTTTTCAATATAGGAGTACTGGAAAACCTTAAGTGTATATTTAGAGTACTGAATGGAATTTAATGGCGTATCAGTAATCTTGTGTTTCATTTCATATATGCACCACAACATTGATAGTCTTGTGTAAACAGGTCAATGAACAATAAAACAATACCTTTTCAGATAAATACATCTGTAAATTATTCTAAGACCGTACACCATTGCTGTGGTGCGTATCTGCTACGTTTTCTGAATTATTTCCTACCGTATCCTGCTTATTTTAATCCATACATACACCGATTCGGCCCTTATCTGAAACATAAAGGTAGCCTGTTGCCTATGGACTTGCCTGTTCCATGTTCTCGAAGTCCAGCTTGAAGAGCCAGAGCTTGAGCCTGGGGATGAGCTCGGAGATGGAAGACAGAGTCAGGAGGAACTGCTCGGCTGTCCCGAGGGGGATGTCAGGGTTCGCCATCTGAGCCTCCAGGATCTTCCCCTTCTCCTCATCTGTCGGGATCATCGTCGACAGGATCTTCTGCAGAAACAATTAAGAACATGAATAAGTTTGTTTTAAAGTGGCATTTTGCTATCAAGCATGTAAGCTGAATTTATAAGTGTCTGTGTTTCGGTGCTTTATACATGCAAAACATATTACAGCAAGACCTAGCATTCCAATCCCTGCATGTACCTAACTAAGGGGAAAATTTCTCCCAACTGAGTGGCAGTGTTGTAATAACCTTGACCCTGCAGCAGAATGCTTCTAACTAAGGACATTGGGTCCTGTAAGTTTCAGATGTCTGCCTGACCCATTGAAAATTCACAGGACCCTTAGAATAAAATTAAACATACATTTCTGAATGAACATTTCTTATAATTGGTATTGAAATTATTAACAAACATAAGATTTATGAGCAGCAAACGTGTCACATGTCACATATAACAACTTCAGTCAAAGTCATTGTGAAATATACAGACACTGGGGCCGGCAGGTTGTAGACTTCTATCGGACCGTTGGCGAATCTGCCAGATTTGTCTGAGGGTCAGACGCTATTCGTGAACACTGACTATAAGTCTTCTGGGGAATAGTCCATTAGTGTTACAGGGAGGGCCCCAGAAATTGGCTTCACACAGGAATCCAAGCACCTTTGGTGTCCCACATTGGTGAAATCCGTACATACGCACAGACATACCATTGGCCTTTCAAGGATAGGAATTGTGACCAATCCCCAAATATAAACCAAAAATACCGTGATAAGTGCTATTTAATTTGGTCAAAGAAATTTACCTTTCTTATCTACTTACTTCAATGCCCTCCTTATTCATGATTGACACATCCATTTTCAAGATGGCTGCCTTGATGGTCCTTGGAGGTGGCAAGACAGTCAGACCGATGTTGATAGCATTTGATCGCTTTGGATCTAACACAACAATCTCCTTCCTGGACCCGGTTTCTTGTTTCTGTCAGAACAGGCAACAAAAAGTTATAGTTTTGAAGAGCACACTATGCAGCCATTGAAAAGATGAGAGCTATGTTGATGAAGGATACTGGATAGGAAGGCTGAAAAGAACAGATGGCAAGAGCCCATTGACAGGATAGGGAGTCGGAGACAAGGCAGGGGAGTTCATTCTGAGGATAAGGGGAGTCCTGTGATAGGAATAAAGCTGGGAGAGTTCACTGATGGAAAGGGAGCTTCGGGAATCAGCTGCCCTGATGTATAGCCAGGAGAGTCTACTCTTAGGATAGGGAGTTGGGAGAGTCCATTCATGGGAAAGTTTTACAGCTGGACTTGGAAACAAGGACAAAAATGTTTAATTCCAGTTTTGACCGTCCTAGATTATCCAGTGAATCACATCTACATTCTATTATTATATATACCCTGGACACCATAGGTTCATTTCAGGTTTGGCTGACTGACTGAGTTTGGTTTTACGCCGCTTTTAGCAATATTCCAGCAACATCACGGCGCGGGGACACCAGAAATGGGCTTCACACATTGTACCCATGTGGGGATTCGAACCCGGGTCTTCGGCGTGACGAGCCAACGCTTTAACCATTAGGCTACCCCACCGACCCCATTTCAGGTTTGATTTGGTTCGGTTTTTGGTTTACACCGCATTCAGCAATATTCCAGCTATATGACGATGGTCTGTAAATAATCTAGTCTGGACCAGACAATCCAGTGATCAACAACATCAGCATCATGGTTTCATTTTAGAAGTGACCTAACTGGCGCCTCTCTTATCACTAATACTCATTAATACGCTTGAAATCAATAACCATTTATATTGTCTCTTGAACATGGTATGGGGTGAACTACATTAAATGACAGCCCATATTGTAATTAATCAAATCACAATAATGTTATAAATGGTTTTGATCTGGAAAAGTTGTTTCTGAAGGCTGTGATGAAAAGTCTTACAATGTCGTTCAAGCTGAATTTGATAAAATATGGAAGCGCCTTGAGCGGGCATTGAATGCACGGATACGGGCGTAGTTATAAATACCTACTATTTTTATTATTAAGTGTCTCTTGGATGACTGGGGATATTGCTACCTGTGTTAACCATGAAGGAACAGTGTCATTAGGAAAACTATTTTTAATGTCGTATCATTCAAACGAGACTAAAGATGTAGCTAAGGTGGTGAACAGTTCCAGGATATTTATCATAATGAAATGAAGATGTTGTACACTGATAATCATTGAAGAGGTTTGCGAAAACATGTCTACTATCAGTTTCTGTAAGGGCATGTTGTTTCAACTTCGATTAAATATGTAATGTTAACGGATAGATAATGGTATATCTTTCCAGGGCAGCGGGTCACATAGATGTTTCCTAGGTCCAGGGGAGTAAGTAGAAATTAGAGCGTTAAATGTTAAAAACTAGAGTGACAGCCAGACAGTAAAGAAGACATCAACAGGAAAACACTGAAGCCTAGCAACGGCAGTCAAAGGTACACTATTGTAAACAATGGTCAATCGCTTACAACATAAGCAACAAAAGCAATGATTTGATGACAAACATCATCACTTGCATAAAACTAGCAATGAAAAGGTTCTTGCAAACTCGATATGATGAAAATTCGGTATTCCTATGCACAAGTATCACAATATCCAACTGCGGTTAGAAGCTTGACCAATCAGATTAAAGCACATGATGATGAAGTCAGGGAAAATGAAATACTTTCTATATTTACACACTGACATATCTCATTTATCTCTTACTAAACAATACCCACTTTGTTCCATGCTCTGACAACATTCAAGAATTGGATCAGTAACATAAGTGCACGGATTTCTATCACTTTCTCTAACAGATATCATTATTTCAAACGATTATTGGTTTTCGCTATTGCAGAAATTAAACATTTCAGTTACAAGTGTTTTATGAAAATCATCCATACCAATTTTTTTTAGTATAACCAAAAATATATTATTTTCAGTAAGAGAATCTTTAATTGTTAATAAATTTAGATATTCTTGGTATGAATTGTTTCATAAACAGATTTAATCACATGACAATATTCAATTGGCGAATATAGCCATTACTACGCTAGTTCTTACCACTTCCTGTTAACACAACCACGTGACAACATGCATATTAGGCACCAGCAATGTCGGCAAGAGTGCATGAAAATAGAAGATATATTATATGCATAATTGAGTTCAAACAAGGTTATCACAGTGCACGTGTGATCTGTTTGTAAATGGCAAAGTTGGTGCTGAAAAAGAAACAGAGTTATATTTTCAGAGCTTTTGATCAAGCTTAGCACATTACAACTTTATATAAATTGTTAGAAGACATAAATTTTTATTTACCGGTACTTTACCCAAACATGTTTATTACAGCATTTTGAATTCTATGTATCATATTTATACCTTTGATAAAACTGTATCAAGATGGACAAGCTTGATCATGAAAAGTGTTATAAAATCAGTGGAAATATGTAAACGTCAAGTGTATAGAAAACATTGTGTTGAATCATTTCCTTTCTGTTATAAATCAACAAAACTTCCCAATTGGTAAAACAAACTGTTACCATGGTAACCTTCAAGAATAACTCATCTAATTTTTTGTCAAAATCATCATAATCAATAAACTCAAGTCCATATTTGTTTTAAAATCTGTTTCCAACAGTTACTCAGTAATAACAGTTTTCAAACTGAATAGCAAAATAATTCTTGAAGATCATACCAACATATGGAACCAGAACATTGTAACAATGAACAGTCCTTTACCATGATCCGGACATGAAACTGTGTAAAATAACATAAGCCTCAGACACTGATGTCAATGTGAAGGTATATATGTGTTATACACCAGCTATCATCTACAACTATGGGTATATAAGACACTTGTGAGAACTTGATTCTGGTAACTACGGTAACCCACTTCTTATTCCCTGTTCTACCAACCATGAAGTACTGTACGCTGCACTTGGAAGAGGAACTGCCATTCATTGAAGAATAAAACACTATTTGTACCCGAGATCATTAAACTGACTTGCTCAGACTATCTGTTTGCCGACTGTTTCAAATTGTTAAAATAATCAGAAGACTGACTGACTGAGTTTGGTTTACGCCGCTTTTAGCAATATTCCAGCAACATCACGCGGGGGACACCAGAAAAGGGCTTCACACATTGTACCCATGTGGGGATTCGAACCCTGGTCTTCGGTGTGACGAGCCAACGCTTTAACCACTAGGCTACCCCACTGCCCATAATCAGAAGATATTCATTTGCATATAACTAGAACATATACATCAAGAAAGCAACCTAGTAGCCTAGTAACACTCCATAACAGTTAATATAGATAACTTAAACTTTTCACTGTAGAAAGACAAAAAGATGTCACCCATCGAGGGCTAACAGCAAATTGTTTCCTTCAATTTTAATGACTTTCCCTCTGCATGATATCCTGTATACTTCTCTCCATATATATATATTAGATGTGGTGAATTCTGTGTGCTTTTGTATTCACTCAAAATACAAACATGTCAAGCCTGTTACAACTTACCTAAAATATGTCAGATAATGCAAAAATATGCTAAAGAGATTTCCACAATTACAATTTGTACATTCTATATGCTCATCAGTAATTTTCATCAAACAACTTTCCAGTCAAGGAAGTGTTATCTAAAACTAATCACAACCTGTTGAATAAAAATAATAATATCGCTATGAAATCTGAATATCAATTTCAGTCACAATGACTGCTAAATCTGCATTATGAAATATGGAATATATGTTCAAGACATATTCAATCAC
Organism: Haliotis rubra; assembly: GCF_003918875.1. Lineage (NCBI taxonomy): Eukaryota > Metazoa > Mollusca > Gastropoda > Lepetellida > Haliotidae > Haliotis > Haliotis rubra. Next base: position 143,955 of record NW_025767425.1, read on the forward strand.
TGTTTACCAATTCCAAATAACCTAAGAACAAAGTCTTTTTCTGCAAGGCATGGATTTGTTAACAAGGCCTGACATGTTTGTATGAGTTAGATTCACTCGTGTAACCCGTGGCCACTCACCTTAGTCTTAACCTCACTGGTCCTGGTTTCAAACAGGTGCTCCAGCTTCTCAGGATCCAGCTTGACTGGGACTAGCTGCTTCCACACTGTCTCATCCTTCGATTTAGGAGTCGGGGGCTGGGTCTGCAGAGTTCTCCAATGGAGACGGATAGTCTTCTTGTTCTTTGGCAAGTTGGCTCCCAAAGGAGGCGGCAAGTTAGAGTCCTCTGCAGGAGGACCTGCCATATTGGGAGGGGGTGGGGAGGAGGCATTCCTGGAGGTGGGGGTGGGGGCATGCCTCCCATCATTGGTGGTGGGGTGGGGGTGGTATACCACCGAGGGGTGGTGGTGGGGGAGGGAAACCCATTGGAGGAGGGGGAGGCATATCACCATTCATGTCAAATGCCATCTTAGTAGGTGCGAACACATCATCGTCATCCTCATCCCTGAGATCTGTGAAGTCCATGTCTTTAATTTTCAGAGGTCGCTTCAGTCTCCTCTGAATCCTCTCCCACTGCATGTCACTCTCCGTCTTCTTCACTTCTGGCTCTGGCACAGGTTTGGGTGCAGCAGGCTTAGAATGCAAGCCATCCTTAGCACGCCCAATCAAACCACTAGAATCACCTTGAGGTCTGCCCATCTCAATGGGCAGTTTGGACTCATCTTGAGGACCAAACCTACTAACAGCACTCTGTACACTGCCATCAGGAAATCTGTCCAAAACATGCTTTTTTGGAGGCACATTGGCACTGGATCCTTCATGGAAAGTCTCCTTCCTCTGAGACACACTCCCTCCCTGAATAAACGGACCTTGCAAGTCATCGTCATCGAGACCATGCTGCTGTTTGTACACCTGCCATCTCTTGTTGCTTGACAGTCCCTCAGACTCACCTTCAGGAGCATTACGCATCTGTCCTTGATTCAATGCATTGTTCTTAGCATCCAAGTTATTTGGTTCGTAGTTGTCTCCCTGACTGTTGAAGCTCTGATAGCCAGACTCGTTCAATCTCGAGCCTTTGGAGCTTCTTTGGTCATCTGCAAAAGAAATCACTATGGATTTATAATTGTGGACATCTCATCAAAATTATCAGGATAAAGGACAAGAAACAACATATATTGTGTTCAGTTTACATATTTCTTTACAGTAACTGGCATCTGATTCAGTGAGTGAGTGAGTTGGTTTTTACGCTGCTTTTAGCAATATTCCAGCAATGTCCCGGCAAGGGACACCAGAAATGGGTTTCACACATTGTACCCATGTGGTGAATCGAACCTTCGGCATGACAGGTGAATGCTTTACCCACGAGGCTACCGCGCCCCAGATTCAGTGATGTCTTCCCTGGGTCATCAAAGAAAGGATTTCTCAAACTCTACCTAATTTTCTTTTGAGATGCATGTTAAAACAAAGTGTCTCTGTACAGTCCTGTCCATGTTGGGAATCAAACCTGGACCATCTGTATGATGAGCAAACATAACCACTAGGCTACCCCACATCTCACTGAAGAACCAAATCATCAGATTCTAGGACATCAAGAACAAGAATGTGAACACAAATATTGTTTCTTGTCCTGACCATACATGCACAAGATTCAAACTTCATGCATGAAAACACTGAATGAGTCAACCCATGCATTGAAGTGTTATGACCATTCACATTACAGTGAATTACATGGCATACAGATGGATAAGATCATGATCAGGAACAAGACTTCTCGAAGTCATGAACACACATGTAATACATTAACATGTGCTGCATAATATTAGATTTTTAGATTTGAAGCTATTAATCTATCTATAAATGTTAACGCAGTCATCAAAGATTATCCTTTTGAATACTTGACATCTTATGGGTTAATTTGGATCATTATTGGACATTTTACTGACTGACTGAATATGGCTTTATGCCGTTTTTAGCAATATTCCAGCAATATCACGGCGGGGGGCACCAAAAATGGGCTTCACAAATTGTACCCATGTGGGGAATCAAACCGGGCCTACGACATGACTAGCGTGACGCTTTAACCACTAGGCTACCCCACTGCCTCAGACATTTTACTGTAGCTTGTCCTTGTGCAGGTGCAGAATACATCAAAATGAAATCAGAATAAAACATTTTGGGGATATTTTTTGCTCCTTCATCCAAGTGCAGAATGCACAAACAATGAATAAGTGTGAACTTCTCATTATTTCTGTCCAGTTGGCTTTTCAGTGAGACACCTTACCTAATGAGTCAATATCACTGAAAGAACTAAACGAGGCTGGATCCGGATCTGGCAAATGATCGTGGGCAGATTCTGGGGGGAAGGAGCTAGAGCTACTGGTGGTGCTGGTGGATGATATACTGGCAACTGATATGCGATCAGCCTCGGGGAGATCAACGATTTTCAATTCCTGTTCCTTTCGTAATGTCAGTTGACGTTCCCGCCGTCTCTCTCTGCGTTCCTGTCGACTTTCTGAGGCTGTGGGTATGTATACATGCAGTTAGTGGCACCACATGCACAAAAACAATGTCACACATAACAAATCTTGACACACTCTCTTATCCTGAGTGACTTGGATGGACAAACTTCTTACGTGTTGACTATTATAGTACAAAATCTATAATCATTTAAACAAACTTGGTACCATGACTCACTAAACATTATTAAAACAGTTTTAAAAGTTTCAAAAACTTTTAGAAATTTAGAAATACATACAATAAATTATTCAAATATTTTGCCAATCAGAAATTCGTGAGTATTTCTTTTTGACTCAGGATAAGCAACAGTCTAGTACATCACCAAACATATTAATACATGCAGAAATGATCAGTACCATCACAAACCTCATATCATGGTAACACTGGGGTATTTGGTTCCTTAATTAGGGTTTTGGGGCATGTTGGACAGATACAAAAGGTCTAATTATGGTAATTACTAATTATGGTAGGGTTCGGGTCAACTAAAAGGTAAAACTGATAAATGTACCTTCAATATTTGTAGCTGGAATTACAGAAGACAAAGACAGTGTTATATTTCTCAAATTACCGGTATTTCAAATTATGAAAAATATAAAATGGGCTTAAAATGACAAATTAGTTTGACTCTTAAGCTTATATAGGATGTTCTAAAAATTATTAATGCTGTAGAGTGTTATTATTCTAGGGCCCAGTACCACATAAACATTGACTGGTGTTTTCTCAAGTCTTGGTTATTGATGTCAAACTGAGTGTACAATCAGCAATGTCACACCTAAGTGCGCGGGAAAGGGATAAGGGAGGTAACTCGTGGGTGAGTGTATTTATACATCCGCTTCGGGAACTTCAAGAGATTCAAGTGTTCCACTACCATTCGAAGAGGAAAGGGAGATAAGCAAAAGATCATGAGTCAGGATAAGGTAAAATATTTAAATACAGGGGTAAAATTGTTGATGTCAAATAAACCAGAGACCAACTGTTGGAGAGTCTGACAAGCACTATTTTGGAGAGTCTTATCAATAATGTAATTAGGAACTTGGGTCTAAGTGTTTACTGCCAAATTACCATTTCTCCAATCAAAATGACAACCATGAATATAGATACAGTCAACTTCAGACATAACAAAATACAACCACATGATTCATTTGTCATGTAAATGGTACACTTAGAATTGTTTATCATATCACTGTTCAGTGATCTCAGGTATATTGCTCTTGCTATATCTGGAGTTGACTGTATGGTTAGCACACATTTTGTTATTTCCTGAACTTTATTAAAAACTGATACATGCAGTAGTCCATGCATTTGACATGTGTCAAGTGTGTATTATATACTCAGTCCAAAGAATAATTACTGTTGATTTGTGGTTGTCATAAAAAGTTGTCATTTAATGTCTTTGGATAAGGAATGTTGTGAGGGTAATACTATACTGAGTTAGAATGACTCAATCTAATAATGGCAGAGCAATTTCATTAACAATTTAGATAAAACAGAAAATGTGTCTCCAATTGTTCACTATCAAAAAATGCTAAATAGACAAATAAAACTACATGTACAGCTGAAGATAGTTTTTTTCTCAGTATGTCTATCAAATAGGTGGGTTTTTCAGATTTTCATAAGTTCTCTAAATTCAAGGCATGAGGCAGGAACAACCAGCCCTTACCTCTTGCTGTATATGAACAATACTGTCCTGTATCTGAAGGTGTATATGAACAATACTGTCCTGTATCTGAAGGTGTATATGAACAATACTGTCCTGTATTTGAAGGTGTATATGAACAATACTGTCCTGTATTTGAAGGTGTATATGAACAATACTGTCCTGTATCTGAAGGTGTATATGAACAATACTGTCCTGTATCTGAAGGTGTATATTAACAATACTGTCCTGTATCTGAAGGTGTATATGAACAATACTGTCCTGTATCTGAAGGTGTATATGAACAATACTGTCCTGTATCTGAAGGTGTATATTAACAATACTGTCCTGTATCTCTTGTTGTATATGAACAATACTGTCCTGTATCTGAAGGTGTATATGAACAATACTGTCCTGTATCTGAAGGTGTATATGAACAATACTGTCCTGTATCTGAAGGTGTATATGAACAATACTGTCCTGTATCTGAAGGTGTATATGAACAATACTGTCCTGTATCTGAAGGTGTATATGAACAACACTGTCCTGTATCTGAAGGTGTATATGAACAATACTGTCCTGTATCTGAAGGTGTATATGAACAACACTGTCCTGTATCTGAAGGTGTATATGAACAATACTGTCCTGTATCTGAAGGTGTATATGAACAATACTGTCCTGTATCTGAAGGTGTATATGAACAATACTGTCCTGTATCTGAAGGTGTATATGAACAATACTGTCCTGTTTCTCAAGGTGTATATGAACAATACTGTCCTGTATCTGAAGGTGTATATGAACAATACTATCCTGTATCTGAAGGTGTATATGCACAACACTGTCCTGGATCTCAAGGTGAATATGGTGAATACTGTCCTAATCTCATGGAGGACACTAGTAAACAGCAAGTTATACATACACTGGTTTCCATTATGCTGGTCTTGAGGGAAGGACTTGCGACTGAGCATGGGGAAGGGATCATTGTCTTCAGTTGGAGGACGGAACTGGCTGTAAACAAACAAGAATTAATAAACAGTTAGTGCTTATACCAACAAGTTGTTTTCATAACTGAATTTTATGAATGAAATCTTCACATAAGGGGAGACAACTCTTACTCTTCCCAAATGGAAGAAAGAATGGGACTCCGATTTGAAAGAAAACCGTGAAGAGAGCATTTCGCAATGAGTGAGTGCTACACTCATTATTATTACTGCCTCTATACACAACATGAAACTACAAGTTCTGAAGTAAGAGCAGGATGAGGAGATTGACCATTCCATCTCTTGAATCTCTACTAAAGAGTGTGGAAAGTTATATGTTATACAGCTGTTATATCAGGATAATCAGCTGATAATACCGTAATGGCACACACATGTCTTGTGTCAATGTTGGTACACACATCACAACACTGATCAAGACTAATCTCTGACCTACCTTACCTTACTATCACAGACAACAATCACAATCACAAACAAGTTACATAGTGGCACAGAAAACAATCACAAACTGTGTGCCAGAATCTTGAATCATTTTGCTCTCGCAAGATCTGATAAATGTACATACTTCAACATTAAACACTTAGCATTTAACATGGCTTACTCAAGCTGCTTTTTCTTCCTGTACATTTCTGCTGGAGTCAGTTTCTCCGTCTCCTGGGGTTTCTGAGGCAGTACCGACATGCTGACTGACTTTGTCATCTTGGCCATGCCAACACTGCGCCGACTCTTACGACCATCATCTTTACTAGTGGTACGAGGCTGACGTCTGGAATAAAACAACACCTTTGTTGAAACAGCCGCTATATATCATGTCCCTTATCATTATCATGTATCTTATTTGTTACTTGCTTGAAATATTGAACTATCAAAACAGTTTACATTGCTTACTGGTTCAGCATTTGACTGCATATGCTGATATAAAAGGTCAGTTTATAAAAATGAGTGTATACTATTTCCCACACAACTAACCTGAGGTTTTCAAGCTGAGGAATATCAGCTTTGTCCTCTCCATCTTCACTCTTTAGGGCAGCCTGTAAGGAACAAGAGATTTTAACGTTCACATAATTATACCACACACACTTCAATCAGCTCATACTCTGTTCTGTGCTCCAAAACAATGAGCCACTTTGAAAAAAGAAAATGATTAGGAAGACTGTTCTATTACATTTGAAAAGACAAAATGTCAAGTCATTAAAAATAAATGTAAGCAAACATTTTGTGTCAAACTGACCTCATATGTCTGGAACTGTGTGATGAGATCGAGGTCGGCACCCTTGCGGTTCATGTGCCTCTGCGTAATTCGGTCCATCCCCTGTTCCTCCAGCGCGTCCGTCACGTCGTAGAAGGAGTCCTGGTCAGGCAGTGCATTGATGACCTGCACAAATCATACAGACTCATGAGTAAGTGAGTGAGTTGGGTTTAAGTCGCTTTTAGCAATATTCCAGCAATATCACGGCGGGGGACACCAGAAATGGGCTTCATACATTGTACCCATGTGGGGAATCGAATCTGAATGCATTAACAACTAGGCTACCCCACCGCCCTGAAGACTTGTGAGGCTCTAGGTGTGACATAACCAGGGTGGTAGATGACACAGACTTTATAAAGCCTTAAGAAACACAGCTGCAATAGTACAGCTGAGTGCAATGAGTGAGTCTGTTTTTTACACCAAGCTGAAGCAGTATCCTAACTGCATACTCTGGAATGAGCTTCACATATAGTATCCAATTGAAACATCAAACCCAGAGCCTCTGTGTGATAATTCAAGCCTTATCTTGGATGCACCCCAGAGAACATTCAGACAACTGTAGGAACAGGAATCAAACTTCTTTGTCACAAGCAAACACCTATCCCATTGAGCCATATTCCCCTGCTTATTTTATTTGTTTGACATTTAAGACTGTCACATTATCAAAACATCATGTCATGTCCTTCACTAGCCGTGCAAGATGTATTTGTACTACTGCACAGCAAACCAGGGGAACCTAAATCAAACTGAGAAGACTGACTGACTGACTGAGTTTGGCTTTACGCCGCTTTTAGCAATATTCCAGCAATATCACGACAGGGGACACCAGAAATGGGCTTCACTCATTGTACCCATGTGGGGATTTGAACCCGGGTCTTCGGCGTGACGAGCCAGCGCTTTAACCACTAGACTACCCCACCGCCCCAACTGAGAAGATGTAATGCAAACTCCTGGCACTGACCTTGTTGATTAGAGTCATGGTGTAGATCAGGAGCTCTGTGTCAGTGCCGTCCTTTTCATCCAAAATGTTCATTAGGTTGGACCAAGGTCGGGATCCTAGAACAGGCATCAAGGAGCAAGTCAGTGACTAAGTTGGATCTAATGCCACTTTGAACAGTATTCTATTCCTGTAATATTATGGAAGTGACGCAGGTCCCAGATGTTTACCAGTTGGGTGAAACCCACAAGCATAGGTACAGTGCTAACAAACCTAGAGACATAATCATGGTGAACCAAACTTGTCATAGTTTTCTATCATGCTCAAGGGACACAACTCTGCAGAGCAAACTAAGTCTCTGTGCTCCTAGAATCAAAGAACTCAAACAACCCTTTAAGTTGATTTTGTAAACAGGTTTATTGTTTCAGTTCAAAAAGAGACAATCAAGTTTTCCTTGGCGAACTCTGAATGAATGTTCAGGAATATATTTCTTATTATTCATAATATCCAAGAGGGGTTAATAGACAAATATAAAAAGGTCGCTGATTCTGGTTTTTACAGGTTTCATGTACAATAGTTTCTCTCCTAATTTCATGAAACTTATTCAGGTATTCACGTTGAACATGCATGTAGATCATATTAAATGTTAACCATTCCAAATGTTGACATATCTTAAATGACAGTTCTGATTCTTCCCCATGATTGTTTAACACAAATCTGCCGACTATCAAAGTGTAAAGAGACAATGAAAGAACATGGCAACTTTTCCCCAAAATAACTCTCAGATGCAATAAAAATTTCGAAACAAAACATCTCTGAGGGCTGAAACTATACTCCTAACAACATGGGATCCAATTTAACCTTGCTAGCAACATATCTCTGAAAGCTACCAACACATCAGTTAATACCAATATTATTTGCCAAAATTACATCTCTCAGCAATGATACTATTTATGTAGCAACTAATCTCTGAGCGAAAATGCCACTTTCCTGACAACATATACTTCACACAAAAATTATGGATCATAAATATTTTTTTAAATAGTGTTATCAAACTCTGTGCACTGTCTTTACTTCATAAAACAACATCACCAAAATATTTATGATCACTAATCTATTTCGTTCAATATAATTATCTCATACTGATGCTACTTTCCTGACATACCTCTGCGAGAGTCAACACTGTTGATAGCCTTGATGAGCTGTTGTGTATTACTCTCAGTGTACTCCACGAAAACCAGGATCAGTTTAAGTGCTGTCTTCACCACCAGGCGGCCCTGAAAGGAAGCGAGACTGTCAATGAGTCCACTGTTCAATAAACGGGATGAGGCCACATATTGTCCCTCGCTCATCCTATATTTTGTGGTTAGGTCAATGACATATTTCAGAATAGAACTCGGAAATGATGGTGGGAAAATTATTCAGAAAAACGAATTTGAGATCTCTGATGTTTTAGACATACAGGAAGTATAGGAAATACTACACGTAACTCGTAGATAGGATGCTATGTGAAGTTGTATCTGTATTCCGATTTGGTAATACAGTTGTGTGGGAACTACAATATATATCTGTAGGTGTAACATCATGATACAAAAAATACAAAAAAGATCTGACAAAACTGAATATAAGTTTGAAACAAAAATATTTAAACCATGTTATTCTGTCATAATTCTTTCTGATAAGGGAGACTGTTTTCGTTTTTTTGACAGATTAACATATCTTTCTAGTTTTTTATTTGAACTTTATATTGAATTTCACTCCTCATCAGAAAGATGTGTGTGCTGCGATGTGTCATGCCGTTACCTTTGATGCGAGTAGGCCGTACAGCCACTGCACTGTGGCATTATGTCTGATCACCCCTTCCATACCATCGACGTACAGCATCACCTGTCCCAGGGCTGCAACAGTAACAACACTGCATGCACTGCTACGTAGACAACAACATCTACATATATAATTTGATCTACTATACGTGAGACTACCATGATATGAAACCATAAAATGTAAGCAATCTACAGTTACTGTTTACTTAATATTTGTTCAAGTAGATATTATGTTGTCTGCATCTATTGCAAACACCTTAGACAGAAAACAAGGCAAGTCACAGAAATAAAAATGTCTTTGAAATAAATTATTCAACATCATACACTTTTAACTGAATTGGCATCAAGCTCATTACTTACGAAACTGACCGAACAAAAACAATCATCACATAAAGTAAAATATAGTTTAATAAAGTTACAGATATTTACATTTTGACCAATCCAAACTAATCGGTTTGCTTAAAATCTGTTAATCACAAATTTATAGCTAGTCTGACTCACCCCTAAGTATATAATTCTGATAGTTCTGGTCCGCCTCCGAGCCCACTTTGATAAGGCAGTCGAGTCCATCATTGTTGACAAACTCATGGACGAGATCCTTATCATCCTGTAACACATCACCTCAAACTGTAAATACCTCAAAAGTCAAATACATCTACATCAGAGTTCATTTCAGACAGACATACCAATTGAATTGTTGTCTTCGGTACAATTGGACATTTTCTCATGATACATGCATTACCGGTACTCATTTAGCCTCAAAATTGGCAATAAATTTCAATCTTAGTAATCCCTGTTTGTTTGCTTGTTGTTTAATGCCTTACTCAGCAATATTCCAGCTATATGGTGGTGGTCTGTAAATACTCGAGTCTCTACCAGACAATCCAGTGATAGCTGTCTTACTCAGCAATATTCCAGCTATATGGTGGTGGTCTGTAAATACTCGAGTCTCTACCAGACAATCCAGTGATAGCTGTCTTACTCAGCAATATTCCAGCTATATGGTGGTGGTCTGTAAATACTAGAGTCTCTACCAGACAATCCAGTGATAGCTGCCTTACACAGCAATATTCCAGCTATATGGTGGTGGTCTGTAAATACTAGAGTCTCTACCAGACAATCCAGTGATAGCTGCCTTACTCAGCAATATTCCAGCTATATGGTGGTGGTCTGTAAATACTAGAGTCTCTACCAGACAATCCAGTGATAGCTGCCTTACTCAGCAATATTCCAGCTATATGGTGGTGGTCTGTAAATACTAGAGTCTCTACCAGACAATCCAGTAGACAATCCTGATAGCAATATTGCTATATGGTGGTGGTCTGTAAATACTAGAGTCTCTACCAGACAATCCAGGGATAGCTGCCTTACTCAGCAATATTCCAGCTATATGGTGGTGGTCTGTAAATACTAGAGTCTCTACCAGACAATCCAGTGATAGCTGCCTTACTCAGCAATATTCCAGCTATATGGTGGTGGTCTGTAAATACTCGAGTCTCTACCAGACAATCCAGTGATTAAAATCATGAGCATCGATCTACGCAATTGGGATACGATGACATGTCTTAACCAAGTCAGCGAGCCTGACCACCCGATCCTGTTAGTCGCCAGTTACGACAAGCATGGGTTGCTGAAGACCAATTCTAACCCAGATCTTCACGGGAACACAAATATGGGTTGCTGAAGACCAATTCTAACCTGGATCTTCATGTGCATCTATTCCCTGAGACATCATAGGAGTTAATAGTTCAATTACCAAAGTGGTCACATGATTTCAAGACAAGGATACCCACCAACATGCTTGTTTCTGCAGTGATCCATTTATTTTAACTTCATCAAATTTAATTGAACATAGTTTCATCAATAAACAAGCACACATGATAAGATCATCATCTCACATTCCAATGTAACATACTTAACCTGATCCTGTGACCTACTCCAGAGTATGAATGGCAACGCTGCAGTCTCAAGTGTACATTTCCCATACCACTCAGACAGACATGAATAGCCTCATTCAGGTGTTGTGTAATACACCATGGCATCGGCTGCTTCACAGACAGATACACCGCTTCCCCTATATCCTTACCATGGACAAATAGTGTAAAGTACAAAGTACAGTAAACTACGTTTATAATGTAGTGACCAGAAATTATAGTTTGTAATAACTGTAGTTTGTTATATGTGTTTCAACTAAAATATACATATGCTATTATTTAACAATTTATACTGCTACCATCTTTCATTTCATTGAGGTAGTATCACTTATCCATAAAATCTTTGTTTGTCTTTTTTATGATATATTGTATCCATCCATCCATTTAAATTGTATATTGTCTCATCCATCTAGTTGTATAATGAATCCATCCATTGATGAAGACATAGGGTATCAATCCATTTATTTCTGTTATATATTGTATCATCCATCTAGTCATATAATGAATCAATCCATTGATGAAGACATAGGGTATCAATCCATTTATTTCTGTTATATATTGTATCATCCATCTAGTTGTATAATGAATCAATCCATTGATGAAGACATAGGGTATCAATCCATTTATTTCTGTTATATATTGTCTCATCCTTCTAGTTGTATAATGAATCCATCCATTGATGAAGACATAGGGTATCAATCCATTTATTTCTGTTATATATTGTATCATCCATCTAGTCGTATAATGAATCCATCCATTGATGAAGACATAGGGTATCAATCCATTTATTTCTGTTATGTATTGTCTCATCCATCTAGTTGTATAATGAATCAATCCATTGATGAAGACATAGGATATCAATCCATTTACTTCAGTTATATATTGTATCATCCATCTAGTTGTATAATGAATCCATCCATTGATGAAGACATAGGATATCAATCCATTTATTTCTGTTATATATTGTATCATCCATCTAGTTGTATAATGAATCCATCCATTGATGAAGACATAGGATATCAATCCATTTATTTCTGTTATATATTGTATCATCCTTCTGGTTGTTTAATGAATCTTTCCATTCAAGTTTAAATGGTATCCATCCATTTATTTATGTTATATATTGTATCATCCTTCTGGTTGTTTAATGAATCTTTCCATTCACGTTTTATATGGTATCCATCCATTTATTTATGTTATATATTGTCTCATCCTTCTGGTTGTTTAATGAATCTTTCCATTCAAGTTTTATATGGTATCCATCCATTTATTTATGTTATATATTGTCTCATCCTTCTGGTTGTTTAAAGAATCTTTCCATTCAAGTTTTATATGGTATCCATCCATTTATTTATGTTATATATTGTATCATCCTTCCGTTGTTTAATGAATTTTTCCATTCAAGTTTTATATGGTATCCATCCATTTATTTATGTTATATATTGTCTCATCCTTCCGGTTGTTTAATGAATCTTTCCATTCAAGTTTTATATGGTATCCATCCATTTATTTATGTTATATATTGTCTCATCCTTCCGGTTGTTTAATGAATCTATCCATTCAAGTTTTATATGGTATCCATCCATTTATTTCTGTTATATATTGTATCACCATCCAGTTGAAGAATGAATCCATCCAGTTATACGTCTAAGTGATATATCTATTAAATGTTACGAGATATATCCAGCCAGCCTGCCATTTATTCCATTAACCCTGGCCTATTTCACTTGTCCATCTACCATTTCTTCAGACTACAGTACATCTTATGAACAAATAACCCATCGTAAAGCTGCTAATCACTTGTTGCATAGCAACAGACAACTTACCTGAAAGATTTGCTTCAGTGAAAATAAAGCTCTTCGTAATTCTCTCCCAGTCGATGTCAGTAATTTTTCTGAAAAATAAGCAAAAAACATTAGCACAATTCACTTAGAAATAATTAAAAAATTAAAAACATCCACCATGGACTGAAAGTCCCAAATCAAAAAGTGGCCCAATACTATCCCAGCTTGTCCAAACTATACACAACAAATACACTACAAATACACAACACTACACATGGGTAGTGAAAAATAAACCAAAATTTGGTTTGACATAAAAAGTATAAATATAGACATATTTGCCCAGTAAGTTATCACAAAAGTATCAGCCCCAGTAAGAGTCCAAGCTTGTCTAAATTCCACAGCAAATATTACACATCACGTAACAATAGTCAATGGCAAAACAAAATTTGTTTAGGATAGATTAAAAAAGTATAAGAAAACAATTTTCCCTGTACATTTTCGTGAAAATATCAAAAAGTGACTAAGACAGATCACAGTTTATCCGAATCGGACCAAAATCCACATCCTGCCCATCGACAACACTCCATGACAAAACAAAATTTGGTTGGAAATAAGAAATAGTATAAATAAAGACAATCTGCCCTGTAAATGATCCCGCATGACGTTGGGCCTCTCTGGTAGGACCAGAGCGTCCATGCAATATGGCTTGGTTTCCTCGTACTCAATGAACTGAAGAAGATTGGCAAAGTAGGAAAATCAAACAAGCAAACAACCAGTTTTTGGAATATTTTCCATTTGTAACAGACCAAGACTGAAGGAAATATTCCACGAATTTGTCCCGCGATGTTTGTTGAGTGATGCCACCTTGTTTAACACCTTTTGATATTTGCATTATATTATACAAGGGTATTGAAAACACTTGAAATATGTCTTTAAAACAATATCACCCCCAGACAGGAGAGACACTTTGTTTCTCAATGCTACCATTCAACCCTGTCCCTTTGCAATCATCAGCTGGTGATAATATTGCATATTTAAATTGGGTACAGTCAAGGTTGTTTTCTACTACAGTCCCAATTAACTGTTTTATATACAGCTTTCTGGTGATCCCAAAATTACAGAATTTAGAGATAAATTAATTCTGTTTAGCCATTTCTGACCTAATGACTAATTACCAATGTATTGTCAAGGTGACAGACTCAGGACAACCATTGTCTTAAAGAATCTATTATTCCAAATGATTCTAACCCAATAGTAATGACATGTATATACCTAAAGTCTGACTTAATTGGCATTAATTGTGAGGATGTTATCCTATTGTTAATCCCCATTGTATGTTTAAGATCTTCACGAGCTGTGTAACCCTAGCTATTACACATTAGTTACAGTTGTTTAAATCTTCAATTTCTGTTGAAATGATCTTCCTTGAGATGACTGTGTTCATTTTGAGAAGCTTCTAGCACAGGATCTGATAAGTTCTGACATAGTTTGATGTGTTTGTATCATAAGAGCGGCGATATGGGCCATGTGATATAACAGATATCATATAGGTGGAGATATATACTGTTCTTTCTGTACAATATCAGATATGTACATACTGACTAATATAGTTATATTATCAGATTGCATCCCTGAAGATGTAGGCCATTTGTGAATATGGGACATCAGATCAGGTGTGGCGATATAGGTTATTCAAACTGAAATGTGTATTGTATGTGAATACATTGACTGTTCAACACGTGTATTATACAACATGTGATATTATGTTTATCCAATATGTATGACTGTATCAGACATATGATATTTATTAGGGTAATACACTAATATCAGATAAGAAAGGATAAGTAATTTTTATAATTACCAGTAGATACATTAAGATTAGGTATTGATGTTTCTTCTTTATATATTCAGTCCATGGGAAGTATAACTGGATTCGTGACATTTGCAGTGCATCAAATATGTGAAAAACATTTTTTTACAATACAGGAAAACCGTCACTTCAGATCATCCCATTCCCAGCTCAGGTATTCATAAATTAGGAATATAGAATGATATTCCTTTCAAGTACGATTATAGATATCAGGGGTGGTGGGATAGCCTAGTGGTTTAAGTGTTCTCTTTGTCAGGCCAAAGACCTGGGTTTGATTCCCCACATGGGTACAATTAGTGTTAAGCCCATTTCTGGTGTCCACCGCCGCGATATTGATGGAATATTGCTAAAAGTGGCGTAAAACTACATTCACTCACAATTAGATATCAGTAATTTTCCATATTGCAGGGATGATTTTCAGCAATCTGTTCATATAATTTTCACATTTATTTTGTGCTTTATACCACTGGGCAGATAATCAAGACTCGTTCTCAGGCATTGACGTTTTATCATTTCGTAACAAACAGGGTTGAGTCTATAGGGGTTTTCAAGTCATCTGTTTATTTTATACAGGGTGATCTCCTAACGTCAAAGGCCATGTGACAGACTGTGTGTAAATATCAATGTCCTGTGGGGTGTTAACACAACTATGAAAGGCCCTAGCCACCGATGTAGACAAATTAAGCTGTCACAGCTCCGATTACACAGCCAGTAAAACCCAAATAGCTCCAATTTGTTCTACACTGTACATCATTGTCTTCAGCGTGCACTCTGTCCAATCAGGAATGAGTCCTATCCCCTGCCATGTTTTATAAGCAAGCATTGTTAAGAGTTGTGTGATGGTTGAGTGGCTCCAGCCTTCTCACCTTGGTTGTGTGTCTGTGGTCAGGGACCTGTGATACGAGATTATATACACCAGGGGAGATAATACTACAAGTGTCAGATTTAATCACTGGTTGCTATTGTCATAAAGCATATGTTCACATTATCCTATAATCACTGGTTAAGATGTTTAAAGTGTTATGAAGCATACATTCATAACTATCCATGTCTGACCCTATTTGTTTTATAGTGTTCTTGAGGAACTGTATAATTGATCTGGGACTGATATAAATATTAACATCCTATGGGTGTTAACACAACTATAAATGCCCTATCCACCAATTCAGACAAATTAACCTGTCACTTGTCCGAAATAGACAGCTTAGGCAGGTAGTCTTTTTTTGTATAATATATTCCTAAAAGTTTGTTTTCGTTAAAGTTTTCTTTCTTTTTAGTTGAACACTCTATTCAAGCAAATAAAAAAAAAAAAAGTTAATAATCAAGATCAGGTAAACCGGTGGTTGATATTATGACTGACATTGGGATAAATATTACCCACCATTGAACATGTTGAGGTACAATGACACACTGTTAACCAAGTCATGTATCGGACCACCCAATCCCTTCAGTCGGCTCTTACCACAAGTTGCTAGGCTCCATAACCTGAGATCCCAATCAAGTAAAACTATTTACCTATATTGATCCTCTTACACATGTAATGAACATAATAAATCCCTCAACATTAAGTTATAGTTTCACTACTGATGCAAAACATCTATCTGAAATATGCACAATTATGTTGTTTTTAAAAAATTGACACTAACGCTTCCTTTCATTATTTTCCTCAAATTGTGTTCAGAATGTTATTAACTTTCATCATTCAGAAGGGATAGACAACATGAGGTAAATCAACCTAATTCATAGCTCAATTCAGACAAGTGATTAAGATTTGGGTAGAAAACAATCAGGTCTGTTTGGTCAAGGTTTCAACAGAATTCAGTCAAACAACAGGAATATCCACTTAGTTGTACAAAACACTACTGACCTTGAGGCTCGTAAGGGACCGTTCATAATTTATGGCTAGGGGTGGGGGGTTGATGATGATTTTTAAGGGGGGGTCACCCATTTGTTCTGGGGAGGTAGGGGTCATCAATTTTGTACATGTACATATTTAAAAATTATGCTTAAAAAATATTGGAAGGGGGAGGGCGGATCATTGATTTTGTACATGACATGCAGGGGGGGGTCACTTACTTTGTACATGAATTTTAGGGGGGTCATTCACATTGTACATGCTTCTCCATAAAAATCATCATCACCCCCCCTGGCCATAAACTATGAACGGTCCCTTAAGATACCCGTAAGATATCTGTTTTAGATTTTTCTACAGCGAACCTGTGAAAAAAAACACCTATAACTGTGCTTTAGGAAAACCTGTCTTACTAACTGTGATTGGATATATATCGTCTTGCAACAAAGTGAAATGTTTTTCCCAACTCCTTTCATTGTCCCCAGTTCGAGTAACATACCTCTGTGTCTGGTGATACACAATCATTGTGTCTGTGTGGAGTATAGGTTTACATGGCGGCCTGTATAATACACACACAGACAGGTGTATAACTGTCACTCCTAGATGTCACACTGTGTAACATTGTACAACATACAGGTGTTATACCATGGCTTTATTACACCATAGTGCTCAAACCGGACATGGTGAATATACTCTTAATAATAGTACACAATTTATTTTTTTTCCATTAACGGAAAACATGTTTTGAAACTGACAAATAATGTCTCAAAAGAAAGATTTATTTTGACAGTAACAGAGAAATGAAAGAATTTTATCATGCATATCTACATTTAAGAGGCTATTTTTGCATATAATTTGCATTTAAATAATTTATTCAAACAGTATGCATCTATGTAAAACATGTGATATCTTGATGTTTCTAAAAATAAATCCTATATTTCACGATCCTGTCATACTAATGAGATTGTTCACATTATTCAGTAGCACCTGAGAAACAGATAGATAACAGGTTCCCTCTCTCTGGTGTTTACCTATGACACTCATACAGTTATTTACAACCTTTCCCACAGAGGTTGTCATTTCCCTATCTGATGTAAGAAGGCCTCATTACCACTTGAGGGACAATCCAGCCCCCACAATAAGTCTATTGGATGTCAATACACCATTGTGAGTCTCTACCTGACTACCAGTACACTATACATACATGGACAGACGCTCTACTGTAACTACAAGCCATGTCTTCCTCACAACTAGCTGTATATCTATCTGTACTACTCAGAACAAGTAACGGAACATCCAGTTGTTTTATATTACTAATGGTATGGTATGAAAGATGTGCTATAGTAATTATGAAAGAATCATATATTCATTAAGAAAATATCTTTTGAGCAAAGTCTTCAAAGGAATTTAGAAGTTGGTGTACTAATACAAGACAAATCTTATGGATAACAACTTCTTTATTTGTTTGTCACAACACTTCCTATACAAGAACACACACACACACGAACGAACAGATGAACACACACACGATTGAACACACACACACAAACACACACACACACACACACACACACACACACACACACACACACACACACACACACACACACACACACACACACACACACACACACACACACACACACACACACACACACACACACACTTTTCCACCTGAAGAAGGCAAGAACTAGCCCAGAAACGTTGTGACAAACAAATTAGAAAGTTGTTATGTATAACTTTCACATTGTATCTTTTGAGCAGTATATATTAATGCTGCAAAGATTTTTTTGCAATATGTTCTGTTGGATAGAACTGTTATAATGTACAATACAATCACAATATTGAAAACAGCCCTTCCTATATGAGTTGTATCTTTCTGACCTTACACATCTGACATACACATGATATGGTTTGACATGACATGACAAGCATGTGCTTGTCAGTTATTGAAGTTCTAGGTGTTTAAGCACACCGAGCCAATGCAATAAACGCTGAACTACTGCACTGGTTTGTCAGTTCAATATCCAATAAGCACTAAAAGTCTTTAAAAAGAAAATTATACAGAGGTAACTTTTTTATATTTTCTTAATTTAATGCCATTATGTCTCTCAATTTTAATCATGTGCAGCCCCCCACTGTATAATAAAAGATGATTAACTGGTTTTGATTTTAAAGGCATAAACTTTAGCAATAGAAATATAAAGGCCAGGCTGACTGTGTGTAGGTATAAAAATCAATATTTGAAATCACAATTTCCTGGACGTATGGATGACTTTATTTTGTAACGTTACCAGATATTAGTTTCCACTCAGTGTCACATAAAAACTCTCTAAGTTTGACAAACGGCACCTACGACCAGCCTTCCATACTAGTAGCTACGCCTGAAGGACAAACACTGTCAATAGGACAGATTCACCTCACCGTGAGATGTCCCTTTCAGTTATTTGACCACCCTGAGGCTGAATAATGAACACCTGATGGTTATTGGCAATATTGATAACTGTTGCTCTCTCTATTCAGTCACGGCCCATTAATCATAGCGATGGCTGAAGTATGACACGAGGTGAAAGGTCAGAATGACCTAGGGAGGGTATGCTGTGTGTACATAATCTCTATCTACAGTAGCTTCGTCTTAGGGGGATTTCCAGCTTTATTGTACATTAGGGTATGACAAAAAGGAATAAGACTTAAGTAACACATTTATTCAATTAATAATAGTTAATAATGTATCAATAAACTAATTCCGTGTTAAGTCCATATTTTTAATGTTCCCCACAAAAGTTCATGTAAACAATTATTCTGTTATAATTACTGTGAAAGGAAAAGATCATTAAAATATTTTTAATAAACATTTATCCCAGGCTAATGCGCATTAAATGTTAAGAATACTATTAAATTTCCTTTGATTTCTACATGTACAATACATAAGAGTGAAAGGCTGAGCGTTATTTACATCATTATGAACAATGTAGGCACATTTTATGGATAACTCTACATTGGGGAATAGCAATAGTGATGGAATAGATACTTATGCGGTTATAAAGCAGGGCTTTATTTCAGTCCTTCAAGTTAATGGTACAGGATCTAGACTGAAACATTGCTATTACAGTAACATTCAGAAGATATTCTCCATAAATTGTGTCAGTAAAAATGTCATCTGTCAACTTCAAAGATATGCCTATCAAATAATTCACATTCAGAATTACATATTTTCTATGTAGCATGACATTCAAATTTAAATAATAAATAGAAAACTCAGTTGAAATGTACAGTCACCAACAATTGTCGACTGTCTACCAGATAATTAAAGAACATTTCATGCCCCATTAATGACCTATGCATACATAGTGTGAATAAATGCATAAATATGCAAAGGAAGGCCTCATGGAAAAATTAAAGAAATTGTGTTCAGCTGTACATGTTTAGCTGTACTTCAAAGAGTGAGTGAGTGAGTATGGTTTTATGCCGCTTTTAGCAATATTACAGCAATATCACGGCGAGGGACACCAGAAATGGGCTTCACATATTGTACCCATGTGGGGAATCAAACCCGGGTGTTCGGCGTGACGAGCCAATGCTTTAACCACTAGGCCACCCCACCACCCCTGTACTACAGGTAATAATGTCACGTATGACCAAGTCATATTTCGCAAATTCCCACTTATGAATTATTCCCATCTAGCTGAGTACCTTCAGCCAATGAAATTACAGGGAAGTTTCTCAGAGATTTAAATCTGAAACGACTATGTTATGTGAGAGCATGAATCTGAATTATTATTCACACAGTATGACAGTTGAAAGGGAAGGGATTGTCTCAAAACTCCTACATGTATTTCTACTGACTGGGAAAGGTCACATGTCAAAGTCTAAGTCCATTTTTAAACAAGACTTGATCCAATATACTCACTGACTGAGTTTGGTTTTACGCAACATCACGGCTGGGGACACCAGAAATGGGCTTCTCACATTGTACCCATGTGGGGATTCGAACCCGGGTCTTCGGCGTGACGAGCCAACGCTTTAACCACTAGGCTACCCCACCGGCCCTGATCCAATATACATTGTTTACCACCCTACTATATTTCTTGTCTATAACACTAACACAGGTTACACACTTTTATATTTCTGTATATAAAATGAACATGAATAGCATGAAGTCCAGTACCAATGACTGTTCATCAAGCTTGTAACAACAGTGAAATGATAATTTTTGCTTTCTGTATGATGTTTGTATATTATGAAGGTTTTTCACACTATAAAGCATGTTTAATTAAAATTGCAAACATACATATTCATCGTCAAAATATTTCAGTTTTGTGAGCAGACTGTTTAGTCACACCCTTCCATTATAGGAAAGTGTCACGTTTTATTAGTCATTCCAAACTTCACCAAACTTCAAGCATATTTCCAACAATATCTGATGACACCATTTCCTTCCTGTATTCATGTCCTAACAAAAATAGATGTCCGTGACCAACAAGTAAGCATTTTCCTGAGGATGAGACTGACTGACTGACTGAGTTTAGTTTTATGCCGCTTTTAGCAATATTTCAGCAATATCACGGCTGGGGACACCAGAAATGGGCTTCACACATTGTGCCCATGTGGGGCATCGAACCCGGGTCTTCGACGTGACGAGCCAACGCTTTAACCACTAGGCTACCCCACCGGCCCTGAGGATGAGACAATCCCTGTGAAATGAGAATGAGTAAGTTGAAGTGTAGTAACATACCACTTAAACTGACTGACTGAGTTTGGTTTTATGCCACTTTTAGCAATATTCCAGCAACATCACGGTGGGGGACACCAGAAATGGGCCTCACGCATTGTACCCATGTGGGGATTCGAACCCGGGTCTTCTGCGTGACGAGCCAACGCTTTAACCACTAGGCTACCCCACCGCCCTATACCACTTAGGAGCAACATATTGTCTATAACAGACCAGTAAGGGCAGTGACATACTGTCTATCATTTACTTCTCTAAACTAGAGAACTCCCCCAACTGGAAGGCACCGCCCACCAGCCATGACGGAGAATTGTTGTAATGTGAGACAATTGGGGTTGTTTAACTTCTGTGGAGAAAACTATAGATCAGTAAAACAGTGGACTACTTACCTATAATAGCATGTACCCTGACTGTCAGTTGAGTTCGCAGAATCAGCGTGTTCTTCCGCCTGAAAAGATAGTGCCAAGAGTTATGGAAGATATCTCTACTTCCCTCCCACTGTGTTGTATCACGAAAACTGGGGAATATGGGTGTATATCATATGTGTATATAAAGCAATAGCATCCAGTGGCCATGTACCAGAATAACCACAACCTCTACAGCATTGAAACAGATATGAAAGAAAAACGATTAGTGTATATAAAAAACAATGACGACACATGTAACAGTTTATGAGTTTCGTACTACAACAAAGAGAACAGGTGCTCCTTTCACGAAGCAACATTTACTAAGGTTAACCTTAACTCCCATTCTTTAACATTGCACTAAGGTTAACTTAGTGACTTACAATCACCTTAGTGCTTTGTGAAAGGCCCTGGTCAGTTGTTTGAATCAGCTAAAGAACTCAAAGCTTTTAAATGGAGGTGGACAAATTTATTTTTTGTTATATGGATGAGCCTTCAACCTTCTCTATTGGTACAAAACTGTTTACTATATTCCTTGTTAAAAGTTGCTGTCTGAGACTGCAAGAAAGAGAAGAAACTAAAACATTTCTGATAATGGTTACTAGGCAGTTACATATCCCTTGTACACTGTTCTATTGTTTTAGAATACCTATAATATATACACAAGAAAATACATACTGTCATGGGCATTGGGGCTAGTACTTGGCACATATAAAAATCAGTCCAGGGCAATCTTATTGGTGAGTGATTCAGTTTAGTTGTACGCTGCTTTTAGCTATATTCCAGCAATATCATGGTGGGGGACGCCGAAAATGGGCTTCACACATTGTACCCATGTGGGGAATCAAACCAGGGTCTTCGGCGTGAGGAGCGAACGCTTTAAATACAGTAATTTAATTTTTTGGCGTTCCACAAATCAACCGTCTTATCCGTCTGTACATTCCATGAAGAAAATGTGATGAAAAAGAAAATATTGAATGTGAAATGTTTCTTCACATGCAAAGATCTATATTAGGTTGCAATAGTACGTATCTACTATGTAGTTATAGATAATAAAAATACCATTTCAAGACAAATACAACACACAAGTTTCCATTTAACATCCAATGAAAGACACTGGACAATGAAAGTCAAAGAAGTAATCTAATCCTTTCTTATAGAACAAGCTAAGTATATGGATGACAACTTCTTTTATTCCAGAGCACGACGTTTCGATACAGGTTCTTGTATAGTTTTCAAGTAAGAATAGTACAGGAACGAACGAAATTTGGAGTTTTACGTCGGCTTTTAGCGGGGCCAATGTCCCTGACAGGATTAGTACTGGGAGAGAACAGGTGATACATTGTATATACAAGAAGACTAATTAACAAGACAAGGCGGAATAACAATGTGATATTAACAAATAAAGGGATAACAGGAATACAAGGATAAACACAGGGGTGGAAATAACCCATTGCCCGACGTCCGAGTCCAGTGTTTTTTTCTGTCGGGCAAGCAAATTTGTACATCACATTGTACCGGTGTCCAGTTGACTTTCCAATGTTAATTATGTTGTTTATTTAAAAAATCAGCAAGAAAACGGTCGGTATAGTGGAAAAATTATCAGGGCAAGTGACTTTACATGTGCCACTGTACCGGAGTACACTATCAATTTTAAAGTTATTTCCACCCCTGAAACATGGAGGCCAGTGGAAGCCAATGATACAGAGAGCATAGAATGTATACAAGATTAACAATGTGATGATAGTGAATAAAGGGTAGCAGAGGACAACGGAGATACACATAGAAGCCAGTAATGTTTTATGCTGGGTTTTTTTCATGACAGTAATCCTTTCTGTAGTGGAGATGCAATTCAAGACTAGGAAACCGATATCAGCCTGAGAATGAGCACTGAGGACAACCAGTGTCAAGTATGTCCCGGAGTAAACTCCTGAAGCATCAAAACATGGAGGAGGTCATTCTGAAACCCCAGGATAGATGAAGTGATACTTTAATTAACGAAAACACTTAAAACTTATCTACATTTATCTCCTAGAGAACAAAGCAACTCATTACGAGATCTTGCTTCTACACTGATACCCAAACATTTGTTACATTAGAGAGGATAGACTAAATTGATGTACTGTTGGTGCATGGGCGAGTGAGTACTGTTTTACGCGCTTTTAGCAATATTCCAGCAATATCACGGCGGGGAACACCAGAAATCCATGTGGGGAATCAAACCCGGGCCCTCGGCATGATGAGTGAACGCTTTAACCACTAGGCTACCCGGGGCCATCGCCCCCTGTTGGTGCATGGAACAGTTAACTAACAATTACTGGTGGTTGGGTAGCCTAGTGATTGAAGTGTTTGCTTATCACAAAGAAGGCCTGGTTTGAACCCCCACATGGGTACAGTAGTGAAGCCTATTTCTGGTGTGGTTTGTCAGGATATTGCTGGAATATTGCTAAAGCTGCATAAAAACTCACAAAAATCGTTAGCGATGCATGGTCAAAATATCTGAAAATATTCGTCAAGGGGTCGACATCATGAACATCATCAGAATCAACGGAGCATGATGACACACAATCAACTAATTGCGTTCTTTTGATGACAAAAAACAGTGTTTGGGAACCATTCCAGACCATGATGCATTGCTTTAGCCCACACATAACAACTGCAGATCTAGCATCTATTGCCTAAACTACAGCCCAAGATGAAGGTAAAGAGTTCAGTCTTTAGGTCACCATAGTACGATGATGCGATCCAAAATATTGATACCTAGCAGCTGAGAACTTGGTAGGTAAATAAATATACTCCTACTGTTTTGCATACACATTCATGAAACACAGAAGGATAGTGACTTATTATTATACACCAATTAATCATTAATGAAACGCTATAGATTTTGAAGTCAGTTTGTTCATTATTTCATCAAACTGCATCAATTTCATCAGTTTAATGAAAGTGGTTATAAACTAGGTCATAAATTTAATTGAGCCTCGTGTTTTAGATGATCGTTTCTGTATATACAAACAACCTATTTCGCCTACTATTGTCTAACCACACCAATTAAATTTAATTGTGCTCCATGTAATCTAATACTGACTTTCAGAACTTTAAATGCAAGTGCTTCTGACTTCATCCGTCAGTGGGGTGATGGGGTAGCCTAGTGGTTAAAGCGTTCGCTCGTCATGCCAAAGACCCGGGTTCGATTCCCCACATGGGTACAATGTGTGAAGCCCATTTCTGGTGTCCCCGCTGTGATATTGCTGGAATATTGCTAAAAGCGGCGTAAAACCAACTCACTCACTCACTCAATCATCTGTCAGTATAATACATATAATTATGCATGCGTTGACATGACCTGGGGCTGTGACTCATGTCAGCTGGGTGAAAGAGAGCATGTCAACCAACCAGCATGACAATATCGCTAGACAGCATGGCAATAAGTATGTCGACATAATACGGCATTAATGTGGCGTGCGGGATTCTCTGCTGGAATGTCTAATTATATCAGGCGATGCATGGCTTTTTCAATACCTATTTCATTTGTATACAATGTGCATAGAGTAGTAAAATTAGGTCTAGTTTTATTTGTTTGTTTGTTTGTTTGTTGTTTAAAGCAGCAAACATCAATGTACTAGTTAAATGACAGCGTATTGTAAATAATCTTGTCTGGACAAGACAATCCTAAAATCAACAGCACGAGCATCAAGGCTAGTCTTGCTCCATGGATGTATAGTAATTTTATCCTTCAAAGAGCCATGTCTAGATAAGCGGACAGTACAAGGACGTCAGACTGTCATAGGGTCAATGTGTTCTTTTTACTTATATTATTAGAAATTTTCATTAAAACTATAAATTATTACCTTAGAGACTTGTGCAAGTCTACATCAAGCCATCAACCAATGAGCCTAACCATCCTATCCACTTATGTCACCTCTTTCAGCCACTGAACCACCAGAGGTTGCTGGAAACCTGTATTTCTACCTGGAATCGACACAGGTTTCAGTCCAGTCCATGTAGTGTAGACTGACTGAGTTTGGTTTTTACGCCGCTTTTAGCAATATTCCAGCAACATCACGGCGGGGGACACCAGAAATGGGCTTCACACATTGTGCCCATGTGGGGATTCGAACCCGGGTCATCGGCGTGACGAGCCAATGCTTTAACCATTAGGCTACCCCACCGCCCCCCATGTAGTGTAGATGCTCAATAAGGTTTTAGTGTTATAACAACACTGAAGTCAACAACAAACGATGATAAGAGCTTTGTTCGGGCTAGTAGCCTTAAATTATAAGGTGCTTGCACACTTTGATACATAATGACTAAATTCAAATCTATTGGAAGTTCCCTCAGTGGAAAACTGACTTTAAATATTGAAACAATGAAATCCCAAGTAAGGATGAGATATATGGATGAACAACTTGCTAATTTACATTGAAGAGGGACATATCGGTGTAGACTCTAACACTGTTATCATCAAGTGATGTACAGGGTAGTGTAGACTAAGGCTTAGTCTCTGAATATATATAATTTTGATAGTAACAAACAAGCCCATTTATATTGAAAAGGAGCCCTAGGGAGACCAGAGATTCAGAACCTGAGGAAATCTAGACTTGCTTTATTTAGGAGTTTAGCACTGCAGAGAGGGCTTGGCAGTAGGGAAATTAATGTGGTTCAGGGACTGTGAGACAGACTAAAGGGTAGTGTAGAGAGGCAATGTGCAGATATGAACTAGTGTTTTCACAATAAAGCAAGGAAGCCAAAAAGGAATCCCAAGGGTACTTCTATATCCTTGGTTAGATTTGGTCAAAGGTTATCAGAAATTCTGACGTACTGGTAAACTGAGATCCCAATGGTGTGTGGATATAATTAAATCTGGTCAGAAAACCAGGGTTACCACACCAGGACAACATGATGCTCAGCCATGTCTGTAACTGCCTGATCCCTACTGAGTGAGCTCTTCTGACATGTACAAGGCACTGGGGACCTACTCTTCCTGCTGAGGACCCTTGAAGATCAGGGTTAGAACTGATCTTCAGTAACCCATGCTTGTAGTAAGAGGCGGCTAACTGGATTGGGTGGTCAGGCTCGCTGACTTGGTTGACACATGTTATGGTATCCCAATTGATGCTCATGCTATTAATCACTGTATTGTCTGGTCCAGACTTGATTATTTACAAACCGCCACCATATAGCTGGAATATTGTTGAGTGCAGTGTTAAACAACCAACCAACCAACCATGCTGAGAATCCCCACCTGGCTGTAGAATGAAAGGACTGGATGACACCACTAACTGTCATCTCACCTCTTTTCTGCACGTCAAGTGACATTTTTCACCAGCACATCTGGGTACTTGAATCTACTTTGTGTGATCACACATGGGTGCTTTGTGGCTATATATACTTGCATAGCTATGTACATGTCATAAATCAGTTTATATTCATTACTTATATCAGTACATAGGCGGCATGGATGGCTGTAAGGCTGACTTTTCCAACAATAGATCTCACTATATGAACCAAACTGTTTAAACATCTTGATACTGCTACAAAGCTTTTGACATCTTCCCTTAATTCTGGGTCGGTCACGATTTTGTGCTTAGTAATGAACATCCTGACTGATTATTCAGTGAGTGGGTGGGTGAGTGAGTGAGTAAGTGGGTGGGTGAGTGAGTGAGTGAGTGAGTGAGTGAGTGAGTGAGTGAGTGAGTGAGTGAGTGAGTAAGTGGGTGGGTGGGTGGGTGGGGGTGAGTGAGTGAGTGAGTGGGTGGGTGGGTGGGTGGGTGGGTGTGGTGAGTGAGTGAGTGGTGGGTGGGTGGGTTTGGGAGAATGGGTGAGTGAGTGAGTGAGTGAGTGAGTGAGAGTGAGTGAGTGTAGCTTGACGCTGCTTCAGCAGTTTTTCAGCTCTTCATGATGAGATTACTCAATAAAGGTTTTTGTGTTATCCATCCATTCCTTTATGACTAAAATAATAGTTTTATATTTATAAATAAACATCTTTCCTTCCTCAAGGGGGGCTGAGGTCAGTGAACTGGGACGTAATGCCATGTTATTGCAATTATATTCCTAGGCCAAATGTAGAGATAACATCATTACCAGGTAATATGATACACCCGGCTGTATCACCCATACTGCATATCCTGATCATGTTGAACACCAGTGCTTGTCACCATCCATTAAACCATGCGGTTAATACTCATGCAGTTGGTCTATGAACATGTGGACACTGTTTCAACAGGTGTGTGTGTGTGTGTGTGTGTGTGTGTGTGTGTGTGTGTGTGTGTGTGTGTGTGTGTGTGTGTGTGTGTGTGTGTGTGTGTGTGTGTGTGTGTGTGTGTGTGTGTGTGTGTGTGTGTGTGTGTGTGTGTGTGTGTGTTCCGTGTTTGTTTTCAGCAACCTGATACATTCTGTGTCTAGTTCCACATTGACAAGAATCTCTGGAGGGTGGGAGTTGTCATACCAATTATAACGCTTTTACTGCTGCTGAGAGATCCTAAAACATAGGGACTTTTCTAACATTTGGCCTAGGACTAATTATAGATCAATTCACATGAGTGCATGTAAACATGGGGCACAGAGAAAAGTATCATCTTATAACATCTCTTGATGCATTTGGGGATCAAACAACCAACGTTGAACTCCCCCAAACAGACACTCCATCCACTAAACCATAGCGACAGTCTGAAACCATGAGAGAGTGTCTGTATTTACAAAAAGCCCATAATGTCTAACATACTGGATTAATAAGTTATTTTTGTAAGGGCCTGTATGTCTTCCTGTCCATTTATTATTAATACCTGCTACAGCAACGAGTAACTGTAGCTCTGTGCACACAGTCATCCTACATCCATGGTGGCACACATACATGTAGGCTAGATAAATTACACGATATGGACATCAGGATCGGTCTGTCCTCACTCTAACTGTTCCACCATTGGGATTATCTTATCTCAGAAGAGATAACTACATCAAATAAATACCATCTACTTCAAATAAACATAATCTACATCAAATAACCACTTTCAAATATAGTATCTGAATCATAACCTAGCATAACAATATCAAAAGCTGTTTCAAACCGTATTACACAGACTATCACTGATTGACACACCTGATGCCAAAAGTTTCTGAAACACACCAACCTAAAATCAGGAAACATACAGCACCACAGCAAAAGAATGTCAAGTCTTTAAACAAGACAAAGTTCTAAAGCTGCAGAGGGAAGCCATTTCAAACAGTTACTTCAATATAAAGTATTTCCATCACAACATTCAAATATTGAAGTCCATAGCTTGACTATCTGTGCCCAATCCAGATCTTCTATCTCCATCAGTTGGAAGTCATGAGCATCCCTCTACTTGACTAAAGTCCCTAGCGTCTCCCTTCCGTCTGGCATCTACATCAAAAGCCAGGGCACTTCCTCTCTGCTGCAGTAACTGAGTATGCTCATATTTACTCTTAGGTGTCAAGATTTAACAGGTTTCATAGCAATCCTTGATAATATATATCTCAGTTTCGGTGCTAAATTCATTTTCCTTATGTTTTGCCTCTGAATGTACTACCATTATCTACGGCCATGTTCACATTTACTGATTCAATCTTTCAGGTTTACTTTAGTTTGCATATATTTTACATTTGTGCAGAAACTTAATATTTTCACAGAATTGCTTTTTCAACTCCAAAACAAATCAAATCTGAAAAGCACTATATTTTGCAGTCCCCTGAATGTGGAAGGGGGACAAGATAAATCAAGACTCATAATGTGAAAGCTCAGATAGCTTAGAGGTTAAGAATAATATAAAATGACATGTTTACTTTATTTCTTATCTACCAACCTTGAGATTTTAATTTGACTTGCTCACCAAGTTTATAAGTTGGCCATATTGAACATAGTGCAATTGTTTTCCTTTTTTCTTCACTTTGTATTAATATTTGCCATTTTAATACATGATTGTTATGGTGAGGTGAGGTGAGGTGAGGTGAGGTGAGGCAGGGTTTAACGACACACTTAAGAATATTTCGCTCATATGACGACGTGCATGCGTGTGTATGTGTGGCTGCTTGTACTAGTCCAGACGTAAAACGGTTTTATAGTGCTAGCTCACTGAGATACCATGCCGCAGTGAAGCATGAATACCCCACTCAGACACATTATACTGACTCCGAGCCGACCCGTCCTTGTTGTACCCATTAATGCCGAGTGCCAGGCAGGGACCAACAAGTACCATATTTTAACATCTTTTGGTAGGTTAAGGTGAGATGTGCTGATGGAAAGTGGTTGATAGCATCATCATTAATCCGTGATGTCTGGATACACTGAAACACTGCTGACATGGTCAAATATTGCGACCTCCTGATCATTGTAAAGTGGCTCTGGAGCAAATTGTTCCACATATGACCCATCTGACAAATGCTACATCTTCTGTGACCAAACATTTTATAAAATAACCCATGAATATCATGGTAAGAACTCGTCTCCAGCTTATCCTGAGAGCTGACTAATGGGATGCTGACTTGGTTGATGTTGGTTGCTTTGTTGTTTAACACCCCACTCAGCAATATTCCAACTATATGGCGGTGGTCTGTAAATAATCTAGTCTGGACCAGACAATCCAGTGATGACTGATCTGCGCAAATGGGATACGATGACATGTGTCAACCAAGTCAGCGAGACTACCACCCGATCCCGTTAGTCGCCTCATACGACAAGCACGGGTTACTGAAGACTAATTATAAGTTATAACCCAGAAATTCATGGGTGTGGTTGATGTACATCATCACTTATCCCAACATACACAGATGCTGACTATTTCCATCACTGGATTGTCTGGTCCAGACTTGTTTAACAACAGGCTGCCATCATGTAGCTGGAATATTGCTGAGTGTGGCATTACACAACAAACAAAATTGTAAAACACACAATGTGGGACAACTTATTGCTATGTAAAAGACTAAAAACACCAAATACAAAATACATGACCCGGCAAGTGAGTCTACAGCACATTCATATTCATTATTTATAAATGCAAAGCAAAATCAATTCTGACCACACCTACTTTCACTTTCATGTGAATCTATTTGACTGACGAACAAAGGAAATTTGCTGAATAAGCATATTCCACAAACATTATCAGTACTCCGCAAGGGGAAAACCAAAGGTCAGGTGGGAACATTTGACCTACAGCTGCGATAACCGGAGCTACTTCCCTATAAACATGATAATGCTAATTTATCTAATTTGTGGTATGCTACAACCAGATTGACAGATGGCTATCTTGACAAGTTGACATCCGAAAGGTCACGGTACAGCAGCAGTCTCCACATGCTTGGCATCAATACTTAATCCTGCTATCTTGTGATCAGCGACAGAGCATGCCTTTAGACAACAACATGCAGCTTCCCTGACTTAATTGATTGGCAGGTACTCAAACTGTTTTCACTGACTGACTGACTGAGTTTGGTTTTACGCCGCTTTTAGCAATATTCCAGCAATATCACGGCGGGAGACACCAGAAATGGGCTTCACTCATTGTACCCATGTGGGGATTCGAACCCGGGTCTTCGGCATGACGAGCCAACGGCTTTAACCACTAGACTACCCCACCGCCCCCAAACTGTTTTCAAGACATCTCTATAGGCCAAATATAAATAATGCTGTTGTTCCGATACACGCTAAAAAAAGTATAGGTAGGGTATATTTTAGAATACTGTTTAGTCTCTGAATATATATAGCTTTGATGAAACACCTAATTCCTTTTAAATTAAAGAAGACTGACTGACTGACTGAGTTTAGTTTTACGCTGCTTTTAGCAATATTCCAGCTACATCACGGCGGGGGACACCAGAAATGGGCTTAACACATTGTGCCCATGTGGGGAATCGAACCCGGGTCTTCGGCGTGACGAGCCAACGCTTTAACCACTAGGCTACCCCACCGCCCCTAAATTAAAGAAGAGCTCTCATGTGATTGGAGATTGGCGATTCAAAATGAGGAAATCTAGACTTGCTTCAGTTTGAGCTTTGAAGAAAGGCTGAGTTGAAGGGAAAGTAATGCTGTTTATGGGCTGTGAGACAGACATATTTGCTTTTGTTGTATTTATAAGACTTGCAGCTCTTTGGAAGAACAAGATTAGTTACCTGTGTATGGTACATAGATATTCATGACCTCATGTTTTAGCAAACACAGAGTAACTTAAAACACTTACAGTTTGCACCTTAAATTAGGTTGGTAGAAGTATGTTAATTTTTATTTAGTCATAAGATTTTCTTAATAATAGCAGGTGGGGTTAATTAAGTGTACCACGATCACTTCAGATCAGGGTGTAAGACTGTGTAAATCTCCTTACATTGATACAACACAGGTTGGCTCAACTCATTGTTAATGGGGTCTTAGAGCTCGTGAACAGGGTTTTATTGGAATAGACAGCAATATGTTATTGTAAACTGTTGTTAGGTTCAAGCCAGTGGTATATCTCAATGAGACCAATACAATCATGGCTGAAGCTTACTGGAGTATATTGATATTGTAACAAGTTAATGTTTGCAAGGTCGAATAACACACACACCTACATACACCTTTCACACCTACAGCGATGTCTTTGGTGAAGATTCATGTCAAAATCGGTCTTCATCAACCCAGACTTGTTGTAAGAGGTAACTAACCAGACCCAGAGGTCATCACATCCCCTTGGCATGGAAGATGTCATGGTGTCAATCACTGGATTGTGTGACCCGTGAAGGTCCAGGTTAGAATATTGATCTTCAGTAAGCCATGCTTGTCGTAAGAGGCGACTAACGGGATTGGGTGGTCAGGCTCGCTGACTTGGTTGACACATGTCATCGGTTCCCAGTTGAGTAGATCGATGCTCATTCTGTTGATCGCTGGATTGTCTGGCCCAGACTCGATTATTTACAGACCGCCGCCATATAGCTGGAATATTGCTGACTGCAGCGTAAAACTAAACTCACTCAATGGATTGTGTGGTACAAATTACATAGTCTTACACTTATCATGAATCAAATGATATAAAGTACAGATGATATGCATATATATTGATAAGATTTAATCACTGAAACAGGCCAATTGTCACCATGGGGCTTCAATGAGGATTGGTTGGTTACTATAAGGACCAACATAGACAGCCAGGCTTACAATCCAGACAACATACAATATGGGCACTATCACCATGATGATGGACATTATATTCAGATGATGGGCTTTAAGGTATTCAGAGGTGCATGCCAGCCTTTGACTGGTCATGCCAAAGCTCAACTGGACAATAACTGAGGATCATCACTGGATCATCTCTGGATCATCACTGGATCATCACTCGATCCAGCATCAAATACAGGGTCTGCATGTCCGTATTGACCAGACTAATACAGACCAACAGTCCTGATGGCTGGCTATGTTTGAAGGCTGGCCACAAACAGGTGTCCGAGTAGCGGCAGAGCTGCAGCAACAACAGGACATCCTCGTGCAAACAAGTCATAACATGTCTGCCATCTCGCGATCGATCATGAACATTACATTTTTTTTAGCTGTGTGATGATGTTTACACATCACTTGTTTCTGCGGTAGTTATGGATTGTATACCTCCTCACTGACAATGGATTAAACTGGGTGTGTGTTGGAATCGTGGAACATTGTTCTGAAATTGAATCCTTTATAGAAAAGTGACTGATCGTGTTGATACTGTATTAATGAAGAGGAGGGCATAACAGAACATGGAGAAACCTGTTTCTGATAACGTCTTCATCACAATGGAGAAGCAGGCCAAGAATTGACGTAATTTAATTGCTACTAATTTCCTTACAACAACAGTTGGTGAAGGTGTATCACGATGTCTGTACATTCCTTGTTGTGTATATTTTCCTAATTAAGCACACTCAGCAATCACTGAAGCTATTAGTGTGGGCTATTTCTAAAGAAACCAATTTCTATGGCATGAAGCATCAATATTCTCATGTCACGGTGGTTCTGCATATTGATTAGATCTTCTATCGGACCCCATCAGATGGCTTTTGATCACAATCCACAAAGAAAGAATTTCTTGGAAAGGAAAACAGGCATTATCATGATAAGTGGAACTGAAATGATGTTCAAGGTTATTGAATAGCAAAGTGTGTGTGGTGTGATGTGTGGTCTGTATGATATGGTGTGGTGTGGTGTGGCGTAGTGTGAGAGATGTGTGTGGTTTGGTGTGGTGTTTGATGTGGAATAGCATGTGGTGCGTTGGCACGTGGCGTTGGCGTGGCGTTGGCGTGGCGTGGCGTGGCGTGGCGTGGCGTGGCGTGGCGTGGCGTGGCGAGGCGTGGCGAGGCGTCACTACCAGTACTTCTCCTTGATAAACTTGCAATCATGAGTGGAGTGGACACACTGATCACCATGGCAATGCCATATTTATACCCATGATGCAACAATGTCAGTCTATGCTGAGACAGGATAAGACTCAGTAATGCTTCAGGCCCCACAGCTACTCTAGACCAGCTACGTCTATACCAGTAAGTGAGACCTTTCCCAAGTTTAATCAGGTGAAATATTGGATTCAGCTGTAACAAAGACCCACTAACAATACCAGTGAGTGACTGACCGAGATATACTTTAGCTAATATTAGGGCATGGTTAATCAATCAGGTAATGGAATAATCTCATGTGCGTAACATTGCACAGAACTTGATACAAACCTTAATCACACGAGAAAGTAAGATCAAAGGATCAGGTGTTGATGGAGTAGGTGTGTGGGTGTGTGGGGTGAGTGGGTGTCTTCTAGCTGGTTGAGTGAATGGTTGAATGAGTGAGTGGTTGCATGAGTGGTTGAGTGGTTGAGTGAGCAAGTGAGCGAATGAAGTACTTTTAGGCCACTTTTAGTAATATTTCCATAATATCATAGCAGTGGACACCAAGAATTGGTTTCACACATTGTGGGATTGAACCAAGGCGGTCAGCACAATGAATCAGGGGTGGAAATAACCCATTGCCCGATGCCCGAGTCCAGTGTTTATTTCTGTCAGGCAAGCAAATTTGTATATCACACTGTACCAGTGTCCAGTTGACTTTCCAATGTTATTTATGTTGTTTATTTTAAAAAATCAACAAGAAAACGGCTGGTATAGTGGAAAAATTATCAGGGCAAGTGATTTTACATGTGCCACTGTTCCGGAGTACACTAGCAATTTTAAAGTTATTTCCACCCCTGTGAACAAAAATCCATTCCATGGCCCTTTTGCACATACACCTGCATCACAATACACAAACTTGAAGTAGGCGGTACTATGACAAAAACATCAGATCATATAATTCAGTAACCATGCTTTAGATGCATCTACTATGGACCTAGAGCCTGGTACTCAACTTCCCCAATAAACCATTACTATGGATTGGTGACCTTCACTGTAAGGCTGTTCCTCTGTTTTCATGGTTAGAATTTTTTTTATCATCAGTAATAATCATTCCAATTAATATTTCACAAATCCTTTAGTACAATCTATAAGATCTCCAAAATAAGTCTTTTTCAGAAAATTATACTGTGATGTATTTTCAATAAATGAGAGTAATAAAGATCAGACTGAAACGGGAGAACAGAGATTAGACATGTTTCATAATAGGCTTCTGTGACAGTTGATTGGCTGGGTCAGAGACCTTCACCACTGCTCAATTATCTCCCTTGTTAATTCTGATAAGACAGAGTCAACATAAGACCCATTGAGACGTAACAACACACAGCTAGACACAAGTCCTATTGCCAACACCCAGTAAACCCAACCTGTCAACAGTGTCGGTAACAGCCGGCTCTGCGAGATTCCCTGCACTGATGACATTCTGGGGAAACAGGTGTGCTGATTCACCTGTACACTTAACGAGGTTGCCACAGGTATATCTAACAGGGAATAGGGACATGGGGAGAGTTGCGACAACACAGATGACAGCCTGATTCATATCATAAAAACACACTGATTCACCTGTACACTTAACGAGGTCGTTATAGGTATATCTAACAGGGAATAGGGAAACGTTGTACAGCACAGAAGAAAACTGATTCATATGATCAGATCGGCTGTCTGCATGCCCACAAGCGTCCTTTGGGATGTATATTGTTCTGACTATGGTAGTCATCACACATCCACTGGGAGTGAGTGAGTTTAGTTTAAAGCCGCTTTTAGCAATATTCCAGCAATATCACAGAGGGACATCAGAAATGGGCTTCACACATTGTACCCATGTTGGGAATCGAACCCGGATCTACGTCGTGACGAGGGAAACATCCATTGTGTAGTGAGGCAGGAGGTTGATCGTCCTGTTGAAGACCCAGGTTCGAAGATGTGGGAATTCGAACCCGGGTCTTCGGCGTGATGAGCCAACGCTTTAACCACTAGACTACCCCACCGCCCTGTACTGTGTGGACTAATGTTAGCTATATATTATAATGCCAGCTCACTGAGAGAGCCTGCCACAGTTTCACATTGCACCGACCATCCATATTGTGGTCACATGCTTCATTAGATCATAGAGGCGGTCTCTCAGCTGTGACAAAAGTTAATAACTGTTGCTGTATTCAAGTGACATAATAATTTACAATGAATGTATGTATATATGTAAGTGTATGGAAATGGATGGATGGATGTTACTTTAAGCCATAGTCCACAATATTTCAGCTAAAGCACAGTGGTCTCTATATTATCAAATTAGAGTGAGTTTAGTTTTATGCCTCACTCAGCAATATTCCAGCTGTATGGCGGTGGTCTGTGAATAATCGAGTCTGGACCAGACAATCCAGTCATCAACAGCATGAGCATCGATGTGTGCAATTGGGATACGATGACATGTTACAACCAAGTCAGCGAGCCTGACCACCCGATCCCGTTAGTCGCCTCTTACGACAAGCATGGGTTACTGAAGATCAATTCTAGCCTGGATCTTCACGGGTCTAATCAAGTTGGAAACAGGCTGGGGTTGATAGCATGATCAACAAATTGACAATGCACAAAGACACACAATAATCCAGCTCATGGTGTAACCACTCAAATACTCATGTACATCGGCTATAGGACTGGTGGAGGGTGAAAATGATATTTAATTCATTAAATTACCCATAACACATGTATAATATGAAAGGGTAAAATGAATCAATGCCCTTCTTGATGTATGTCGACTATAAATACAGGATTTGTCACAGTAGTAATAATATTCTGAAATAGTCCATACAGCCAGTTGTAAATATCATCATAAAGAGCGGTCACAATGGCCGTCTAAACATGCACAGCATTAGCAAGTCAATAAGGAAAGAGTACAGTTGAGCTTGTGTCACAGAACATAAAGACGCATACAGAAAGGAAACAAGTCAAGCCTAAAATATGCAATTCTCTTTGTGTAACGGTGGTATGTTTGACAACTATCATTACTGCTGCTGTAGGAGGATCAGATGGCCTCCATGGTCGGGGTTGTCCCATGAATGAACTGGTCCCATTATATAAGTTTCACTTGGGGACGGAAACTAACCAACAAAATTTGTTACTCAAAAGAGGTTAAAGAATATTGAGTGAGTGAGTGAGTGAGTTTAGTTTTACGCCGCACTCAGTAACATTCCAGCTACATGGCGGCGGTCTGTAAATAATCGAGTCTGGACCAGACAATCTAGTGATCAACAGCATGAGCATCGATCTACGCAATTGGGATACGATGACATGTGTCAAACAAGCCAGCAAGTTTGACCACCCGATCCCGTTAGTCAGCTCTTACAAGCATGGGTTACTGAAGGCCAATTCTAACCCGGACCTTCACGGGTTTAAAGAATATTGGATTCTTTCATATTTCTATATATAATCTGTCACACCAAGACCAATGAAATAGAGTGAGATGAGGAATCGGATGTTCTTTCTTGAGTAGTATACTAGTTTAGAGTTGTGATTTAATATAGCAATAACCCCACTCTCCCAGCTGTTGTTGGAGTTCTATCTCTTGAAATATCTTTAACATTGTCAAAACTGGTCAGGATAATTCGAAGCTTGAACTTAATAGGACAATTTCAGTAATGAAACAGAAATTATGAAATATATGTGTCTTCGTATCATTGTACTTCGGAATTTATTTTGTATGAGACTATTATTGCTACTTGGTTTTACCTTCCAGTATGTATATCTATTCAAAAGTGATTTCAAAAGTTACTGGGTCAAATGATTTATCCTAACAGCTTTTCTAATATTCCATTTGCAAGGACAGGCAGTACACAGAAATGGTTGTACAAGTAATGGCAGCCATGGCTGAGAAGGTCAAGTAAAGGAAAGGTTTGGAAGTATGGAAAACAGAAATAATTTTTTTCAATAAACTTATTATTGCTTGAACAGAATAACAGTCATCCATCCAAAACGGAACCGCCCGAGGATGGTGGGATATTAACATAAGGATAAAGCAATGCTCTCTCTTACAAATCCAATCTGTCATTAAAAGTTTCACTCCCTTTTGTGAGCTGGGTAGCCCTGCGTGAAGACTGACACAAGATTACATCCCTCTGTTAGCCATACAAACATCAACAACTATCTATTGTTGCAGCAAATAAAGTCCAGAGACTTATGACATTGTCCCCTTTGGGCGAACGGGGGAATCCATGCAGAAATATCAGCTGACGAGTGAGGTTGAATGTTGGCAAAACCGGGGTACATTCTGGAGGACTGACTCACTGGATCCTGGTTACCGGACCTGGTCCCCCAGGTGCACAGTCACGACACAGTTAGAAGAACACACAGTCAGTGGTTCATACATATGTAACACTTTAACCATCATGAATACAGACAGTAATCACACAATACACCCACCACTGAATATTTGCTTGTCATTCTTACTGATTTCAGAAATTCAAAAAATTTAATTTTGTGATATCTTACAGTTGAAGAATTTGATAATTAAGTAGTCTGTCATACTGATCTTGAAAAAAACAAGTATATCGTAGGAAGCCCATGCATTTCTAGAATACTGCTGTTTCTGAAAATGATGAAAGTCTCTTAGGTCATTTTTATCATATTTTCTTAACATAATTTCAGCACTGACTTGTTTCTGTAAAAAAAAGTAAATATAATAAATAGTAATTGAAGAGAGTTACAATTGAGATCACTTTGTTTAACTTATGTTTAGTGATACAGGCCCGGTAAGAATTATATCAAAGAAAGCCCTTGCAAGTCTAGAATATGTGACAAGTCCAGATAACCACAGTTTCAGGAAATTAATTAAGTCTCTGGACTTTTTTTCATTATATTTTATAAGCATAATTTATTAACCGTTCTTTCAATAAAATATGTTCATTTCAGAGACAAGATGTTAGTCTAAGTGTACCTCATCATCTGCACAGTTTCTGAACGTATACATTTTCAGAAAGCTATTAAACAGTGGGGTCAAGGCCTCTGTACCCCCTGGGTATGCTTTAGGGCAATTCAAGAGCCAAATCCTCATTAACAATACAATGGAAAAGTTTCAGCTTAATACCACCCTTTTCTCCATTGTCCCTTGTAAGATTCATGGCCCAGCCCTTGCATATGTGTGTTAAGTAACTGTAAAATTCACACTGACCTGTAAAGGTGGGGCTGGACCACTTATCAATGATATTATAATTGAGCATTTCAGGTATAAAGAGGATGAGACAGGTATGGAGGCAGCCTGATGACATTGATACACCTGTCTGGAATGTCATCGCTGACTATGGCGACCCACTACATGACAATCACACAAGGAAGTGTCTGGGCTTTGATGTCAGACAGTCCAATCTGGCTACGTCACTCCCACAGGGGTATTGATACACTGCACTCTATTGACAGACGACTCCCTGGCTGTCATTCATTTTGACAAAGTGCAGAGCGTCATATGAAGTTCAATTTATGTTTTAATGGGTCATGTTATCTTCAGGCTGAGAGCTGGATAATCCATATCAAAATCAATATTAATACATTTTATCACTGTATGTATTCCTAGTCAAAACAACTGAGGTGGGATAACATGATTAACCCGATGAATGCTTTACCATAGGTTTGATACAACCTTAACAGTTCAACAATATTATGATGAGGGAACATCTAAATGGGTGGGTAAGTGAGTTTAATGCCACCTTTAACAGAGTTACAGGTACATCAGGGTGTGTCTGCTTGTTATAAGAGGAAGGCAAAGTGAAGCAGCACTCAACTCTTTACCACTTTGGTGAAACCCTATGGTGCTGACAAAACTTGAAACATAATCAGTATGAACCACTGAGTGAGTGAGTGAGTTTAGTTTTGTCAGGTTTGCCAAAGATATTTGCAGTGCCTTAGCCAACAGGGTCCTCCAATGCCATTGACATCAACATGACAAATATAAGTCCTAAACTTAATACTTATTCCGGAATCAAACCAAGCTATCTAGTAAAACAAGTGAAAACCTTAACTACTTGGCCACCCTACACCCCTTTATGAACTATTTAATACCCACCAAGCTGAATAGAAAACTGTTGGTTATGATTGTCATTATTATGATTATGTTATTTCAGGTCAGTCCCACTTCAACATAGTAGGCAGCACTGTGAGATAACACCCTGTTTCACACATACATGTGATGACATCAAGTCTAAACGTTACGTATACACCAACATGAAGTATTGTATACACAGGGTATACCCAGGTCTGATTTATTGCCTACACACCCTTGCACAGTGTAACATTAGATAATACTGTGTTGTCACAGGTTTAACTGTATCTAACTGGGAGGCATGCTATAAACATTTTATAACCCACATAACATCTTCTGAAGATTGGATAGTGTATTTTGAGAACAAAATAACAGATTTTATCATGATGACACTGCATAATCAAATGCATGCAGTGGAGAAAAGAAAGTTTAAATTTGAGAATTCCAGAGACTGTAGAAACTCAAAATATTTGGCAGTTTTAAAGGTTTACAAGAACAAACGTCCGCATATTGATCAAAACATTGTGTGGTAAGTCCTATATCAATTTTAAAGGTTTCCAAGAACAAGGTTCCACAAAATTGATCTATACACTGTGTAGGAAGTCAAATTGTTCTGAGTTACAACTGTTGCAACACTTCTATCACAAAGTGGTATAAGGCAGCACATTGTGTCCAGTATCACAGATCATAAATAGAATAGAAGTACTTACTGGTCTTGGAATCCGTCTAGCTCCTCGGCCTGTTCATCGAGAGTAGACTCAGTATCCAGATAGGTTCCATACTCTCCCTGCGACCCGCTGTGGTAGCGGTAGATCTGCAGCGCACAGTCTTCAAGCTGCACCACAACAAACACAGGTATTACACATGGCACAAGTAAAGAACTGCACTGAATGCACCACAACAAACACAGGTATTGCACATAGCACAAGGAAAGAACTGCACTGAATCTTCAATTATCAGTGACAAAGGGTATAATAGAAGACTAAGAGAATTGAGGTCACGGTTGGTCATAGTTTGGGGGTAGAAAAGGCATGGAAACTGACAGTGGACACCAAGTATTAAAGCTTTGCACAATTTTAAAAGGAACCTGTGAGTTTGTATAACACTGCACTTACCAATATTCCAGCTAAGTGAGAACAGTAAATAATCAAAGACCAGACAAACCAGTGATTGATATTGTGAGTTATGATCACACTGTGTGGGTACGATTACATATATCTGGGTCTAACCATCCATTAATCACCCCGAGCAAATAACTTAAGTTGCATCTTTTAACAGAGAATCAAAATGTATGAAAAAACATTAAAGAAATATTGAATATAGTGCAATGGTTAGAAGACTGGGGAAAATACACAAGAAGTTCAAGGTTTTTCATTCTTAGGGCATGAAGAAAAAATATTACTACACTATCTCAAACCTTGGAATATTTATTTAAACATTAATGCATTGAAATTTGTCTAATTTGGAACTTTGTTTAAAAGTGTTTGCCAAGACCCAGTTCCGCCAAATACAATGTACTTTGATTATATACTGCCCCTGGTTGCGCACAAACTGAGGAGGTCAAACAGAATCCTTTACCCCTAAACATGTAAATGATCAATATTTTCTCTTATTAATTTTCCTGGATCATGTTGAAAGCAGTTTACATCTTGTACAAAATCAAACATCATGTACATGCTGTTTACCTACATCTGATTATACTGAAACCTGAGGAAAATGATCCCACTTTTATCCCAGAAAGTATCCATTACAACAGGTTATCACTTGTTCCAAGGCACCTTACTATGATATATTTGACATTTTGAACCAAAGATTTTAATCAGTGTTCTCAGAGGTTATCTGTCTTCTTAGGCGTTCTTCCTCTAAGTCCCACCCCCTCCAAACTCCCAACCCCCTCCCATCCCAGCCCTAGACAAGTGATGCAAGCTATCTTGCATGTTCACCATGCAACCTGCATATGGTCAACATGCTTTAATGCAGTGAGTCATCTCCACTGTAGAACCCTGCTCTTTAACATAATGCTGGTATTCCCTCCCCTGTAGACCCTCTTCCAACCCATCCATGCCCTTGCCTCCCTCAGTTGCAAAGATGATGATGATGCTATTATCCTCCAGATGTTTTAGACATTCATCACCATAAATTCTGGTTTTATTTTAACCAGTAAGGAAAAATGTCCTTTTAAAGAGTTGCCATAAATCTAAAGGATGAAGGGAAAATATATGCTGTCACTTGTCCTTCATGAATTTTCTAGCCTTGGACTACTGTTAATTTGGAACCATATCACCATCTATCCATTCCCCTTGTTTTCAGATACCATGACAAAGCTATTCCTTTGCCCTCCCCATTGTATAACCATCACTGAGTAATTAAGTAATTACTTTGCCCTCCCCATGTACAAATCATAGTCAAGCTATCAATTTGATACAACATTTTCTTTTTGCCCTCCGAAGTCAAAGTGATTTTTCCTTCAGACTACTCAATTAAATTCTGGTCACGAAGAAGCTATTTCTTGACTGTCTCCGTGATCCATGTACAATGAAACTATACATGATGTGTCTGAAATACTTCCTGCATAACTATAAATAGTTATAAAACTTTACCCTCACCAAATTCTAGGAACTATTTATTTGCCCTCATAAGTTCAAGTTTGCCATTACTTTGCCCACCCTGGGCATAATCAGGCTGTTCCTCTGCCCTCCCTCAAAGTTAAAGGCTAAAAGTATCACTGAACATCAAAGATCTGATTCAATGACCATCTGTATGTCCTACTACTTGAGCAGTACAAGTGGCTCCACTGCAGACCGATGTGTACCGAGTAAACTATAGGGGAGACCAGCACAGGATCTAGCTACAACTTCCTGAACTTTGTTCTACACCAGATTTTATTTACAGAAAATATTTAATAACTTTTTAATAACATCATTTGCATGAACATTCAAATGTGTCACACAACGTCCAACATGGTCCAAGATTACTCATTTTGAAGAGAAACAATCTTTCAACGAGTCACTAAATATAGTAAACTTTTTATAACAAACATGTTATAACGAACCAACGGATATAACTAACTGTTTAGGGTCCCAGCCACTTGCAGTATAATTTAGACGAAATGTGTATGATGACCTACAGAAACTAACTGAAATAAGTTAGTGGCCATTTCAGTTTGTTTTAATCACAGTTTACTGTATGAAGGCAGAATTCAATAAATTATCATGACACAACGTGATGCTAGTAATCAGCTGTTTATGCTTGTAACATTAATACTTCTTGTCGTCATAAAATCAAGTGTAACCATCGTGACATAATAACACAGCATACCTGTACATTATCATTATGTTTACTTGGTATACCTGTACATAATTATATAACTACCTGATCTGGCTTACCAGGAAACACCTCCAGGCACATTCATGTATAATGTCTATGATATACTGATAAAAAAAAGTTAGGCATAATGAATATTTGGGGGAATATTTTTATGAAATTGTGAGCTCAGTCTTTGATATCCCTTCAGAATAAATTACATTAATAGTGAACACACTTAAGATGAACTGACAGTTATAGTGAACTGTTGTTTTTTATTCCAGCCACCTGTTGTGTATTTTAGTAGAAATGTGTTTAATGAACTTTGATCATAATGAAACAAAATTTGTGGTCCTCTTAAATTTGTTGTAACTGTTGTTTACTACATTCATGACCCGTGATTTTTTCGTTCAGAGTATATATTTATATATGGCAACAAAATTACATCAAAAACCTCAAAAACTTTCTTCATAGATGTAGGTATATCATAATATTATAAACATGGCTTATTGATCATAATAGAAAATAGGGATGATTGGGTTTCATATCTGTATACATATTTTTCTAGAAACAGTCTTTAACGCCTCAACATTGGTTTAATGAAACCTGTTCCCTTTGCCATTGTTCTAACCAGATGCTGATTAAATGTAAACAGAGTGGGAACTGGAGATATAAAGTAATAGGTTTCAGATAACAGGTGTCCTGTGTCTTGGGGGGAAGGACATTATGGTGATAGTTCTGTCACTTGATACACTTTTGTTTTAGCTAACAATCTCTATAGCTGATGGCAGGTGCTTCCTCATTATACCACTCAGCCTGGGGGACATTGAC
The DNA here is from genome assembly GCF_003918875.1 of Haliotis rubra. Taxonomy (NCBI): domain Eukaryota; kingdom Metazoa; phylum Mollusca; class Gastropoda; order Lepetellida; family Haliotidae; genus Haliotis; species Haliotis rubra. The sequence continues at coordinate 188,273 of NW_025767425.1, forward strand.
CTGTTGAAGTATAGTCTTATCTTTTTAAGGCATATATCACAAGTTTTAACCATTACACACAAAGTCCAAAAACAATATTGGAAAAATCAGAAACATCCTGGTAAATATTTACACATGGAGCAAGGGATTGAGTTGGGTTTAATTCTGCTTGAAAATTATTCATACAATGAAGTGGGGTAAATGTCAACTTAACTCAGAAACCTTATGAGCATAAAGTAAAAGTTTTATAATGTGCCTGCGGTATAATGAGGAAGTGATGGTATTAAGAGGAAACTGTGATAAAATTAGGATAAGGTGTATCAGCTGATGACCTGCTGTTTCCTGATGGTGCTATTCCTAAAGCAAAGGGACAATTAAAGGAAATTACATATGACAGTTTGACCCAGTGCTTTTCACTTAGTTGAACCCAGCACAGGTCACTGGTAGCAATATATGAACCACATCTGTGGAGTCAGTGTCTCATATCTAAGTGTTGGAGGAAACTGCTGATGTTTCATCTTACATATAATCAGTTGTGTTTGATTTCATTTTTTATACATCATATAAATTTATTACATATACCTTTAATTAATTTGCACAAATTGAGGGGAATTGACAAAAATAAAATGTCTATTTCAAATCACCCAAACCATATTAATGTTGCAATTTTACAATAATAAAAAGTCAAGGTTATTCGTAAGTTTTTAACAGTAAAATTAATTTATTCAATGTACGAACTGGGTGTGTTAGAGAGTTGAAAGGATTTGTTTTATATGGAAATTATTTTTTTCCTGAAATGTTATGTTACCAAGCAACAGGTACAAAAAGCATTACAACATTTAACACAAGGTTTCCATAATAACACAATACAATGTAGAATTAATTTGTCATATAGGTCACTAGATAACATAACAAAATAAAAGTTTATGGTAGTTAAATTTCTGATCAGATGTAACCATGAATTCTTAGTCTTGTACTTAAATAGTGATCATCAAATTACTGAATAATTAAAATTAACTGACGAAAATTAACTGACGAAAATGAAACAAGACTCAATGGAACTAAATATTATCAATACATGTATGATATTAACTGAGTGATTAGATGGGGCTATTGAAAATGAACAGCAATATTATTTAACAGATATTGCACAATTGCTATAACGTTATTTAACAATGTTGATACACCTGAAATGTTCTATATAATAAACAATTGTAATTCTTTCTTCAAAGGCGAAGGTATTTGGTCACAGTACACCTTTCCTAGACTTGAATGATATTTAGGTCACATGGTAAGTCCATGTTAATTATTCGTTAATATGGGTGTGGGTGAGTAAACAGTAGCTTGTTTACTCAATATGCTATCTACCGCGAATATATGTGACACCTGTCAAACGGTAACGACGACACATGGCGAGTGTGTACGACCCCACCTGATTATGACATCCAAACAAACTACAGCGTTCGTCACTTCGGGTCGTGACTGATTCTATAATTTCAAGGTATAAATATTGAACGGTAAACAATTTCAAGTAAGACAACCATATAAATCCAAGCGTCCACATCACATCAATCTGTGGGGCAACACGCTTTGTTTACACCTGGTCGGCACCTTTGAAGTCTGGGTTAGAGTAATCAACGGTCGCTACTTACCTTGTGTGGTGCATTCAGAATTCTATGTATCGTCGCTAACTGGTTGATAATAGGAACTGTCTCAAGGAATGCATGGCTAGGTGGTCTTGTTGGCTCGGGATAATTTGTGTTTGAAAATGGGTCCCTGTCATCTAGGTACTGTACGCGACAGGTAAAAGTCGCCATCATGGATTCGATTTCTCCCTCCGAACTTGTGTGACCTCTGACCTAATGTATTCCTGCGCTTCACGAGCCATTTCGTCAACACAGTGGCGTTGTGGAGTGTTTTTTCAAACGACACATAACGCACGTTCCGTTTTTTTCGTCTCCTCTCAGCTATTAATGTTATTTCTGTCCGTTATATCCAACGCGGGTCGACTTCCGATATCGGGTTACCAGATACTAGAGTGGAAAAAATATTAGCGATAATTCCGTGATAGCGTTTTCCTGGCTGTAGGACAGTCCCGATACGCCATTCACAGATTCACAGCGTGCTGGCCAATGATGAGTCAATGCACCGCGGAAGTAACGTGTGGGCGTGGCACAGTCAGCTCATTTGAATACTTTGATATAATAGCTGCTCACGTATAACTGGAGGGTAAATTCCAAATAGACCCACGGTATTTACATTTTCCACACACGGGTCGACACGTCATGGGGTTCGTTTCGTCAATATGCTTTTGAATTGAACACGAAAGGGTAATAGCTAAATATGTTTAACGGACTGGTATGCGAGGGAGTGTACATTATCTTTGGATTGATCTCAGTAATATCTTTTTAGCCAAGTGAATCACATGTAAAATCATGCAAGATTCAATTTTAAAAATACATTTTTGAATATATTTATTGTTTCCAATTCTCACGATCTTAACCTTCGAAAGCCGTACAGAAATGTCAACGATTTCGGGTTACACGTGAAATGATCGTTTCTTATTTTTAAAATTACATGTAAATATGTGTTTCATTGTAACCCCTTTAAAACCCTATGGGTTGTATCAGTATGCCAATTATATTCGATGACAAGGCAAATTTTTAATTTTAATTATTTTTTTTATACTTGTGAGGAAAATACAGTTCCACAATTGTATACACGGGGCTATTCCCGAAGCGTATAGCGGACATATTGACATTTGTTGCAGCTTGAACCCCACCATTAAATCAAATGCGTAAGTGCAACGATTCGGTAGCTTAGCGACCCTACATAATACACTCATGCTTTCAGAAGTCATCGGCGTTAGTATAACGACTATAATAAATCATACTTTGTCACCAAGCTATGAAAATAAGCAATGTTTCCGTCACCGATATTTATACAGCCCAATATCGCTATCTGCAGCTATGCCATTGGAATGTAGTGATTTATAAGGAGGTCATGTCGCCGATACACTTTATCAATCTCCCGACGCGCATTTGCGGAGCTCGGACCAAGATCAGGAGGGTTCTAGTGTTCTTGTAAGATCTGGGATCACTAGCGAATTTGAATAGGGATTTCCAACAGCAGGGATAAGATAACTGATCTCGCCAGTACGAACATAAACCTTAATGATGTGGTTTAAGCTTTCAGGATACAACATCTAAGCATAGTTTCTCCCGCGATTAACCTGTTGGGTAGCTCTGTGGTTAGTGGCTGATGACTGGGTTCGAACCACGCTTAGAACAATATGGGAAGAGAGCTGGTGTAAAGATCTGGGTTTAAATGGTCTTCAAAAACTTATTGTCTGTAGAGGCGACTAACGGGATCGGATAAGCTTGTTCTGTGACTCGGTTGATGCATGCCATCGTATCCCAACTGCGTAAATCGATGCCAGTGATGTCAATCACTTAATTGTCTGGTCCAGACTCCATTTTCTACAGACTTCAGTCACGTAGCTGGAATATTGCTGAAGCGACGTTAAACAACAAACAAACAATCTAAATATTCTTTCTATAGACGGTTGAGCAGCCAAGCGGTTGATTGAGTGAGTATGGTTTTACGCCGCTTTTAGCAATATTCCAGCAATATCTCGGCGGGGGCACCAGAAATGGGCTTCACACATTGTACCCATGTGGGGAATCGAACCCGGGTCTTCGGTGCGACGAGCCAACGCTTTAACCACTACCCCACCGCCCAGTCAAGCGATTGAAGATTGTCATCGAAGCGTTCGAATCCGTTCTTGGTCTCCCTTGTCGTGTCTTTGCTGGATTACTGCCACGATTCGTAAACCTAACTCATTAACAGAAACAGTTACTTCCTCAATAACAAGAACGTAGGCAGTTCAGAATATATGACGATTAAATGGGCGTCACTTTATAATATACCGTGTTTCAATTTGTACAACGGGGGTGAGTGACGCCGAAGTTATCGCACACCCTACAATGTTTGTTTACCCGCAATCAAATCAAACTGCATTTACTTTTCTTTTTTATCACGAAAGAAGGTAGGGCTTGAACGTGACTTAGTTTCAACCCGAGAGTTAAAGCCCAGCACGCGCATTAATCTTTGTCACAACATTAGACTCTTGCTAGAATTCTAAATCGGAACTATTTTCGGAACTTGATTTAAGGTATTAACTCAGCATAATACAAAGTTTGTTTCTAGATTTAACGACTTCCTGTCTGCGATATTAAGATAATATTTACTTCGATACACGCTGTAGATTATTGGGAATTTATTATTAGACAGTGACATTGTAAACTACAACCTGTAGCTTTAAAAAAAAATGATTTATTTATAAGCAGTAAATGGGTTATCATTAATCATACATAAATATGGTCATAACCTTCTCAGGCTAAATATATTTTTCCTTTTATCTTATCCCACGGTAATATTTTATGCTTGTCAATTTATGAGGAGGCTGCCATTATCATTACAAGGAAGATTTGATGAAAGTGATGACTACATACATTGATGGGGTGAGTGAGTTTAGTTTTACGCCGCTTTTAGCAATATTCCAACAATATCACGACGGGGGACACCATAAATTGGCCTCACACTGCACCCATGAAGGGAATCGAACCCGGGTCTTCAGCGTGACGAGCGAACGCTTTTAATCATTAAGCTACCCCACCGCCCCCTGACGGGAAAAACACGCACCTGCCAGATGAGAACAAGCGGGGCATGCATATTTATCCGTAAACTTTCGGACTATGTAATATTATTCGGTAGAATGAAGCTGTAAGTACAAACCCAAATATTTTCAGAACTTTATATTTTAAAATATCCTGACCTCAGTCAGTTTGGTACGTCAGAAGAATCACATTTAATTAGTGGTAAGGATGAGATAAAAAAGATAAAACGTGAACTATTTCTTTATAAACATTTGTAACTTATAACGGTGTCAATCACTGTGTCGCCACTAATTCATTACACCTGTATGTGACAGTGTAGGCCCAACAGGTGTTATTGTTTAGACACCACAGATAGAATTCTCTCACGTCAGCTGTATTGGCAGGTGGTTGGGTCAACTGCTAGCGGGCACATGACCAAGTACATAGTAAACACAACCGCTGGCATTTCCAGGCTCATCAACCCATCTCGGGACAGGAAGCGTAATTACAATGGTGTGTTTGTGCATGCCCAAGGAATCTTGTTAATAATGTCGTATGAAAGACCGCGTAATTAGCCAGTGACAGATAGCATCAATGTACGTTATTATTGTCATAATGACCTATGTTGTTATTACTCTTGAAGGTGTTTCGTTTAATTAATGTAAATATTATGAAAAGTGGAGCGCAACTGTTTGCTACAACTGTGGTTAGGGAATGGCAAGGGTGGTACGAGTTACTTCCCTTGAACTAGTACCGTAACAAGTTCTAGACCATTCGATTTCTTATCATCCACAAACTACTAGTATATATATTCCGTTTGTGCAACTGTATATTATGTTTAGCACTATCTTGTAAAACGTATTACCAGCTGCGTCAACTTATTACCTGTAGATGTATTTACACAAGCAAATTTTCCTTTTATACCGATCCAGATTTCTTTGGAAATAAAAATATGTTTAAAGCACAAACTTTAAGGGGATCGAATGGTTTTTTTAAACAAAATCAGAATTTACATGAAATGTGTAAAGTAACAATGGCCTTCCTAATGCACAGAAGAGTATTAAAACCTTGTTAATAATCAGCTATTATACAGCTTTAATAATTCCAACATTACTTAGTGATCCACCATTACATATTTTACTGGCGCTTTAATCAATTACGGAAATTGCGTTCCTTCATAACTCCACTAAACATACTCTTGTCGCCACAGAGTTAAAGGCATGAACATATATTATTGATTATTTATTAACTAGTCGTAACAATTAATTTCTGTTCGTACTGGCAACTATGACTGGAGCCACTGATTTAAATTAAATTTTGTAGAAGATTAGAGTTACATTGTTTCATACACTTCCGTTCAAACGCAACAAGGGCTCAGTCCATATTTATTATGTACTATTTATGATTCGTCCACATTAAGTTTACCAACACAAATAGTTGTTTACTTGATCACTGATAGTTTTGAAATTTCCTTTCAAAGTTAGTTATTTTCATGGCATATAAACTGTTGTGGGTTTCAAAATGTATATCCCGGTTCCAAAAGTCTTCCAAAGTCCAAAAATTATACCGTTTTAGTTAGTTCCTTATATCTAAGTGATGTATATTTGCCTAACATCCTGCTACTAGTAATTTTTAAGAATTTGTAAAATTGAAATTTCACTCAAGCAAAATATGAAAACAATAGCGCGTCTACGAGACAAATTCAGAAGAATGTCTACATGCATCCAAATTATTATACATATTTCCTACACATGAATACCGATAGTGACGTAAAGATGCTGACATATGATAGAATTAAAAAGAGCAATAAATACATGTACAAACAGTATCTTACCATGAGTACGCTATCCGCCCAGTAGCTTCCCATGGCATGTAGACTGTCATCACCAGGGTGCAGGCGACGCTACACTGATGGTTCTCCTGTCTCGCATTACCTTGGCTATTATCCCCTATGTCAGATAGACGCGCATACTGTCAAATGTCAAGCCCATTTTCAAATATCAAAGATTAAAGGGTCGAGCAACTTTGACCAGAAATATGACGAGTTTTGATTGCTTTTGTCCTGGCTTGTCGACCACATTCGGCGTCTAAATTTCACGGACCGCAAGGGGTGAGTACATTTGTGGTAATTTGTCTGGGTATTTGGCGATGCAGGGCATATTTATTAGATGGCTGAAGAGCCAGCGAACGAGGCACTGATTGTATTAAAGCGTGTGTTTTGCTTTACACACTTCATAGAAACAACGACGCATTTATTTGTATTTTTTAACTTTGATGTAATCGTTACACCACTAAATACAACTTAATTTGTCCTTTAGCACACATTCTACAATTAACATTTATTTGATTTTCCGTTAAGTTACTTATCTGATATTTTGGTTGCCTTTTCATCGTCTTGAACCGAATCCGTATTCCCCTGAATCCTTTCAATACAATATATTAAATGCTTTAGTGTTTTTCGACTCAGTAAACCAAATCTGAGCTCCGAACCTAGTCCTATTGTGGGACCAGTGGGTACAGTATCCACTCGGCTTTTGTCTCGCAGGTGAAGAGATAGTTGTGCATTTGTTGGTCAGTAGGTGTGGCGTGACTACCAACCTCGTCAAGTTCGTCAAGGACGAGTTATACGAGGGCTACATAATAAAACCAATTTAACATTTGGGAAACAAATAGGTTATACAACGGCGTCATATTGCAAAGTTTTGTAATTTCTTAATTTGAACAATGACCTTTAACTGATATTCAGCACATACGTGCTAAAAATTGGAATGCTAAGAACTGTCTGTGTGACACCTGGCGAGTCAGCCAATCAGTCCAAGAGGAGGGCGGTGACTCACTCACTTACTCAAAGAGACCTACTTTTAAGAACTGTCTTCGGGCAAAGACTTGCTCGTGTTAATATAAGACAAAACGTTTCCAGAACTGATATTAACCTTTGATTGTTGTAATTGTACTGATGCTGGCGAATGAAACCTCGTGTGTCAAATTCCCTCGCCATAACTTGTCCTTCGCACGGCCTTCATTTTGTCCCTCATTTCTAGTCTGTCATATTGCGGATTGTACAGATTCACTCACCTTTGTTATCACCGTCGGGCCCCATATACTTTGTATTTAAGAAGGCAAATAATTATTGCATCTTAAAGTATGGACTCCGCTATCTCAAAGTCGTTGAGACCGATGGCCTTATATAAAGCGTGATTATTTGAGTAAATACATATTATTACTGTTCAGATGTTCATTGATGAACTCTTTTGACGAAAACCGACTTTGAGATAACAGGGGCCTGCTGCTGTGAGATAAAGCCCTTATTTCACACATATTGCACGTGGAACAAGAAATAACGACGTGCCTACCTTTTTGACGTCAACTCCGAGGTGTTCCAACATGTCGGAGGCGGAGGTGTATCCTTTGAAGTTTCTGTCATCGTCGTCAGATGCTCCCGGAATCTTGATGATGCGAGGTGGCGGTGGCTTCTCACAGAGATTCAGGAAGTCTGCAATGGCTACCAGGCCCTTCTTCTGAGTCAAGATCTGCGCCATCTGCTTAGATGTTGTAGAAGGAGGACCTCGGGTCTTGGAAGGTGCCGCTTGTTGGGGTGACCGTTCAGCCGTAATGCGTTCATCTTCGATGTCGATGAGTTTGTCATCATGAGACTTTGATGCCCGCATCTTGGATCCAGAGGATCGTCCATCTTGCTGAGCTTCGAAGGAGTAGCTGTTTGGCCTTCGCTTCGTGAACGGATCATCTTCATATGATGATGGCGAGAGTGGAGAAGGTTGCATTGGGTGGTGTGGCGTCCTTGGTACTGGAGAGTCCATGATGTCTGCCTGTCGTCGCCTCTCGTCGTCGTCAAGGAGGCTGTCGATGTCTTGTACAGCGCTGATGTAACCAGAACGGGCTCCCTTGTAAGGTTGTTTCTTCTGACCATCTGGAGAAGATTTTGATTTGCCCATTTCAGACTCAGGACTGTGTGGCACAATGTCGGGGAGAGTTCCCTGACTCGTCATAGAAGCAATCGAATGCTGAGACACAGAATTTGACATTCGTTGCAAATTGGGGTCATCAAAGCCTGAACCACTGCTCATCTTGGATAGGCTTTCATTGGACACGGCGAGATGGTTTGGTCTCATTCTATCATAAGGAGACAAATACTGCTCTACCGACTGTTGTCGAGCAAGTTGAGCGTGTCTTCCCCTGTCCTCCAACATGTCCTCGCGTGAGCTTTGTCTACTAGATCTGTTGGACTTGGAGGACCGGCCGAAGATGCCTCTGTTCGGAGACTCCTCTCTGTTAAATCCAAACTGAGATCCTGCACTATCACTTGCGTGGCCGTGTGCGTGACTGCCATCGTTCTCCCATTTCTCCCTTCTGGACTTCCTTCTGTCGTCAAGGATGCTCTCCCTTGAACTGTCCCTCTTCAGTCTGTTGTCAGTAGCTTCTGAAGAACTACCAGATCTTCTTTGCAATCCGTAGTTGTCATTGCGAATATGGCCACGTCTATCTTCTCCTTCAAATACCTCATTGTCGCGATACTTGTCCATCGTCGACTTGTTGAGATTTGATTTTCTGAAGTCCTTGTTTGGCATGTGTCCTTGGTATTCATCATCGTCAAGGATACTGTCATTAGATCCACCCCTCGAGAGGTTCTTCCTTTGCCTTCGTTTCTGACGAGATGGGGAACCATCTCTAGAGTAGGGAACCTCAGAATCGTCCATCATGGCCCTCATCGAGTCCTGGTGGACATATTGTCTGTCATTTCTGTTGAAATTACTCTCAGCGCCTACTCCTGGATGTCTTCGCATATCATTAGGAGCACCATCCGGTTCTGTGTAGTATGCACTTGATGGCGAAGGCAGATTCTGCTTCCACTGATGAACCTTCTCAATACTCTCCCTTAGCGACAGGTTCTCTGGAGTGAGAGGAGGCTGATCACAGTCCAAGAGTTCCTTGCTGGAGTGCCTCTTCCTTTTTGGCTTGTCATCCAGCATGTCTTCTCTCGAGGACGACCTGCTAGGAGGCTTGTGTCGGGAATGTCTTTCATCAGCTGCGCTGTTATAATCTGTATTAGGAGTGCTAGTTCGTGGTTCGCGTCTCCTGCCCTTTCTGCTGCTTCTGTCATCTTCATCTTCCATCACGATAGATTCAGCATCAGCTTCTTCTCTCCTGGATGAACGTGGAACTTCTCCATAAACAGCTTGGCGCCAAGATTTCTCGGATGGTGGATCTTGAACCTCATCCCTATAATAGGACTTCTTTGGAGTCGGATCATAACTTGACTTCTTCGGGGCGTAACTTGTCCCCGGTAGAAACTTGTCGCGATATTTGTAGAAGGTTTCTCCAGGACCTAAACCTGATCCACCACCACCGCCACTGCCGCCGCCAATACTTCCTCTGTATCCTCCTCCACCTAATCCACGGGACCTCTTGGTGTTCTGTTGGTCCATATTTGTCTGTGTTGCACAGTCGACAGTGTTGGGGTGGTCCGTCTTGCTCTGTCTACCTCTTCGAGTCTCCCTCACGGGGCATTTGATCCTCCTGGTTCGCGAAGGAGCATCCCTTTTTGGCTCCTTGGCGTCTTTCTTATGTAGTTCCCCTTCTGGCATTGGCGAAGTACCTCTGCATATCAGGTATCTGCAACAATTACAATACAGGTCTATATCATTTGAAAAGGATGCGGTGGGTAGCCTAGTGGTTACAGCGTTAGTAAAAGACTCGGGTTCGATTCCCCACATGGCTACAATGTGTGATGCCTATTTCTGGTGTCCCCCGCCATGATATTGCTGGAATATTGCCTCACTCACTTGAAAAGTGTTTACACTAATTTTGAAATCGCCATCCTCCGAATGTCAAAACTTATTCATAAGAATCAAATCTAAACGTGCACATATTTATTCACATGTTATTTAGTTAGTTTACACACACATGCGATGTTGTCTTACTTAATATACGCCACTGAATTTTTATACCTGAGATAAGCAGGTCGCCATTTAATGAATTTCTGTTATTACACTTAAGCTACATATCATAGGGAATATAAGCCATAATGGTGAGCCGGATAATGATTACAAACCACTCTGCACTCTGCAGACACATACTCTCAATTTTCAGCTATGAAAACTTTGTCATAGCTATTGCATTTCGACCATTCGTGTTTACCTGACTGACTGGTTCGCTTTCTCAGCCTCGGGGGCACTGTCATCCGAATCTGACACTGAGGACTCTCTGGGCCGTCTCTTAGGCACATACGCCGACTGTTTACAGGGTTTGCTGGTCTGTTTGCCTGTCGGTTTGGTATCTGCGGACGGTCGACTTGGAGCGTCGTTCCCTCGGGAAGACTGTCGTTCATACCGCCGCGTCACAGGCGACGCGTCCGACCCACTCTTGTACGAATACGTAGAGTAGGGAGAAGCACTGCTGCTGTAGTCGTACCTCGACGACTTGGTACTGACGGGAGATGTCTCCCTGCTACCGGCACCGTAACTCTTACTAGAGCGTGTTGAAGCTCTGTCCCAGGACCCGTAGGAACGAGGGTTGCTGCCGCCATAGTCCGACAAATAGCCACTTCTCGTGGAGTGGCGATCGAGGGAGGGGTATCGATCCCTGCTGCTCGTGCTGCGATCGACGGACGGGTAACGGTCACCACTATATGAATATTTGGGTTCCATGTTCGAAAACTTGTTCACTTTGTCCGTCACAGATACTGGCGAGACGTATTTGGGAGGCTCATAGCTGTAGCTTCTGTTTGGCGGTTGGTAGGAAGATCCTCCTCTGTAACCGGAAGTTCCGTACCCAGAGTTGCCGTACGATTGAGGCGTGTAGCTCCGACCGCTACCTTTACTTGTGCCCATATCATACAACTGCAATAGAAATAGAAACAGTGAGGATAGGCGACTTCGAATTCGTGTTTCTGTTATATATGTACTGTTCAACTTTTGAAAGGGATAACCAGATGGATCTTTCTATCTAAATATACACCTGATATATACGAGAACAACCTTTACTTGTGCCCATACAACTGCAATAGAAATAGAAGCAGTGACTTGGTGAAGAATTGGGACTCAAATATCTGTTTCCTTTATACTGATCAACCTTTGACAGGGATAACCAGATGCATCTTTCGGTTCAAATATACACGTGGCATATATGAGGACCACTTTTGTGTATCGTGGAAAGGTGTATAAAATAGCCCTGTCAAAAGTGGAGGAGCATAATCTATTTCTGCAAATAAAAGCTATTACAAACAGAAATACAATTTACGCATTACCAAAGAGATTTTGTGAAAGAGAACATACGGAAAATGATGGTCAAAAGAATACGTGAGTGTGTTACATTTAACGTCGGTTTTAACAGTATTCCAGTTATGTCAAGGCTTGTCAGCTTAATGTTGGTGGATACACTTCTCCGACGTCTACCACTTTAATGAGTGAGTGAGTTAAACTTTTACATCGCATCGGCAATATTACAGCCATATAGTGGTGAAAACAAGGTAATCAGTTGTAAAAATCTGTCGACAAAGGACAGTAAAACCAACTAGACTATCACAGATATATATTTAACACTAGTAATTAAATCTCAAATACTGTAACTATAGAGGACGATACAATATAAAAACAGGCTATAGATCGCCAACAACTGAAGGTAGATCACCATACCATGGGGACTTACAGTACTTGTGCTACCTGCATGGACCCTAGCTGGATTTACATCACCACTTTATTGGCATGGTGCTGATAAACCTAAAAACACAAACGGGGCGAACCGGATTCGAACCCACTAGTTGGAATTAAAATAAAGATATATTGATATAGATGCTGTGTTGACATTTTGTAAAATCGGATCGGAATACATGTATATTGATACCTATCTAAAGATATCATTGCTGTGGTCAACTTCAGTTTAAGCTGCACGGACCAGTGGTTTCCGGAAGTATAAGAGATACAAGGGGGGCAATGGGGTTGCGTGGTTGCGTGGTTAATGTGTTCAGTCGTCACATCGAAGGGTCGGGTTCGACTCCCTACATAGATACAATGTGTAAAGCTCATTCACGGTGTCCCACGTGATATTGCAGGAACATTGCTAAAAGCGGGTTAAACCAAACTCATTCACTCAAGACGGATATATACACAGTACAAGGGGAAAACGCTACAGTGACACCCCATACGAACCTTACCCATTAACTTTTTTTTAATATTTCACCTTTCAATACATCTGTTGTGCTGATGTGTCTTGTTTATGACTTTTGTATGTCATGTTTTTAAATCTCTGAAATGTCCCCTTTTTAAAGAACATCAACAGAAATGACCTATTAAACCATTAAATGTTTATAAAACAGAAATAGAAAGCGGGATTAATCACTTTTCTTTGAGCACCATGACTGTGTTTGAAGTGCCTATATTTGATCATCAAGATTTCATGCCAATAAAATGTAGGTTACAGTGTCAAGTACTGGCAAGGACAAACTAGATCGGTCGGAAATAAACTTTGTTATTTCTCCGAACAGGTTCACCTCAAGCATGTATGCCAGTAAATTCTAGTGTCTTTGCCAATCTAAACAGCGCCCATCATGTAGAGGGAGCTGCGGCGTGCACAACATCAGCTGCATCTGATTGTACACCGTAGACACCTCAAGGACCCACCGATGTCTATCCCGATGAACATCCCGAACAGGTTTAGCATTCACTATGTGTACCGTAATAAATTGCAAGGTATATTAGGTTTAATAGAGTCTACTTTTAACCTAGGGGTCGGCAGGCTGGCCTTGTGGTTAAAGTTCTCGTTAGTCACTCAGAAGATCCCGAGTATAAGTCCTGTTGTTGCTGGAATATTGCTCAAAGCGGTGTGAAACCATGCTTAACTCACTTTGACAATCATATATGAAGTTGACATGTTAAAACCTACTCAAGATATAAACAGATACACATATGTAACTGTTCTACATTTTGACATGTAAACGTGTCTTATACTAATTAAAAAATGGCAACTTATTAAGTTATTGATAGGCGTTTCCTCTGGAGTGAGTTAGATGCAAACCATAATCATCGGATCCTGGCATGATCAAGGGAGACAACTTTCACCAGCGAGGCTGCCCAGCCTATACTGATATAACATTTAATAATCTATGCACCATCCAGTGTCAATGATAGATTAAAAGATGTGAAAGTGATAAGGTACACTAGTGCAACGTTCAGCCAATGATGTGTTTTGTCACAAACAGAAATACTTGATTCTTTCTATCTTCCTTCGTCATCTTTTTAAATGTCTATCTGTAAACTGTACCATTTAAAAAGAAGCCCACTCTATGGCACGAAGAATCTCTAATCCTGTATTCACTTCGAAACATCCTAAAATAATCACCCATAAACAACATGTAATAGATAAGTAGTTTCTTGTTAATGTATTTCAGACGCTACTTTTACAGATGACCAAAAAGGCAATTCACCCCAGGATCTCACTCGTGTAGAAGTCAGTTTGAAAGAACCTCAACCAAATCTTTTTACTGGGCCTCATATGAACGTGAAAAACGTTGAAATTCGTGTTATCTACGATGTTCAAGAGAATAGATTGATCTGAACAGGCAGCATCGCCAACACTGCAGACATCCGATATTGTGACAGTTGAATAATTACGGCACTTATATAACTCACAAGAAGTGTCATTTAAAGTTCTTTTTATCTTGTCAAGTTTGGGCCTTGTAACTTCTTCTCTGTGTCTCCAGAAGGAGTTTGATAGTCATCTTCCGGACTGCTCTAATTCAGTGTATCTTCACCCCGATGGATGTGATGGTGAATTACCGCGCTGATATGACTGGCAGTAAAACATCTATTCACGTCAGCTCGAACTAACCTTGTTTATTTCGGGGATGCATTCGTTATCATGAAAAATACGGCGCAAGCCCAATCGCCCCCCTCATACAGGCCCTACCAACGTCCCCCTCCAACCTACCGTGCACCAACAGCTACATCTTTGCACATGTTCCCGCGCCTTCTTTCTGTACAAATGATTAAGAACCATATTTTGTCAGCTTCATTTATTGTTTAGGAGACGCTAGATGATGTATGTTTTAATCAACTGTTTAACGATCACTGTTTACAACACTCTTGGTGCTGTGAGATGCACTGGCCATGTTTATTTTAATTACAAGGTGCGTTTCATAGCGAAGTTTATATCGCAACCGTCGCTACGATAGTTTCTGTCAAAGAGAAAGACAGGCCGGTTTGCTTTATGGCACTGTTGTTCAAACAACCGCCTACGCCTGATGGTGTTTGGTTAAGAGAATACCTGAGAGTACAGTCAAAAGTAGTCATGCGGTAAACAGTCTTACAGTGTCGGTCATATTTATCACGGTATGCCAGTTTGATGAAGTAGCGCACCCTCTGTCAGTCAACAAGGTACTGTTTGCCAGCGACTGATCTGGATAGTACGCCTGTGCTCTGTCTTTAACGATGGGCGTCTGTCGGAATGGTTGAAAATACCCAGATGATAACGAATTATGACAGATGAACTCCTTGAGCTGGAGATTATGAAAGTAACCGACTTGATATACGATTAACGTTGTCAGAACATTTGCTACTTGACATTGTTAATTTACGTAAACACTTAATAGAAGGAGTTCTCTCCATAAACATAGCATAAAAGTAATAGAGACAAAAATATATGCAAAAGATTGAGAGAAGGGTGCGTATATGCGTGCGTGCGTGTGTGCGTATGTATGTGTGTTGTCAAAATCGATTTATTCCGGCTCATGTTTACTTTTCCTCCACAGCAGCAATTATGGTATATGCTTGTCCTTGAAACTATGCTGAAAATATTGTTTTAGATTCTACCGGAAATTCACACTGAGTGTTTATTGGTTCCTCCTGGGCGAATTTCACTGAATTAGGTTTAATGAGTTACCATTTATGTGTGCAATTATTTATTCTGTAGCTGAGCTGAAGGCAAGTTCAGGATTTCACGAAACATTAAAAGAAAAATAAGATACAGGCGTAAACAATAAATGGAGAAAACTGAAGGTGATCTAACTTGGCGTTGTGGCCATAGGGAGCCGCTGGCACGTCATAATTGCGACGATAACGCCGTGGAAATGTCAAAGTTGTATGATTAACGCACTACTTCGTATTGCGCATGGAAGTCATTTCCTTGATCTTTCAGAGTGTGTGCAAAGGCTGGATTCTGCACTCCAGATTTATGACATTCCGCCACTGAAAATAGGCCGCGCTGTTGGACAGGGGCCAAGCATCAGTCTCGGCTTCACAGATGGCGGGAGGAGAAAAACCCTGAAAAACCTGATCCCACTTTCTACAGAACGTTCAGGAGATGGTATCATAAAGAAATTATATTAAGGTGCAAAGTAAATTGCCCGTATGATGTATACTGGCTAATGATCCATACAATTTCATTAAAAATGCCGCGAAGGTAACATACAGGATCTAATCATTCCGAAAGGAATCCGGAAGTTAACTGTATCGAAATAGACGTGACATGATAAAAGCTGAATGAAGACCCTAAACAAGGAGGACTTACATCAGCTTCATGAATAGGTTGGTGCAATGCATTGTACCTAGCCTTGCTCCAAGGCTAAACTGAATGCTAACCCATGGATGTACATGCATACTATTAGTAAGTCTATCATTTAAAGAGGCAAGTCTACAGCGGACAGTCTAAGGACGCCAGTCTGTGACAAGGACAATTTATTAATTTTATTCATATGTTTTAGAAATTATCATTTAAACTATCAATTATTACTGTAGAGACTTGTGCAAATCTACATTACACTTAACCTGAACGGAACTCTGCAAGATGTTCGAGGTTTTGCATTTAAGTACTTGTTTTGTTCTTTTGCTCATTTTCAAACAATTTGTGTTCAAACAAGGAACACCCACAGATACCTCACACCAGGGCTTCCTGAAGAACATTAGATATAAACTAAACCTTTAAGTACGCTATTCACGGAGGATATTTGATGTACGAATACATTTGTTGGTGAAATCCTTACCAATAACTGAAGGGCGAGTATTGCGGACAAAACCCGACGGTAAATGTCACTACACCTGCGTTGCGTTGCCACAGTTAATACGCTAATAGAGTGACACAACTGGCACAAAAACAACAAGCATCGTGTGGGTTAATGAGTAGGTCATGCATGTAATTCGTGTAAAGCGGCAGAGCTCTCACCGTTGTAAAAGGGATGAAGTCGCATAATCCGTTATCATGGCTGCATTCATGACAAGTCATGGCAATAAACTGACAAAACACTTTCTCATGATCAGAAAGTCAGTGCTAATATCAGAGTTTATTGTGCGTTTCCTTCTATAATATATTTCCAATTGATTAAAAAATCATGATTCTTGGTGTTCGCGAAAAGGCTCCGCCGGCAGCACCCGTCACAAACACTTGCAAAGGAAAGCAACGAGCCCCATACAGTCAATAATGAAATAATACATTTGTATGATTATCATGAAGGTCGGAATAACAACAACATACAGCATCTAGTAATATTGTGTACATCCGTCATCAACAGAACAGCGAGGCCGTTGTCACACATGCCCAAAAGAACACCACCAAGTATACCGGCATTGTGTGTAAGTTGCATTGACAGATCGCTGATGTCTGCATAAACCACACGTGCCCTGAAGAATGCCTCCAGTTGAAGAGGCAATATTGTGCACACGTGACATCAACAGAACTGTGATGTCATTGCACGTCACACGTGCCCTGGAGAATGCTTCCTTTAGTAAAGAAGCAATGAGCACACGTGACATCAACAGAACTGTGATGTCATTGCACGTCACGCGTGCCCTGGAGAATGCTTCCTATAGTAAAGAAGCAATGAGCACACGTGACATCAACAGAACTGTGATGTCATTGCACGTCACGTTCCCTGGAGAATGCTTCCTATAGTAAAGAAGCAATGAGCACACGTGACATCAACAGAACTGTGATGTCATTGCACGTCACACGTTCCCTGGAGAATGCTTCCTATAGTAAAGAAGCAATAAGCACACGTGACATCAACAGAACAGCTATGTCATCGTACCTCATACACTTCCAATCATCGCAATCTGACGTATAATTATATTAACCCTCATATTACCGGAAGCAAGACCAACCTACATCTATATATATTCTTTGTGAAACACAGAATAAGAGAACATTAAGACCAGAGAACTAGACACGACGGGAAGATTTCTCCTTTCGGTGACGACTTATTCACCCTCAAACCTTCATGATCAACCAACGGAGAGTAGATCGCCTTTTTTATCATCAAATCTTAAGCAATCATAATTACAATACAACTTGGGAGCTTGATCTGTGACTTCCACGATGAACCTATTCGACAGCTAATAAAAACTATAATGAATTCAAACAGTTATTTAGAAAAATGGAATAGGTCTACCGAATGGCTTCTAATCACGATTATCCTGCAGTACTCGGAATAGGACTACCGAATGTCTTCTGATCACGATTATCCTGCCGTACTCGGAATAAGACTACCGAATGTCTTCTAATCACGATTATCCTGCCGTACTCGGAATAGGACTACCGAATGTCTTCTAATCACGATTACCCTGCCGTACTCGGAATAAGACTACCGAATGTCTTCTAATAACGATTATCCTGCCGTTCTCGGAATAAGACTACCAAATGTCTTCTAATCACGATTATCCTGCAGTACTCGGAATAGGCTAGGACTACCGAATGTCTTCTAATCACGATTATCCTGCAGTACTCGGAATAGGCTAGGACTACCGAATGTCTTCTAATCACGATTATCCTGCAGTACTCGGAATAGGACTACCGAATGTCTTCTAATCACGATTATCCTGCAGTACTCGCCAAGTAAGCAAATAACATCCAAACAGACAAACTTTGTTATCAATCACAAGGAATGAGTCTGTCACCGTCCAAGGTATATCAAGGGAATTACGTCCACAGCGCTATACCAGTAGCAAGGCCTACCCCCTGTTGAGAGGGGTATCAGACAAGCAGGTGCCCGAGCACTCCCCTTCTTGACAATACAATGAAGTTAGACAGATGGCACACGGTCTCACTGATAAACCAATCCTCATTACTTGTGTAGAAGCCAGGAAGATTTGACTCGTCGGAGAAACTAATTTCCTCAACTGACGAAAGTGTTTTTCGAGCCTACTTAAAACGTTCCAAGAAGAAAGAAGAGACGGTAGGTAAGATTGTGGGGATTTTTAAACGTTGGCTTGACTAATTTGAGATCACAGATGGAGGGGTATTTTATTTCTTATTTAGGGAAACGGAAGAGGAAATAAATAGGAGAGAAGATAGGTAGGTTTTATTTTGTTTTTGTTGGTGACGTTTGGAACTCTCTTCAAGAGGGTATTAATTAAGGATAAGATCTGTCAAAACACTTCCCGTGGTATTGCCTCGAGTCGAACGTATCGCGTTTTATAGCAGATGCATAGAATTCGTTTCATACATGTTGTAAGATCTTTTCTTACGTCACCTGGCATTTTGGATTGAACGGAAACCCCAGCTCTCTTTGTCCTGTACGTTTTATCGTTTACAGTTTTTTGTCAGCCTTCGTAACTCTGTGTATTATATATTTACTGATATAATAATATATTTAACCAGAGTCCATATAATAGACCCTCTATTATATGGTCTCTGATTTAACTGAAAACTACCTACCATCGGTATTTGATTCGATGTGAAATAACGTTTTGTGCCGACACTACTCTCAGTTGTCCCATTAACACTAAGGTTTAGTGAGTAAGATCAGTGAAATATCATCAATAAAGTGCAGTTGTCTTTTCTTCTCACTAAAAATATTTTTCACTCGTGACTGATAGAAACTTTGACAAGTCCTTCAAATGTACTAAGCATGCTAAGTGACAAATATTATATCTCAGTAAAAACTCTTTCAATGGGGTTTGGAGGTCTCTATAAAATCATTTCATGTACATATGTGTCCTATATGGATGAGGAATGCTTCCGTGGTCTTGTGGATAGAGCATCGCCCGGAGACTCGGAAGGTCAGGGATCGATCCCAGCAGTATCATACAAAAGACGTTAACAGATGGTACTTGTTGGTACCCTGCCTAGCAATCGGCATTAAGAGAAACAGCAACGCCAAAACAACCCGACTAGTAAGCATACTGTCTGAGTGGGGTATTAATGGCGACAAGGGATACTAGTGGCCAAGTATATAAAACAGGCATTATTCCTGATTGGCACAAACAACCAACCGTTCACGTACGCCTAACGCCTGGAAAGAAAAATAGAAGTCAAAGGTAAAGGGCCATACGTAATATTCCAGCTATATTTCGGCGGTATGTAAATAATCAAGTCTGGATCAGACAATCCAGTGATTGACATCACGCTCTACACAAATTGATACGATGACGTGTGTCAACCAAATCAGCGTCCCTGACCACCCGATCCCCTTAGTCGACTCCGAGTACGACAAGCATGGGTTGACGAATATCAGTTCAAACCAGAATCTTCACGGGTCAATGTAGATCTACTTATTTTTCTCTATTCCTCTTCTTTCCTTTCTTTCACTCAATGTAACAATTGCAAATAAGTATGTCTAAGGAGACGGTGTTTTTGATACACGGTGCCCAATCGTTTTCATAAGAACAATAAAGAACGAACTCAAACCTAGCTTATGTAACACAGCGGAGCAACGGTAACTCGAATTTCCCGAACTCTAAATGCTGTTTACGATGATGTACATGTCACTGAACGTTCAAAGCGCTATGATAATAACTCCGACAGTCAAACTCTGGACAGTTGAAGCGATAAGATTGTTTCGTGAAACAGTACTACACTGGTCCTAATTTCACAATAACGAAAGTTCCACATCAAAGTTACGTATCGACATGTACGACACTGGTAGCACAGGTACCAACACAGACTTGCGACACGTAACTGCTACGAGCACGAGTTCCTTGTCCAATCCTTGCTCGCACCATGAGTCTCGGCACCACTCCTTTCTCGAAATATGGATAGCTCGATATATTTCAATTAGTGCCAGTGACTTAGACTCAATGTATCTTTTAACTTGAGAAAACAAGTAGATGTTACGGTAAATATAATTAACGTAAACATTTCCGGATATACAGTACACCCTAACTGCTACGATCGCTACGAGTTTCTGCACCCCTCCTTTCTCGAAATATGGATAGCTCGGCATATTTTAATTAGTCCCAGTGACTTAGAATGAATGTTTCGTGTAACTACTGAGAGAAACAAGTACTTTACGGTAACAATAATTAACGTAAACCTCTAAATAGACTAACATCTAGTTTCTGCAATGAGCATATTTTACAGAAAGAAACGTTTCCTAAATTACACTCATAAAATATAATAAGGAGGAGAAGAGATACTTTCTTAATTTTCAGAAACTTCATGACTATTATGCCGCGAATTGTAATCTGCCTCGGCAGGTAATCGACATCGACTTTCCTCAAACGTTGACGTTTTGTATGTTAAACAAGTGAGTGAGTATGGTTTTACGCCGCTATAAGCAATATTCTAGCAATATCGCTGCAGGGGACACCAGAAATGGGCTTCACACATTGTACCCATGTGGGTACCGAACTCGGTACCCCACTGTGCCCTTTTCGCATGCATTATATCATATCGGAAATAATAGGTAGGAAACATACTCCCTGTGTCTACCAGCTGCCGTATCTTCTCTGGCCTCATTGCCCAAGGTCAGTAACAAGGGAAGAGTTTATTCAACCCTGTACCTACTCTCTTACAAAACAAACCTACTCGCGCGTCTACAAATCTAGTTTCGACCCGAGACTGTAAATCTACGTGGAATATATAGGCGCAATTCCAAAGAAATAATCCCATCTTCCGCACTCGTCATGCCCTCCTGCTCCACATATAACGGTATTTTCTGGTGTATACTGTGTATAGACAACGAGTACTTGGTGTGTAACAAACCTGGCAGATATCAGGTTACATAGAAAGTATGCCGTTCTTCCATACCTATATTTCGGTATTGTACTGAGGACAACCGCATCTTCTAAACAGCATCATATGCCCCAAACAAAAGGAAATTTGTTCCACGTACGCGTTTAAACAGAAAAAACCTTACCTGGATGTACACATACTTCCACACACGGCACCGGTAGAACGAAATCTAGTTGTAATCAAGATGCGCGGTGCTGGAGATGCGGAGGCGATACCAACCTCGCTTTCGATTAGGGGATTCCAAAAAACCTCGGTGAGTCAGTCTGGTCGAATCAGTGATAAACAACGCGATAGAACGCAACGGACAAAGGTTTCCCCTTCACAGACTAACCCCTAACATCTCAGCTTTGAAGAACGTCTTTTAGTACAGTCTGCACCGAACAGTCTAAGGAACTGGTTATAAATGTCTCCCTCAAAACAACATCTTTCCTCCACCAGTAAAAAACAACCCTGCATCTGCCAAGTCAAACAAACTTAAATATGAAGAACCAAATGACGGAGGACAGATTGCGTTCATTAACTCGAGAATGCAAGATGGGGTTGAGGGCGCAAGATATGTCCATTACATTAATCAAAACCGTCAGAAAAACATCCCCACTGCCCACTTAAATAGAAGTATGAGATTATTTCACCAGTACTCGTTACCCTATGGCCACGATCAAGCTACATCAGCTAGAGTGTATGTGCAAACACGTAACCAGCATCTATCGTTAGGGGATATAAACCATATGTTTGACAATCAACTTCTAAAAATATACGCCATTTTAACTAACCTGACATCAAGGGAATGTGTATAATATTTCAAATGAAAATGGTTCTGAAATATCTGTATTTTATTCCATCCACATAACTTCATCTAAAGATGGGGTATACATGCTGCAATATTGCCACGCACTGCAACTGAAACTTCCATGATAATGGACGAGAGCCAGGATGTATCCGATTGAGAAAGACAAAAACCATCTGTCAAGACAACCATTCACATCAATCCAGCCGTTACAACCTTAGACTTGAACAAATTCTCTAAAGTAACAAATAATAGTTTCAATGATAATTTCTAAAAGATAATAATAACAGACTGGCGTCCTAAGTGTACTTTCCGCTTATCCAGACTTGCCTCTTAAATGATAAAAATAGTATACATTCTTGGGCTCAGCACTCTATACAGCCTTGGAGCAAGGCTAGCACAGCTTCAACATGATACTAAAGGAATGGTTTGGAATATTTGGTATGACAAAGATGCAACTGTCTTCACATAGACAGACACCGATACTGCACTGTCTTATATGTAGCCTTTGTTTGAGTCGCCAGCAGAATACGCTCCTATTACATATGACATATTACAGGATGTATCTAGTACAGAGTGAGTGAGTGATTATGGTTTTACGCCGCTTTTAGCAATATTCCAGCAATATCACGGCGGGGGACCCCAGAAATTGGCTTCACACTTTGTACCCATGTGGGGAATCGAATCCATGTGTTCGGCGACAACGCTTTACCTACTGGGCTACCCCACCGCCCCTAGTACAGAGGACGGGAAACATCTGCTTGGCAGTGACATCCAACAAACCTGCTGTACTTTACCTCGTCTGATAGGGATAAGACATTTTCTTATAAAACAGATATCAGAATCAACGTGGATCAGTTCCGCGCATGTTTTACTGCAGGAAACGTGATTCTGGCTCGGGGCAATCTTAACCACGTCAACATGAGAGAACACTGTGAAAATTTGTTGCATTAACTATCTGATTAGATGAACCAGTTTTAAAATGTTAGGTGATAAAATGCTAGGTGGGATTAAAGAATGGCCTTATCGTTTAGAGTGAGTGAGTTTTTACGGCGCTTTTAACATTACTTGAAGCAATATCACGGCGGTGGACACCAGACATTTCATACATTGTACCCATATGGGGAATCGAACCCGGGTCTTCAGTGTGACGAGCAAACGCTTTAACCACTTGGCTACCCCACCTCCCACTTTAGAAAAGAATTAAAGGACATATTTAATTAAAACGCATTATCTTCAATTCTTCATACCTTCAATGACCTTCATACTGACAAAGCTGTTCGCCTACAAGACAACGGCAGACTTATCTGAACTTGGAGACAGACCAAGATGATGTTGAAGTCGCCAAGAAACTGATGGAAGATGATGGGAACCATGTACCTGCCTCATTACCATAGCAACACAACGCAATAACCCCAATTAAGCGGATATTTTTCGGTGCAAAAACAAAGAGGTGATTCAACAACAATACACCTCAACAAACTTTGGAGTAGTGAATAAAAAATACTTTGCTATTGAAAACAATGCATAAAAAGTATTATTGCCTTAAGATTTACAGAAATATTGCTCGAACATGCTATCCAGAAAACATAAATTGTTTGGCTCAAATAAGGAAAAAACCATAAAGCAACACATTTGAACATGTCTCCTGCAAGTGTTCCAGAATTGTTTGTGTTCATTAAGAAAACATGATCCATTGCTTCCGTATAGTCACTGCGACCAATCTTCGATTATTTCAATTAATATCTCTCCAGTCCATATCTCCATATCTCCCAAACTACAAATCAAAAGTGCTTTTATTACAAACAGACCAATGCCCTGACAGAGCTCACGGAATGTAACTCCTTTCAACATCATTATCCCTTATAAAGTGTCAAATATCATGTTAAAAAATTATGCCTATCATCCCTGGATGTATAGTTCCAGAGGGGCCAGATCCTTTACCGGCAGGTAGTTAGCGCTACGTTTAGCGAAAACAAAATATCTAAAATTTGTGTTAAAATCTAATATGTGACCCGATGTTATTGTAGTTCTTCTTCTTTCTGTTGGTGCAACAGGCTATTAAATGTGAAAACAATATTCTTAAGATCGAACGTCAATGCAAAAAAACAGCCAGTCTTTACTGTCTCCAGAAACAAATTCCATTTGGAGATATAGTTGTGAAAATAATATGATTGAATCACTGATGACACCAGGTGTTCGCGAAAACGATAAGCATGGCCTGCCCTACTTGTAGCACCCGCCATGTTTAACTAAAATGATTTGTCTGTTGTTTTGAGCTGCATTCAGCAATATTCAAGCTAAATGTCGGTGGTCTGTACTCAATTTCATGTAGTTCAGACAATCCAGTGATTGACATCATGAACATCGATCCAGATTGAGGTGGGTTAATCAGTTGAGAGAAACTGACCACCATATCCCGTTTGTTACCTCTTATTAAAAACATGGGTTGCAGAAGACCAATTCTATCACCGAATCGTCACAGGGTTTAACCCCAAAGTGTTAACCAAGACACAAATATTATACAAAAACATTAGAAAATCAAAGAACAAAATTCAAAGTCTAAAAAGGCAAAAGATATATAATATTTTGCTCTCGACACGCACTAATCATTTGCAGGGCGGTGGGATAGCCGTGTGGTTAATGTGTTCTTCCTAATGCCGAACGTCCGGGTTCTATTCCTAAATGGGCAATTTTTTGCTTTTGTGGTTTCCACTTCAGAAAGTCATAAAAATGGCATAAATCTAAATTCGCCCTGACAGTGTCTAGATTAATAGACTCGGTCTACACATTTTCCTGTTAAAACGTATATAAAGTAAAGTAGTGAGTGAGTTTAGTTTTACGCCTCACACAATATTCCAGCTACATGGCGGCGGTGTGTAAATAATCGAGTCTGGACCAGACAATCCAGTGATCAAATAAAGTAAAGTAACCTGTAGGTTATAATGCCTTTGCGTTACAAGGTCAGCTTATGAAAACAGTTCACTGTCGATACAAGTCAGTCAATCGAATGTCCGAGTCTGTAATGATGATGGTTATTCAGTCCACGTTGTGTTATGTGCGATGACATTTGCTGTGATATTTCTACAGAAGGAATCAGCAGGTGCTTGTTGTTGGAGCCTCCCAGCATGGCCCACAGAAGGAAACACAGCGTCTTATCGGAGGCAGATGGTAGGTAGATATGTGATATCCAACTGTATCTAGGTAATCACGGAGTGGAAATTGTGAAGAGGCAATAGATTCTGTATAATCACCATTGGAGATTAACATGGCCGAGTTCTTATCTCACTTTGAGACAAACTTGAGTTCAGTTTGTACAACGCCCTGATAAACATGATTATGAAGGTTTTACATTGAAACAATAGTTAGGATTCGAGAGGTAGAGATAACAACTTCTTTGGTAATGGACATGTGCAGGATACTATATCACTAGATGTTTATCAGACAAAGAGAAACACCTTGTTTTGTTTGTTGATTTTGTATTGGTTATTAGGAGAGGAGGGGCATGGGGATGAGATTAACTATGCTTTGAACAGTATTACAATTATATTTGGTCGTGTCACTTTAATGTGAGTGAGTGAGTGTGGT
The DNA here is from genome assembly GCF_003918875.1 of Haliotis rubra. Taxonomy (NCBI): domain Eukaryota; kingdom Metazoa; phylum Mollusca; class Gastropoda; order Lepetellida; family Haliotidae; genus Haliotis; species Haliotis rubra. The sequence goes on from NW_025767425.1 coordinate 214,241, forward strand.
TTTACGCCGCTGTTAGCAATATTCTAGCAATATCGGCAGGGGACACCAGAAATGGTCTTCACATATAGTACCCATGTGGGGAATCGAACCCGGGTCATCGGTGTGACGAGCGAACACTTTAACCACTAGGCTACCCAACCGCCCGTCACTTTAATGTGATTGGAAAGCTTCAAGTAAAAGTCACAAACCAATCAACTTTATCAGGGCGATTCGTTGATTCGGGGCAACCATCACGGGTTTCAGGCATCCCAAAGGGACGCAACTCTGCTCAGCAAATTGCAACAACTTCCATAACTGTGCCACCCGTGATCGCCCTGAATATTACAAAAACCGACATGATTTCTATATTAACAGTGTTGAACAGTAATACCAATAACTGCTACCTGCTATTTATCAGTTGATAACATGGTCGTGTAACAAAACGAATCTACCACAGCTTGTAACCAGGTGTTCCACACACAACGACCTATAAATACCGACATGTGATATTATCCTCGCCAGCTACAACAGTAGTGTGTTCGGGCAGACCGACATGCCACGGTTATCCAGTGCACTAATGAGGAAACATCAAATTTACGTCCAAACGATGATCCGTAAAAGTTCTACATGTGCAGGTCTCTGAGAACAACACAACCTTGTACAATATGTACACATAATCATCGACATGAATTTAGTCTGGCAATTTAATCCCGTCTGAAATACTTCAACGTTTTTACCTTGACGACCCGTTAGAATTGGTCTTCAGTAACCCATGCTTGTCGTAAGAGACGACTAACGGGATCGGGTGGTCAGGCTGGCTGACTTCGTTGACACATGTCATCGTATCCCAATTGCGTAGAATGATGCTAATGATGCTGATCACTGGATTGTCTGGTCCAGACTCGATTATTTACAGACCGCCACCATATAGCTGGAATATTGCTGAGTGTGGCGTAAAACTAAACTCACTCACTCACTCATTTTACCTTGACCCTGGAACGCTCTTCCAGTTGAAATTCAACTTACACATTAGCCAAATAGTGGTGTGGATTTGAATAGCCAAATAGTGGTGTGTTAAAAGACATAAACAACTAAACTGTGCACCTATAGGAAGATAACCTGGAACCTCTTCCTATCTACAAAGCCATTGATGTTCAACAAAACCACAAAAATCAGTTTAAGAGCCAAAGTGGAGCCCTCTGTCCGTACACAGAGGTCCGTGATTGATGTCGCTGGTGCGTAACCCTTGGCTAATGAGTTCCCCAGAGATGAAGAGCGTTTGTCTTACCTGCACTTTTCAACCCTGTACAGAATAGCATCTATATCTCGGGATGTTTGGAAGAGAGAAAGCTTCTTCGCGACTACCATACCCGTAAAGTATGACAGATTCTCTTAATAATACCGTAACTTGTCATAACTATAGAGGCCGCTTTCAACAATATTTCAGTTATATGACGGCGTGTAAGCTTGGTGTTGTGGGAAGCTAAAGCACTGTAAGTCTCAGGCGTTTAACAAAAGTCCATGAAAATACTGAGTTGGGTTTAGTGCTGCTTTGTATAGTGGTACAATTATGTCATAGCGTGTCAGTTTCAAGTGAGTGAGTGAGTGAGTGAGTGAGTGAGTGACTGAGTGAGAGTGAGTGAGTGAGTGACTGAGTGAGAGTGAGTGACTGAGTGAGTGAACGCTTTAACCACAAGGCCATCCCGTCGACCCAGCTTCAAGGGGCAGGAAAGCCCATGAGGATGAACGACCAGGCCTTTCATAGGTGGCTGTGCCTAGTAGCATATACGCTGGATGTAAGGAATGTAAATGTATTTTTGTAAATATCTCATCGTATGACAACATTATTAATCATACTTGCAAACTGGATGTGTTTGAGGAATTACAAATGTTATCCAAACCTAAAAAGTAGTCACCATCGAATTACTGTTCGTTTCATTTCCAGCCACTGTTTTAGCCCGACAGTTTATATATTGTCTGGGAGTTTACCTATATTTCCAAATGAGCATGGCTAATACCATGATTAACAGGCTTGTCATATCCATACGCGATTGTTTCTACCTGCGTCACAGACCTTGGCTACCGTTGATAGCGGCATAAAACAACACTTATATCTGACATAGTTAGTGAGTGAGTGAGTGAGTATGGGTTTATGTCGCTTTTAGCAATATTCCAGCAAGATCACGGCGGGGGACACCAGAAATGGGCTTCACACATTGTAACCATGTGAGGAATCGAACTCGGGTCTTCGGCGTGACGAGCCAACGCTTTAACCACTGGGCTACCCCCACCGCCCCATCTGACAACGTTTGACTTTTGTAATCGGTGGCGATTTACAACTCTCACTCAAAGTTGACAAACAGTAAATAAGCTTGACTATTGTAAACGGTTTGACTATTGTTGACGATGGCGATAAGCAACACTTACTCAAATCTGACATGAAGTAAAACAGTTTTACTATTGTAAACGGTGGCCATAAACAGCACCTTCTCAAATGTGACACACAGTAAATCTGCGCGACTATTATTGACTGCGGTGTTAAACAACACTCAGTCAAATGTGACACACAGTAAATACTTAGCGTGTGTTTCAGTGCTGTATTTCCGATAATCTCCACTCCAGGGCTCCAGATAATTTTTGAACACCAGGAGTACGTACTCCTTATTTTTTCAATATAGGAGTACTCGAAAACCTTAAGCCTACATTTATAGTACTGAATGGAATTTAATGGAGTATCAGTAATCTTGTGTTTCGTTTCATAAATGCACCACAACATTGCTAGTCTTGAGTAAACAGGTCAATATACAATAAAACAATACTTTTTCAGATAAATACGTCTGTAAATGATTCTAAGACCGTACACCATTGCCGTGGTGCGTATCTGCTACGTTTTATAAATTATTTCCTACCGTATCGTGCAATTTTTTTATCCGTACATACGCCGGTACGGCCCTTATCTGGAGCCCTGCCACTCACTTGAAAGTTACGCTGTAACGTTATTTCCCTTCGTTGATATTAAGCTGTCTTCCGTATAAAGCCAGTTTCTGTATCCCATGTCGTAATTTCGTTTACGCACTAAAGAATTCAAACCTTCTGTTTGATACAAATCCAAAGCTCTATGTTTTGCTGAGGCAGGAGTTTATATATTCTCATGTAGATGAGGAAACAGTCCGGCTTCATCGGTTTCCCGCTATTCAACACAACAAGGTCGCAACATGTGTCGATGTAATTTGTTTCAGGTATTTCTCCCCGCAGTTCATCATTACTATACTGTAAACTCGTCAGAGATATTGCCCAGTCTGTGTACTGGATCATTACAGACTGTGAACAACGTAGGCAACATTCCACAATCACAATGTACAGGGATTGATGTTCCTGATGCTGATCACTGGATTGTCTGGTCCAGACTCGAGTATTTACAGACGGACGCCATATTGCTGGAATATTGCTGAGTGCTGCGTTAAACAACAAACCAACAACCATGTACAGGACAGGTAGTGAGTGAGTTGAACCAAAGTCGTATTTAACAGTACTCCAGTTGTCGTGGTATGTCAGCTCAGCGTGGAAGGAAGAAGACCAGTGAGATGCGGGTCTATTATAAGATGTTCACCCGTCCACTGACACCCGTGAGCACGACACAGTGATGACAAACCTTGAAACAGAATCGAGGCGAACCGGAAATCGAACCCACACATACAGTCTAAGCAAAACAATATGAACTTTATGTGAAAACGAACGCCTTCAAACATCAAACACATTGTTCCAAACATTTTCTTGTTAAAACCCTGTAAGATCCGGATTAGAATGGGTTTCAGCAACCCATGCTTGTTGTAAGAGGCGACTAACGGGATCGGGTGGTCAGGCTCGCTGACTTGGTTGACACATGTCATCGTATTCCAGTTGCGTTGATTGATGTTCAAGTTGTTGATCACTGGATTGTCTGGTCCAGACTCGGGTATTTACAGACCGCCGCCATATAGCTGGAATATTGCTGAGTGCGGTGTTAAACAACAAACTAGTGACTCCTATGTTAAGCTGTAAGTCGCTTTAATACACCTAAAGCATTATATTAGATCTTGCAATTTTAGACACATGGTTTGTAAACAGTAGTATATTTACAATGCATATTGGCAAATGTGTAAAGAAGAGCGTGAAGTATATGTGTAGCGTGCATTACCTAATAATATCCTTTTTTTCAAAAAGCTGAATGTACTTGAAGCTTTGCCAAAGTTAAAACTAGAGGTGATACACACGAAATATACGCCAGTTCCTGAAGGTTTAACTTCCCAAAAGCACTCATTAATAACACATAACACGAGGTAAATCAATATTTCACCTCATCTATATATATGCAATATCTCATTACTCTCCATTTAAAATTTCCTTTAACTATCCGCCCCCACAAGTTTCAGGAGCTTTGGGGGAGGGAACTGATGGGGAGGGGGAGAAGGAAGATGGAGGGGGAGAGCAACAGCTGTATTTAACACTCTTGTCGCGTGCCAGTAACACGCTTCGCTGTTTGGAAACTATAACCCCCACATAAACACAGGCTGACGAAGGCGGCTGTACCGTTTACCAACTCGCGGCTTTCGTCTACTATCGAAACTCGAGCCTTTTCTTTCAACGTTTTATCTGTTGCCATGGCAATGTGTATGTTACCTGGATGTTTTCAAAACAAGGAACTGTCAGGAATTAACTGTTTCTCTTCTAGTATTTCTTTTATCACACACTGATATATGTTTCACCGTACAATCATACCTTCAATAATATCTGTACAAAATGGATTTGTTACACACACAAAACACTGGAACTATATACCTCTATATTTCCATGGATACAGGCAGGGGTTAATCTACAGCAGAGGAAGCGTCTGTCAGACTTGAAGTACATGGCCACACTAACAGGAACAGACATTCGCACGTACATGCAGCATTGCGTTACACTTTAAGAAGATTTTTCTAAAAATACCACTCCTCGAGTATTTGCTGACATAAAAACGTGCACATGTTTTATCAGACGTCTGAGAGGACGGGCTTGCGCTTCATTTCACATTATTCAAGATTTGGGAAGGAATTTACTGTAAGTACGACTGGCCAAACAAACGCTCAAAATACCATTGCCATGTTTAACCACTGGTTAATAGTTCAACCCTCATTTGTAATACGCAGGCTTCGTAATATAAGTATATATTATTTAATCTTATAAAGCAAATATGTTATAGAAAATGAATTATCAGCTTGGACAACATAATTTAATGCGTTGAAGTGATTCAAACTAATAGAGAATGAAGCATACTAGCGATCCATGAGGTGTTCTCTTCACGAGAGACTGAAGCAAATATGCACGCATGCAGTCACTCTTCACGAGAGGATGAGCACCCATGCGGTCACTCTTCACGAGAGAATGAAGCAAATATGCATCCATGGAGTCACTCCTCACGAGAGGCTGAAGCATATATGCATCCATGCAGTCACTCCTTACGAGAGGTTGAAGCATATATGCATCCATGCAGTCACTCCTCACGAGAGGTTGAAGCATATATGCATTCATGCAGTCACTCCTTACGAGAGGTTGGAAGCAAATACGAGAGGCTGACGAGAGCATATATGCATCCATATGCAAGCATATATGCATCCATGCAGTCACTCCTTACGAGAGGTTGAAGCATATATGCATCCATGCAGTCACTCCTTACGAGAGGTTGAAGCATATATGCATCCATGCAGTCACTCCTTACGAGAGGTTGAAGCATATATGCATCCATGCAGTCACTCCTTATCCGTGCAGTCACTCCTTACGAGAGGTTGAAGCATATATGCATCCATGCAGTCACTCCTTACGAGAGGTTGAAGCATATATGCATCCATGCAGTCACTCCTTACGAGAGGTTGAAGCAAATATGCATCCATGCAGTCACTCTTCACGAGAGGTTGAAGCATATATGCATCCATGCAGTCACTCCTTACGAGAGGTTGAAGCATATATGCATCCATGCAGTCACTCCTTACGAGAGGCTGAAGCATATATGCATCCATGCAGTCACTCCTTACGAGAGGTTGAAGCAATATGCATCCATGCAGTCACTCCTTACGAGAGGCTGAAGCATATATGCATCCATGCAGTCACTCCTTACGAGAGGTTGAAGCATATATGCATCCATGCAGTCACTCCTTACGAGAGGTTGAAGCAAATATGCATCCATGCAGTCACTCCTTACGAGAGGTTGAAGCATATATGCATCCATGCAGTCACTCCTTACGAGAGGATGAAGCATATATGCATCCATGCAGTCACTCCTTACGAGAGGTTGAAGCATATATGCATCCATGCAGTCACCTCCTTACGAGAGGTTGAAGCAAATATGCATCCATGACGTTGAAGCATATATGCATCCATACCTCACCTCTTTACGAGACGTTGAAGCATATATGCATCCATACCTCACCTCTTTACGAATGAAGCATATATGCATCAATACCTCATAGATGCATTCATGCGTCACCTCTTCAATTATGCAGGAATTCAGTCACCTAGCTTGACAATAAGTACCAGAAATAAAGTTAACTTATTTGAAAAGATACATCTACAAAACCTTTTTTATTTTACATCAGATCTGAGGCAGTCTAGACTTGTTGACTTGAGTTGACTTCTTTGTATATATTCCCTAGGGTCTTGGAGACCATAGCAGTCACCTGTTCATGATAGTCTGATGCATTTACGCATCCATAGGGTCGCATCTTCCTGATTGCGTGTGTACCCATCCGCCTTAATTATATCCAAACAAACATACATTATGCTCTTGGATAACTCTCATTACCACTCATTACTTGCTAGATCGCTTCTTCTCCCTTCCCAAGTCTTCAGCTCGCTACACTCGATAATGCTTTTTACCAAGTCGGAGTTCCCCCTGTTTTCTATTAACGCTCGCCTATCCCCCTCGCCCTACACGTGCAGTCACGTGGTGATATGTGGGCAGATAGGTTATATGTGTAAGCAGGAAGCGCGGGTTTGTTTGGCTTTCGTCAGTGCACTAGTAGCGTATTATTTCAGTTTACGGAACATACATGTTCTTCCTCTATCACAAGAAACACCAGCACACGCCCATTACAGAATATACTCACTCACACGTGGGCACAAATATATAATTATAAAAGGAATATCAATCCGGCCAAACAATTTTTTTAATAGTGATGAACATTATAGGAGTACATCAGTTAAAATCAATGACACCAGGTGTTCACGCAAAGTGTAAGCGTGCCTGCAATATTGCATTTAAACGAAAGGTCCATTCAAGAAATAACTAGTCACAATTTTAACCCAAATTGAAAACAAAAACAGATTCGATTTGGCGTAAAAGTCAAAATATCGGTGAAAGTATTGCGAATGAGTCAGTGAAAATCAGTGATGAATCCATGTGTTCGCGTAAAGCCCAAGCGTGCCTGCAATATTGACTTCAAAACAAAACGTCAATACAAGACTATAACCGGGCACAGCTTTACCCCAAAGTGAAAAAGACAAACAAAAACAGATTCGATTTGGCGTAAAAGGCATAATACTTGTGAAAGTATTGCGAATGTGTCAGTGATACTCTGTGATGACACCAGGTGTTCGCGGAAAGAATGTTAACGTAATAATGTAATGATAACAGCCAGGGCCCGGTAAAATGACCTTGAAAACAATGCGGTCTCTGGGTTTACCCCTAACAGTAATATTGCATATGATCACTGCTGGATGCCTTAAAAGCAATATTAACTGATGGGGCGACAAAACAATACTCTGCCTCTTTAAAAAATCACAACTGTACTGTATCGGGTATATTGACTCATATGTTCGGTATAACGTGCAAGATGGGATACATGAGTTTCTGTCTACGAGTTATGATTATTTCAGATATTTAGGTGTGTATATAGAAAAGTGGATGGAGAGTACTGAAAGGTTTTTAAAGTTCTGCTCCAGAAAATAGCACTATCACCAATTTCAGTTAAAGTGAAACGCCATGGAAACGCCAAAATATTTATTTCAGAATTCTAAAACTACCAAAAGGCACCAGTACACCACCAGATATATGTATGTGCCAAGTTTGGTGAAGAAGCATTGAATTTAGAGTTCTGCTCCGGAAAAGAGTACTACCACTAATTTCAGTTTTAGTCAAGCTTGTTGCCATGGAAACGCCAAAAATATTTTATTCAGAATTCCAAAACTACCAAAAGGCACCAGTACACCACCAGATCTATCTATGTGCCAAGTTTGGTGAAGAAATAGTGAACGGTTTTAGAGTTCTGCTCCGGAAAAGACAAAAGTGCACGGACGGACGGACGGACGCACTAACGCACGGACGGGTTCCATTTTAATACCCCCCGCAAAATGCGTTGCGGGGGATAATAAGTATAACAATTGATATTTAAGGTAAATCAAACATCGGGTATATATGACAACATATCGAATAGACAAGGTAACACACCGGGTGAATCTGTTACACTACCCATTAACAGTTTAGACTCACAAGTGTAAATGTAGCCACTTACTTCAGTCAACTGTTCTAAACTAGATTTTGCAAAATATTCCATACCGTTTAAAGGTACTGTTTACACATGAACTGATGTATTGTAAAACAAATTTGTAACGTTGAAAAGATTATTGTCATGAGTTCAATAAATTATGAAACTCAGTGAAAATTGGCGAATTCTTAACAAAACTTTACACCAAAACGCAGCTGTTCACATGCAGGATATTTGCAGATGCTTTTCAGCAATTTGATGCATGATCCTCACGCAATTCATCTGCCTAAACTTTGTAGCTGGTTCCCCTAAGTTAGTGGAGAAATTCATTTTCGATGTAACCATATATATATACATAACATACAGTAAGTGCTTTAAGTGCGTGTAAACGTTTGATGGGTAGGGTATAATACCGGATGTATACATACACGTGTACGTCACATTACATTCAGGAAATATAATATTACTGAGCAGATATGCAAAACTACGTATCGTTTGTATTGAAATATACACGGGTATATCCCATTACATTTGGGGTATGTACAATTAGATATTGGGTATATTCCATTACATATCGGTTATATCAAGCTATGTATCGGGTATGTCAAATACATAGAGCTTAATTACGATATGACAAATCGGGTATCATACAACTACACACCGGGAATATAATATTAGATACAGGGCAAAGTCCATTACATATCGGGTATATCCTATTACATATCGGGTATATCCTATTTCATATCGGGTGTATCCTATTACATATCGGGTATATCCTATTACACATCGGGTATATCCTATTACATATCGGGTATATCCTATTACATATCGGATATATCATACATATCGGGTATATCCTACTACATATCGGGTATATCCTATTACATATCGGGTATATCCTACTACATAACGGGTATATCCTACTACATATCGGATATGTCTCTTTACATATGGGATATGTCCCATTACATATAGGATATGTCAAGCTACTTATCAACTATGTCAAATTACAAAGAAGTTACCGCTCTACACACCGGGTACGTCAAATACATATCAGATATATCATATTACATATCCCATGATACCCCATTTCATATCGGGTATGTCAAGCTACATAACGGAAGTGTCATATTACTGAGTGCTGTCCTACCTTAGCTCCTACCAGCATGGTGGTGGGACTGCTACAGAAGAACCTCACGTCGTCCTTCTCCCACCGACTTACAAGTGTTTAATGCCTAGCATCTGAAGCAGGCATCTAGATGAGCAAGAAGATGACACAACTACAGTTCCAGACCTTACAGCTGGACGAACCCATCGGTGCTGATGCTGAAGCTGCAGCACATGTATTTCTTGTCTATGACTCACGCATGGGTGCAAAAAATATGTTAATTACGACTCAGGCAGGTAACCCGATACCGTTTCCTTCCCATTGCAAGTCCATCTACCTGGTATTAATTACTCAGCTTCCCCTCTAATGAGTTTATCGGCTTTTATGTTCAATTTCAAAACATACACTAAAATGTTTGACCCCTAAATTTTCAAACGATATCGGATTTCCTTGCAGAGGGTTTCTACAAAACATGGATCATGGATAAATTGCCGATATTCCTTATAAAGAAACCCAAAAGAGTATAATTACCATTCTTCCGTCTACTACATTTTGTCAACAGAATTTCTAGAAATTGATTACAGGTTTTATGGGCCAACAGGTATACATTGGAGGATGAATTATCCTTATTACTCTTACAGGTGTCTTGTTTTACGTAAACAGGGGCGTGTTTCCTCGAAACTTGTAATACTTAATTTGTATCATTATTTTCTCACTGGACACGGACGAAGGACCTCCATCACGCATAATCATCTTGTCGAACGTAATGTAACTATACTGGTGATACACGTGTACGACGCTGCGCTGTAAATTAGTCCCGGTATTCTGCTGCGCATATTTATCATCACCATGTTTTACGCATCGATTCCAGATGCTTGATTGGTCAGGTCAATTGACATGACGTCACAGAGTTCATGTTGATAGCAACACCAAAAGACGTCATCCATTCTTTGCGTGGTTTGTTTGTATTTTAACGCAAAACTCATCAATATTCCAGGTATATGACTGAAGCCTAGAAATAATCGAGCCTGCACAAACGATTGAAATGATGCGCATCGATCCACGCATCTGAGATACGATCAGATTCAGAACCAAGTAACCTTGCGATCCCGTTAGTCGACTCTAACGACAAGGGAAGGACGCTGAAGTCCCGGATCGCCACGTGAGTTACGCCATTACAACATAGGATTTACTACAGTATTTTGTACAGTATTTCACACGTATTTTGTATTTTTATCCTGATATTGGGAATGGGTAATGTGAAGAATAACTTACTGGACATACGGAATACTTTTTTTCTGAATGAATGAGGAAAAGTCTCAGGTCTTATAGCATCTTTTTCACTTGGGACAGATCACACTAGTTAGTGAGCTTAGTTGCACGGAGTTTTTAGCAACATTCCATCAATATCACTGCGGGGGACACAAGAAATGGGCTTCAAACATTGTACCCATCTGGGGAATCAAACCCGGGTCTTCGGCGTGACGAGCGAACGCTTTAACCACTAGGCTACCCCACCACCCCTATTACACACTAAACGGAAAAAGAAAGCATACACCCTTGTTTAACAGGGACTAAAATGTGACATTATTTTACCGTAAATTGCTTTTCGACGTGATGCATTAATTTTGTTACGGGCATCAAGTAGCGTTTTGATTACCTTTGCAATAATTTGATAAATTCGAATTCTTTCGTAAGTGGCTGAGATGTATTTTACACCGATATTCGCAGCATTACAACAATGTGACGGGACACCAGAAATGACCTTTAAACATAACACACCATAGGGGAATCGAACCCGGGTCATCGTCGTGACGAGCGATAGCTTTAAACACTAGCCTACAACGCCGACCCCATATTTTAAGTGAGTGCTTTCTTTGGGTACGGTGGGGTAGCCTAGTGGTTAAAACGTCCACTCGTCGAAGACCCGGGTGCGATTCCCCATATGGGTACAATGTGTCAAACACATTTCTGGAGTCCCCCGCCGTAATATTGCTGGAATATTGCTAACAGCAGCGTAAAACCATACTCACTCACTCCTTTGCCCTACAGTGTATCATTGGTCTGCTTAGAGTTGTCTTCACTAACGGTGCTCAAGGAGCCTCACTGGCTGCCACGGTCACATGCAATCAAGTTGAAGATTCCTACTCAAGTGTTCTACGAACAGGGGACATACAACTGCAATACTACTTGCCAGAATTGTTCTTTCCTTGGCGCCTTTGAGCAATTATCACTAACTGAAGACAGGAGTTCGACAACTACGATCAACAGGCTGTTGACTATTTCAGTCTTGGTCCAGGCAGGCATTGTCATAAGTGACTTGCATCCAAAAAGAAAAGTATTGTGGTGAGGTTAAGCATTGATGAGCTTCTTGGTTCTAGAACATTAGTTTATATAATTTGAGTTTACAAACACTTAAAGCAAATGTATAAACAAAACATTTATTAGGACTAGAGATCGATTTTGCGTTGGTAGCGTCTATTCAGTGCTACTAAAATAGTATGATCATTGACAATGTTTGTACGAATAAAACCAGATCAATTGCGGTACCAAATGAATTCTAAATTTATAGCAGAATAAAGATTCATATTAGTGTTAAGTACAAATGCTTTTACCAGACACCAAACATAGGTACATATTTTATGTTCATTGAATTCTTTGTTTTGCTTTCTGCCGCCGGACTCAGAAGTATTCCCGTTATATGGCGACGGTCTATAAATATTCGAGTCTGGCCCAGACAATCCAGTGATCAGCAGCATGAACATCGATCAACGCAATTGGGATACGACATGTGTCGACCAAGTCAGCGAGTCTGACCACCCGATCCCGTTAGTCGCCTCTTACAACCATGAGTTGCTGAAAACCAATTCCAACCAGGATCTTCACGGGTCATGTTCATTGAGAAGATGTGTACCATTAAGACATTACATATAACAATAACACATTTGAAGTGGCGCGATATCAGTTTAAAATACCAACGGTGTTTTTGTATTGATGTTAATTAACTCCCTTTGTACCAAGTGGAATGACCGCCTCCTTGGTGTAGTGGTTAGAGCGTCCGCCCGGAGTGCGGAAGGTCGCGGGTTCGATCCCCGACCGCGTCAAACCAAAAGACGTTAAAATATGGTACTTGTTGGTCCCTGCCTGGCGCTCGGCATTAGTGGGTACAACAAAGACCGGTCGGCTCGGAGTCAGTATAATGTGTCTGAGTGGGGTATTCATTCTTCACTGCGGCATGGTATCTCAGTGGGCTAGCACTATAAAACCAGCTTAAGTCTGGGCTAGTACAAGCAGCCGCACATACACATACACACGCATGCACGTCGTCATATGAGCGAAATATTCTCAAGCACAACGTTAAACCCAATTCCACCACCACCACCAAGTGGAATAAGAAAATATACACAGCTTCAAAACAAACCAGGCAACGTGCCAACCTGATCAATACATGTTAGACCGAACAGCGTCCAACTATTTATATCTGTCTGAGAGGGAAATATATTGTTGTGATTTTAAAAAAGACTATGACTAACGAGGTTAAAGCACTGTTCGAGAATCACCAGTGACAGGTTCTCCACCTTTCTGTACTAGTGATGCTATTTGTAGGTTGTAGTATCTCCCAGCACTGACAAGTACATTTAGGTATGTTGCTATTCCTACCCTGCTGTACACAGTCTCCTAACTTGTCAAATCCATCTTTGAAGTAAATGAACTTTCTGATCTAGTTCCTTTAATGTTCATTTTCAACTTGAAATTTCACTGAGATTGTCGTATAATGGCATCGTCGCTTTTTCCATCTTGCCATCTCTTAAAACTTACTTTTATGTGTAAATGTATTTCCAGATCAGAAAGTTCAGAGGAAATATGCTTCATGTGTAAAACATATGGCGACACTTCCTACATAATTGGTCATTAGACAACACAGACAGCTCGTAACATGCAGTAGTTTATCTATACGGGATTAATAGTCCATAAATACTGCACTGCATGTACATGAAAACATTGCCATATAAGTAATCCATATATTTCTACTACGTTTTGTCGCATAGCCGATTTTCTATAAAATGCTAAGCTGTATTAAAGAACTGCTGCTAAGATATTGCTGAACCATTGCTAAAAGCGGCGCAAAATCCAACTCACTCACTTTCTCACATGTCAGTCGTTAAATCACAGGAACATGATGTCCATTTTCTTACTGACCGATGCCCTTTAAGCATTTTCAGTTGTAATGGGCGCAATTAACCATAAATTAACCATATATGCATGTTGAAGTGTCTACATTACAACGAACAGGAGTCATGAAAATTACTTTCAAACAAAATCTGGAAATGATTTGGCTTGATGAGGATGAATCTCGTCTGTAGATCGTAAAAAAATGAGCTAATTAAATCCTGCCTATAAAACCTTTATAAGTGCTATTGAAATTAAAGACACATTGTCTGTAACTAATAACAAAAGGGGGATCAGGGCGTCAGTGTTCAATCCCCCCGACAGAGGAACAGCCTCGGCACAGTTGGCGTATGCGTACGATTCCATTTCTTTGGTTATTCTCGGTTATATCTAATCCCGACCAATTACTGGCAGAGACGCGCCCCTACCTACGCCGCCTCTCATAAGTGTCAAAAGCTGGTTACTAGCAATATCACAGGTGAGAGGCAAAAACTAATTTAATTTTCCAGCTAGATTTCCCCGGATTCCAGGCCTGATGAGGCCGTGCTGGCTGGGTAAACACGCGCTACCTTGAGGGAACAACAGCGAAATGGACACGTGTTAACATATCATGCGTATGTTCCTACCAGATCGGCTGGCTTACAACTTCCCCGTTATAACGAGTATTGGTTCCGTTCAATAGAAACACGCTCCAGTATGTTCCCTGTGCACAGTCATATCACTAACTACCGCGTAGTGTTTCGCGCCTTTGTTGTAGAAATGTAGTATGTTGTTATATATATTATACCTTGCCTTCGTTCATCATAATGCACCATGTTTCCCTTTTTGTAACGGAATGACCACAATTGATAAGAGATACCTTGCCATATTCACTGATTCTGACTATCATATATATCAGCGTATATACACTAGGGCTGCGCAATATAACCGGTTTACCGGTATTTATCGGTTCAGACATGAAAACGATACGTATTGCGATACGCTGATCGAAAACCGGTACTTTGACATGCATTCAGAAAACGTCGTAACACTCGGAAATCTTCGGATATTTCCTTGTTTCATTTGAGCCAAATATTTATTCACATTAAATGATTTATATTTTATCATGATTAAAATTTGTTATTACAGCTTAATAAAGCATAGTGATTTTGTTGTGTTTTTGCTCTATAAATCAAGCAGTAACTCGATTATAAGTAGTTTTTGGTTTAAAAATACTTCATGCAATATATCGCAATGCATATCGCAATACATGCTTTCGCATCGCAATATATGGCAATATGAATATTCTCTGCAATACCCACCCCTAATATACACCAACACTTCAGTATCATAACAGCTCCCACTGAACCAACTGGTTACATTCTTAACCAGTATATGGAGGGTAAATACCTTCGGTTGCAAAATACATACTCTGTGAACAAAGGATCTTTGTAATATCACATCGTGTTGTCCTGCGCTATGACTGCGGAACACATAGTTTGGAATTATTGTTTACTAACAGCCTAGGCAAAGTGGACCTAAGTGTTTTGAAAGGTTAAGTTCATTTTTTGCGAATTGTTTTTATATTAAGTGAATTCATTAACATATGCTCTACATATCGTGTCGTCATTGGCATTTCAGCCATACCCACTTACCCTCCGATATTCCTAGTCTATTCATTTAACACAGTGCCATTAAGGAAGAGCTCAAATGCTACGTATGATACAATTGGCACCTCACCGCTAGCCCACAAAGTCAGCAACTAACCCACTCAACCAGCGCGGGCGAGGGTTCGAATCCTGGATGGGACTAAAGCTAATAACGTACTAGAATCTATATTTCACTGAGAAAGTGTAATCCCAAATATAACATATGTTATATTTATTTCAATCAAAATGCAAACTCCGGGGTACCTAACCTTGCTGTTGAGACCAAAAATATCATTTTTTAAATTAAGCGTTCAGGTAAATTTTTAATTTGGTATTGAAGATTTACGATCCCTCCGTCCAGTTTGGTAAGTTATTTTATGAAAGTACAATGCCTTTTCATGCTGATGAGTCCAGATGCCGCTTGATCTCTTGTATGTCTATCGCCCTTTTAAACTAAGACGTCTTCAGAAGTTTCCGATTGCTGTTTTCATTTTTGTTTTCCTGTTTCTATTTTAGCAGTCCCACAGGTGGCAGCTTGTTGTTCTCGAGAGATGCCGAGATTTCATTACCGTAAAAACTGTACGATTCCAGCATGTACAGCTCCACCCGTGCTGTACCCACCCTCAGAAGTTGAACTGACTATTGTGGAATTCTGAAGACATGAGACATCAACAGGTGGGGTTACCATGGCAATGTGGGGAGAAGGTCATTCCTAACGTCACTATGCACGCACGGTGCCAACATTTCTTGTGCTGGATAACAAACAAAGTGGCTGCTGAGTTAGTCAGAGTGCAGAATCAACACCGTGCCACACACCAACCGGGTACTAGCTGCTCGCTGAACATCTACTGTTTTCTGGGCTTTTTCGTACCTCCGCTTTTTCTTTGAAACATTTTTAACATTTCTGATGTTGTAGGTAATCTTGTATACTAAGTGTAATCGTAGTAGACCATATTTAGTGGTACAGGCTTATCTGTTTTATATTCAAATTTATGCATCGTATACTAAGCGTAATAGTAGTAGAAATGTTTTAGTGGTACTGGCTAGTCTGTTTTATATGGAAATTTATGCATAAAATTCCAGAGTGAGATAAACTCTCCTCAAAACTCAATGGCAAGAGATGTGACTTCCACTTTCCAATAGACAACCTTCCCTGCAAGCAAAGCAAACTTTCAGCATCTCCAACCGTCGATGTCTGCACTTCACAAATATTGGAGCATAAGTGAGCATGCTCTTTATTCGAACATCTTGAGCGGTAAAAGCGTTATACTGCTCCAAAGTTAATCAAGGTTACATCTAAGACTTCAGCAAAGGTGTTTTATGGTACACGTGTGGAGAATATTTTGCCACTTTGACGCATCAGTGACAAAATGATATTCCATGCAATTCCATCTTTTGGCTTGAACCATGTTCCCGTGTATGTTTTAGGCGAACAATGTACTTGTACATGTATTTGCATGTGTTTGTGACCAGTCCCATAGATGCTGCATGATTGGCTCACTCGTTTGAGAACATCTGATATAATCGCAATCTGATAAAGATTAATAAACTCATGCTCATCATATTATCGGATTCATACACGACATGTTTCGTTGTTATTGTTCCTTCTATTTATTCGGGGCGGTGGGGTAGCCTAGTGGTTAAAGCGCCCGCTCGTCACGCTGAAGACCCGTGTTCGATTCCCCACATTGGTACAATGTGTGAAGCCCATTTCTAGTATCCTGCATCCCGCTGTGATATTGCTGGAATATTGCTAAAAGCGGCGTAAAATCATACTCACTCAATCACTTCTGTTTATTCAACCACCAAGTATGTTAACAGTAGAAAAACACCTTACATTTACACACAGCTGTGTCGTGGTAGGTGTATCAGTTCTCCTGGTTCACAAAAACCTGGCTGGAATGACGGCACGAAATAATTACCCCCGACGCCATAGTATATCTGATGAAGATGGCATGTTGCATTTTGACTCATGCATTCTTCTACAGTACATAACATACATGCATAACACACGTGCATATTAGCCTGCATGTGTACCTGCATGCGTGCTCATCAGACGGGATCTATCACCTATGTAAGACATTTCGGCTCACCATATTGGTATGTCTGCTCTGTTATGGCAAACAATGCTGTCAAAATACAATCGTTCAAACAGTCCTGCTATTAAAACATTGCACATCTTCAACGCCAATCAAAATGCTGTGTTATAACACTGATATCAAACTACGAATGTGCTAGTACTAGCGCTTAGTGTTTGGAAATATTTCCGTTTGATACAAACAAATGACTCCACCTAAATTGAAAAATAGACACAGTGAGCACAGAGGGCCGCCTACAACTGCATCTTTGGGTTTTTGATTTGCAGAACGGATTGGGAAGGCAATTGAATGGATTCTATAAGCACGTAATTTATTAATTTTAAAACTGACTTCCATGCAAACAGTATTACCTGAACTATGCCATACTACTGTCCAATTGTGTACCAATTTAACTTAAAAATACAGAACTGAGTCAGGCACCAAAAACAACCCCAAAACAAACTAGACAAAGCAAAACAAACAAACAAACAACAGAAATTCCCACAGGTTTTACATTTTAATGCCAATTTGTACGGCGCTACAGGTAGGGTTGGATCCCTTTATCGGAACCTGTTGTAAACACAGCTTTTCAGCGATACGTTCATACAGTTTCCACTGCTATTTTGCTTTTCACGCCTAGTAGGATCTGCTTTGGCCTGATTATTCCTTGATTATTCCCTGGAGTTTAATAATAATAATAATAATAATAATAATAAATGGATATTTCTTATGCGCCATAGTCCATCCAGAGCATGCTCAAAGCGCTACATATAAAAAGAGTCACTAGAGTTCAACAGGAAGATATGACAATTCGTCAAAATGACCATGAGAATATTTCGCAGTTATAGGTTGTAGACTTTTTTTAAGTGGAAGGTTTTGAGTCCCGATTTGAATGCTTCTAAGGATGAAGCATTTTTTATGGGAGTAGGAAGACTGTTCCATAGGGTTGGTGCTGCAAATTTGAATGACCTATGGCCAAAGTGTTTGAGACGAACTTGGGGAACTGAGAGAAGATGTTGATTCTGGGAGCGGAGAGAACGGGCAGGCATATATGTTGACAACATCTCAGAGAGGTATGGAGGAGCTAGGCCGTGTTTGCAGCGGAAAACAAGAGTGCAGATCTTGAAATGAATTCTGGCTTCAACCGGCAGCCAATGCAGACTCTGGAGGATTGGGGTTATGTGAGTCCATTTGGATGTTTTAGTGACAACTCTAGCGGCAGCATTTTGAAGTTTTTGAAGTCTGAAGAGAAGATCATTGGAGATTCCAAACAGTAGGCTATTGCAATAGTCAATCCTGGAGAGAACAAGTGACTGAGTGAGAACTTTAGCAGCATCTGTGGTTACAAGATGGCGGATGTTACCAACAGAGTGGAGATGGAAGTAGCCTACTCTACAGAGATGGTTCACATGTTGCTCCATGGTGAGGCAAGGATCAAGATAAACACCTAGGTTTTTTACACTGGATGAAAGTGGGATATCTGAGTTGGCTACTGTGATGTCCGTAGAGTTTATCCTTTTCAGACGTTGCGATGTGCCAATCAACATAGCCTCAGTATTTAAATCTACTGTTTGTCTTGAAAAAAACTTCCAAGCAAACTATGAACGCCTGCCAATAAACTGAAACTGAAATCCTTGATGTTGAACGTTTAAGTGTTTGTCTTGACCAAAAATATATTAGGTAAAAGAAGCGATCCTAAAAACAATATCATTTCAAACAACGTATTACGCTTATTACTTCTTAACATAGAACCAGTGAAGAGCCGGGTTAGAATTGGTCTTCAGTAAAAGTTGCTTCGTAAGAGGCGACTGACGGGATCGGGTGGTCAGGCTCGTTGACCTGGTTGACACGTCATCGTAACCCATTTGCGTAGATCGATACTCATGCTGTTAATCACTGGATTGTCTGGTCCAGACTCGATTATTTACAGACCTCCGCCACATAGCTGGAATATTGCTGAGTGCGCCGTAAAACTAAACTCACTCACTCCTAACGTACAGGAAATGTTATGGTGAGCTGTATGAATCATATAACACAATTATACTCCACAGTTACGGTCCAACTAGAGGGTATGTGACTTTTACCCCACCAGGTACCACGGCTAAAATGCAGTAGGCAGTAAATAAGACAGACCGAAATGGATGGCTCTATCTGCGTCACGAGTTGCTTTATGTGTTGACCTCGATCGCTCTGCGTGACGCCGTTGGTGTAACGTTCGCAGAAGAATGTGATGGATGTGTTCGACTCAACAAGGTACATGTCTGAATGAGAGTAAGGAAAACCAGGAATAACCACCCAGGAATGGTTCTGCGGTACGATCCGCAGATATATGGTTCTTACTGACAAGGGTCAAATTGTGTTACATGATTATTTGTTATACGCTAGCTGTATCTCTATAACATATGAAGTAGATTTCACCAGACACGCTAACATCACTCAAGTGTATTCTTGGAGTACCTTCTAATCCTCAATCCGGTACCGTTCCAACGAAATGGTAGGGATGCACAAAACGGTGAATTCCATATATACAGACCTTCCGATTATTCAGCGTCCGGAAAGCGGGTTTCCAGAACAACAGGGTCGATTTAAAAGTTTTCGTAATAACAGGGTTCGGATTAATGGGTTTCGTTACAACAGGGTTCGGATAAATGGTTTTCGTTATAGCAGGTTTCGGTTTAATGGGTTCTGTTACAACAGGGTTCGGTTTAATGGGCTTTGTTACATCAGGGTTCGGATAAATGGTTTTCGTTACAACAGCGTTCGGATTAATATGTTTTATTACAACATGGTTCGGATTAATGGTTTTCGTTATAGCAGGGTTCGGATTAATGGGTTTCGTTACAACCGGGCTCGGATTAACTGGTTTTGTTGCCACCGGGTTCGGATTAACGGGTTTTGTTACAACAGGGTTCGGATTAATGGGTTTCAGACATATATCTGTACTGTTATAAGGCGCGTAATGCTTGTGTAAATTCACTCAAGAAAACAGCGCTGTTTAGTCTAACGCGCACGTGCATATTCTGAATTCGTCTGCATGGAAATGTTTGAGCATGTTGAACTAAATATATACAAAGTAGAAGTTTGTACATAACAACGATATAAAAAGTCGTAGCGGATAAAACAGATGGACTGTGTTTCAGTGCACAGCAAGCGAATAGGCTTGTAAACTTATGTCTGAATCTTGAATTCAGGAAGGATTAACTGAGTACCTAACGTAGACGCCAGAGAATGATCTGACGAAACAGCTTCGGGCGTAAAGGTAACATTGTGATGCAAATTACATGAATGGATGGCTGAAAATCACTGATGACACCAGGTGTTCACGAACGGGTCTGGACTTCACAGCCATATCACATTTGACGTCATGCTATTCACACTTGACATACTGTAAGGTATCTCTCTACTTCAGAATTGCGGGAAAGGGACGTCTTCAGCTGGATATAATATCCAATAGAAATTAACAAGGTACAGACACCCAAGAGCAAAGTTGCCTGGTCCAGACCCGATTATTTACAGATCGCCACCATATAGTTGAAATATTGCGGGAAAGGGACGTGTCCAGCTAGATATAATATCCAACAGACGTCCTCAAGGCACAATGACACCCAAGCGCACAGTTGTCTGGTCCAGATTCGATTATTTACAGACCGCCGCTATAGCTGAAATATGCCCACTGCGGCGTTGAACAACAAACCAACCAACCAACCCAAGCGCAAAGAGTGAGTGAGTGAGTTTGGTTTTACGCCGCTTTTAGCAATATTCCAGCAATATCACGGCGGGGAACACCAAAATGGGCTTAACACATTGTACCCATGTGGGGAATCGAACCCGGGTGTTCGGCATGACGAGCGAACGCCTTAACCACTAGGCTACCCCACCGCCCCAAGCTAAGCGCAAAGAGCTTCCTATCAGGCATGAACCCATGTACACATCGCTCCTTGCACAATGTCCCGCGTAAGCACATCTCTGTGATTAGCTCACGATCGAAGATTTTACATGAAATGCACATGTGGCCAGAAAACATTTGTTAAGTCGATGACTCGAAGAGTAAATGGTGACACATATCATTGTACTTCACGCGCTGTGGTTTTAAAAATATGTGCACCTTTAGTTAGCATTACAATATCTTTTACGCCGTTTTAGCACTATTCCAGCAATATCACGGCGGGGAACACCAGAAATGGGCTTCACACATTGCACCCATGTGAGGAATCGAACCCGAGCCTTCGGCGAACGTGTTAGCCGCCAATCTACCCAACCGCCCTGGCACATCAAGGACTGTACCTAGCGTCATGACGGGGTTTTTTCCCCAAAATCTTTATTTTGAAACGTGTATGTTATCCAGAATACAGATCGCTGGGGTGTGATGGTCACGTAACTACCCATACTTACAACACATTAAACTGCAAGTTACTGATGCACTCAGAAAATGCCGGGCAAAATGGCATTTCCAACTTTGAAACATCAAATCGGAATTCTGCGACTTAAGGTACCATTACTGAGAAATGATAAGCAAAGAGAAAACCCAACACGATGTAAGCTTTCATTGAAGATACGTCAAAAACATGACTGGTGACGGAGAAGCTATCCGATTTCAGCAGTTACAGAAAATACTAATTCTACAGGACGTTATTTCCCCTATGTGGTACGCCCGCCTGAGATAAAATCTTAATTTGGTCCCAGCGTTCCTGTGCTGTTCCTCAAGGCGATGTTAACTCTTCGATTATCTCAGTATATGGCAAGCACTCAAGTTATTTATGACGCAGCTATAACCTGTTTTTGAAACGGAATCTGGACCTAAAGTCGGGTACTGGCGCCGACCAGGAAGCACAGTCAGTCAGAGGTTTCGTTTAACTGTCTATGAAACACAAATGTTTAACTATATCTAGTTCAGCAGGTTCTTGTCTCCACGGAGTCTTCTGAACATTGGGGACACTAGCGTCAACGACTGTATAGTGTCTACCTCCAGGGGCGGTGGGGTAGCCTAGTGGTTAAAGCGTTGGCTCGTCACGCCGAAAACCCGGGTTCGAATCCCCACATGGGAACAATGTGTGAAGCCCATTTCTGGTGTCCCCCGCCGTGATGTTGCTGGAATATTGCTAAAAGCGGCGTAAAACCAAAGTCAGTCAGTCAGTCTACCTCCAGTATTAACAGCAGTGACAACGGTGATCTGTGTTGCGTCACGATGCAGCCAGTACTGTTCAAACTTGTATGTAACTTGTATGTAGTCGACAATTCTATTGGCGGTGGTATGCATAAGAATTGCCAGTTCTTTGCAAGTTGCTCATGTTTACAGAATGTTTTCCCGTAATTTTCAGTAATTGTATCACGTACATTAAAATATCGAACACTCCATACAACGCACGCTGACAGCGCGTACAATCATCCCCCCGGTCAACAAATCGTGTTTCATTCAATTTCCATTCTCAGCTCCCTGGGAAATATACATCCCCAGTCTCAGGCAGTTGTGATTTCCTTGTAGAATACGGTCTTAAAGTGACGCGTAGATAGTTCATGTATCGTAGTGAGCTTTAAACACATATAAAGTATTGAAGACACAAACTAATACAAGGCACCACGTGTGAGAGAGTGTAAGTTTACTTACCCCGCCATAAGTCTTGGGGCTGCTGTTCAGACCGCTGCCGTACCCTCTGTCATAGGACGGCTGGAAGTAGAGGACAAACACTCATAACACTAGTGAGTGAGTGAGTGAGTGAGTTTAGTTTTACGCCGCACTCCGCAATATCCCAGCTATATGGCGGCGGTCTGTAAATAATCGAGTCTGTACCAGATAATACAGTGATCAACAGCATGAGCATCGATCTGCGCAATCGGGAACCGATGACATGTGTCAACCAGGTCAGTGAAACTGACCACCCGATCCCGTTAGTCGCCTCTTACGACAAGCATAGTCGCCTTTTATGGCAAGCACCTGGGTTGCTGAAGACCTATTCTATCCCGGATCTTCACGGGTCCATAACAC
Source organism: Haliotis rubra (assembly GCF_003918875.1). Classification (NCBI taxonomy): domain Eukaryota; kingdom Metazoa; phylum Mollusca; class Gastropoda; order Lepetellida; family Haliotidae; genus Haliotis; species Haliotis rubra. The sequence continues at coordinate 237,685 of NW_025767425.1, forward strand.
TAGTACTGCGACAGGAGACTCCCAGAGGTGCCTCATGGTGGTGGTACGTGTGAACACATCTTAAACTAAGGTTCTAATAAGAACGACGATGAAACAGTGGGAATTGTAATACTACCTAGTGTCTGACACATTTGTTTGGGATTCGAACCACGGACCTTCTGATCCGAAGTCCAACGCCTTGTCCATATGACCAGATAGGTGATATGGAAAGGATGTCATCTATGGGATGACTCCACGTCCTGCTACACTAATGGTGACAGTTTGAGCGTGTAATAATTACTCATAAAACACATTATGGCCATGTGACATGGTAGCACCATTCGAAGGTTGTTACTCTCGATCGTATTGCTTAGAATTTAACATGAAGGTAAATACATATAATAGCTTTTCTTGGATTCATCCGTGCTTGAATTCTATTTTGGAGACTTAAGAAACTCCCTGCGCCATCGGTGAAGGTGATATGTTCATATATTCAATAAACCTTCCAGCATGTTGCAGATGCGCAATACCAGTGAACTCAGGGCAAAGACATGTTTACATACATGTGGTGCGCTGCGTTCTGGTGCACCGTCAGGTTGACGTGCCCATGCTGCCTGTTCTAACGGTCCATATTACCGTATTGTTTGACTGAGACGTTCATTATAGTATTGTTACTAATGTAGATGCCATTAGATAGACACAATAGATAGATGACAACCAAACACCATAACCACTGTGCACTACCTGTAATGCATTCAAGGCAATGCATTTTGTCCCTAAAACACATGACCAACTCTGCCTTCATCCTCGAAAATCTCCAGGGTATACGTTCCGATAAATCTATACTAGTGGAGATTTATCGCGGTCGGAACGTATACCCTGGAGATTATCAAGAATGCTCTGCCTTGTCATATAGAAAACCCAGAAATTAGGATATAAATTAAGATGAACTTGTGGGCTTAATGTTACTTTAAGGTTTCATATGAAACACAAGGACCGGTCATCTGGTGACAAGCCAGCACCTTGTGGAAAACAAATATCCTCATGCTGTAGTATTCTTATGTGTTATGAACACATCTCACGAACACACCATTCTGTCTGAAAGAAAGGCAATAACGATTATACATGCACAATGTTAACATGCAGAAACACTTAACTTACTAACTATTAGCTTATTATGTGTAATCCGGAAACGTTTAAAGCTCGTTATTTTCAACAAACTTACCAGTCGAAAGCCTCCATGATCCCAACATCGTAAAGGAGCTGATTAATTTTGTAATTCAACTAAATTATATCTCTACTCAATAGCTCGAAAAATGAAACCCTTCTGAGAGCTTTTCCTCTTCAGTCGCTGGCGAGTCTTGCAATGGCAATTAACGGTCCGGGGATGAACAAAATGGATGTATGGACGAGGTGTAATTTGTTTCCTTCCCAAAATATATACTGAGAATACTTTTTCTACCTGGGTTATGGTAATTGCAGCATGTTAGGTGAACGGCGAGAAACTGCTTGGGACGGTTCCAACTGTACCCAAAAAGTGGCGTTGCTTTGGCGCGTTAAACCAGAGAGACGTTAAGGATGATATCAGATGGCTGTTCAAACATGTTATTGTTTACAACATAATTCACAAACAGAGCTGATTAGAAATCCGATATAGCACCCCTGTTGTGATTGGGCTCATTTCTTATACACTTTAGGTAATTTGAAGTATTAAAGGAAAACTATTTGAATCTGGTGTCATCTGTGAGCATAGACTCGTAGATATGTCATAGATTAGACATTAGCTTAATATTTGGAGAGGGGGTGGTGGTGTTATTTTCGTCAGGAGACGCATCATATGAGATGTATTAGCAGTCGTTTTTGTGCGGATGTTATATTTAAGTACTAACCAGATATGCAAACATATCGTACAAGTGCGAAATCGGGAGAAAATAGATATTTTAGTCTTATAGATTTTCTGCGATATGACAACATTAATCTGCTGACGCTAGTGTGCAATATTCAACGATGGATAAATTTTGTTTATAATTTTAATGCTACATGCGTTCGTGGCCGAAAATTTAGCACCTAGTTCTACTTTTCTTACACGACAGAAACTTAAGAATGTATGGGTGGTAATTCACAGTCCAGTCATTTCAAGATGAGGACATCAGACATTGGATTCGCACGGTGTTCGGCGTGACGAGTGAACACTTTAACCACTAGGCTAATCCACCGTCCCCTTAAACCGTAAAAGGACAGAAGCTGATGTTTATTGAAATGAATGAATCGAATGTCATGTACATATCAGTTCCAGACATCTATGTATATTTTATATGCACTAAATCACCGAACATCAGAATCTGTATCTGTCTGGACATACTAACATGGCCAATAGTTGATATAGATTTCAGCAAAGTGTTACCACGTGAAAGAAGGCCAAGAGCAGTGGACGTGGACTCCATCTTTACGATGATCGTTACTGCAATACTTGGGCGGATATAGACTTGCAACAGTCACTGCGTTAAGACCGCTTTTTGTAACCGACTGCACAAGACCCGTGAAGGTCCGGGTTAGAATATTGGCCTTCAGTAACCCATGCTTGTCGTAAGAGGCGACTAACGGGATCGGGTGGTCAGGCTCGCTGACTTGGTTTGACACATGTCATCGTATCCCAGTTGCGCAGATCGATGCTCATGCTGTTGATCACTGGATTGTCTGGTCGATCATTTACAGTCCGCCGCCATATAGCTGGAATATTGCTGAGTGCGGCGTAAAACTAAACTCACTCACTCCAACTGCACACGATCTCAGCGCGACAGTCGTGAGTCTATGTTAACGCAAGGGCGTTACGATGACTTAAATTTAGCACTAAGATCGCTTCGTGCAAACGGACCCAGGCACGTTAGTGCTAAGGTGATCGTAACTCCCATACGTTAACTAAGGTTTACAACAGTCGTAGGTTTAGATCGCTTTATGCAACGGAGCCCTGGTCCCAAGCCACTGTCTTGTCTATGCGATGACATACAGGTTCTGGGGCGGTGGGGTAGCCTAGTGGTTAAAGTGTTCGCTCATCACGCTGAACACCCGGGTTCGATTCCCCACATGGGTACAATGTGTGAAGCCCATTTCTGGTGTTCCCCGCCGTGATATTGCTGGAATATTGCTAAAAGCGGCGTAAAACTAAACTTATTAAGGATCAAGATCTACCCTATCTTTGTCGTATTCCACACAGTTGGCTGTTTATACAAAATACATTTACTCAGCAATATCTGATTCTCTGTGCATCAGCAGAGAACAGTTGTATATATGGACAGGGGATGTTTGGTAGAATGACCTTCAAAACTCTATTTATTTACACCCTGCGACACGTTGTTCCAGAAATACCGGTTTAATAAAAAGTTTATTTAGGTAGGCGTCAGTACGGTTAGATGTCTCGTTACGACACTCGACAGGAATTCACAACAGGTTCTAACACGGTTATACATCAAAGATGCGCTGGTTATCCGAACTGCATGCGGTAAAGCATCTGTCGATCTGTATCATAGCCGCATAGCCCTGCGTCAGGTGTTTTCCGGTCAGTGGTGATTCATGGAGAGACAGCGCCCAGTCTCCGGCTATTTTACCCATACGTATTCCCTGTATGCGAGCTGTAATATCTTGTAACATAATTGCTTGCGTCGCATCTTCAAAACACCTGTCAAAAACTCACAAACACGTTCCTTGTCGAGTCACTATTCTCTGTTTAACCTTAAGATTTAAAGTCTTTGTCTAGAATTGTATATGTCGGTCGTTTTCTTCTGCAGTTTTTCCAGCTTCATGTAATCTAATACTCCAGTATAATCTTAGTGTGAGTTAACACTGTTTATTCACTCTTGAATACCTCCGATAATGGATCCTCCAGATGGCATACACGAATGAGCAATGATAAAATGGAATAAGGAATTAAAATGAGGAATTTTTATGGTAAATGTCAGATACCAAGTTCAATCGTCACTTATTCATATATTAGTTCTTTTAGGAAGGGACTTTCTGAATCAATAATGCATTAAGTATAGGAATATTCCGTACAGTATTAATCAGAATTAGATTGAACGTTTTCAGCAGTTTCATTGGAAAATATAAAAAGGTAAATTTATAATAGACGATTTATACTTTTAGTTTGTCTTATCTAAATTAGACAGTTAGAGTAATGTTTAGTGGCATTTCTTTTAGGAAGGGACAATTGAAACTGTCAACATTCTTAATCAAGACTGCATTCAGTATGGAATCTCCCGAGCATACTGTACTGCAGTAATACCGGAGCAGGGATTAAGAGAAAATACCATCACCCCGCATATATCGTTTAAGTTTTTATCAAGCATGCTAGCACTCGGTGTTATACAGAACAACAGTGAACTAAAAACAATGCAAACACAGCAATATAATAACATATGATAAACGACGTATGATGTAAGAAACAAAACCGAATAAAATCGGATTGTGCCGCTCCAATCAATCTGAAAGGCTACCGAAATGAAACAAAACACCCAAACATTAGAACATTGTACTTCCGAACATGACCTGGAACAATATATGTGTTGTGAAGAATGTGAGGTCCATTTGTGACGTCACAAAGGATGACCGAGACTTTCATTACATGGAGGCTTTGTTCAAAAGAATAAATCTACGTACGGTTTTGAGAAATAAACTGCCGATCAAGGGATTTGACCAAAACATAGTCTACACACTATATCGAAACGTTACTAGATTGAAACAGTTGCCGAAAAACTTCAAACATAAGGTTCAAATCACAACTATATAGAAAATCTTTGAAGGGAATGCATAAGAAAAGCCAGATTTATGGATGTCAACTTCTTTATTGTGAATAACACGACGTTTCGGAGTGTATGCTTGCTTCTTCATCTCACCTGAATAACACGACGTTTCGGAGTGTATGCGTGCTCCTTCATCTCACATGATGAAGGAGCAAGCATACACTCCGTAACGTCGTGTTATTCACAATAAAGTAGTTGACATCCATAAATCTTGCTTCTCTTAAAACTATAATGGTACCCGTATGAAATACATCACCATTGAATACCCATGTCTTGTTAATTTCATTTCAGCCATAATCAAATTATATACCTCCATTTTCCCTGCTGTATATTTTGAACCTGTAAACCACTTCCATTATAACGCTACAGGTCATGATCGGGAAGTTTTGCAACAAACTGCGCATGTGTGTAAATGCTAGAACAAGAACGATGATATTAAACAAGGCAAAGCTACGTGTAACTGGACAACATCAACACATGTTTACCATTGTCGCTTTTCAAAACGTTTCACGTTCGCTGCGTTCTTAGGCTGTAGTCTGGAAAAGTACCAAAATCAAGGAACATTAAAAATGCTTGAACTTTAAATAAAATGGGCGGACTGCATCCAGGATATATATACATACCATCAAAGACATCTATAAACAACTTCCTGATGTGTATTTAGAGTGATGTTCAGCGTGTTTGTAAGTGTTCAAATTACGTGGGCGGGCTGGCTTAGAAATAACAAAGGAACACGCGAGAAACAAGTGCGAATGTTCCAATTTTGTCCTTCCTCCCAGGTGAATTTATGTGGTTTCTGTGTCACATACCGGTGTATATGAAATATTATCTATATCGAATTGCATATAGCCACCTGTTAGCATGTTTGAAGTACGGACGCATGAATCATCAACAGTAACAACCGACCTTTACAATCTCCAACCCGATGATTGAATTTATATACAGTCGAGAAAACCGACATTTGTGTTTCCATCAACAACTCATAAAAATGTGCAATATTATGGGGATGCTTGACGTATATTTCCTTGCAGTAACATCTACAGGTTGAAATACATCTACATCACAAAGCTGCAAATTCCAAACATCTAACAGTGAGTGGGTGAAGTTGGTTTTACGCCGCTTTTAGCAGTATTCCAGCAACATCACGGCGGGAGACACCAGAAATGGGCTTCCCACATTGTACCCATGTGGGGAATCGAACCCGGGTCTTCGGCGAGACGAGCGAACACTTTAACCACTAGACTACCCCCTCCGCCCCTCCAAACATCTAACAACTCAGATTTATTAAGATATAACTGATTTCAGACCTGCTTCCAAACATCGATAAATCAGTAAGGCAATTTTAGCGGCAAGATTTACCTGAAAACACTTCTTCAAAATATAACATAGAAGAAATACAGATAAGAAATAAAGAATTGACTGTATGTTTACACTTCAAATACATCTCATTCACCATGTTGAATTAAATACAGCCTTGGGCTCTGTATATCATGTGATGTCATTATTTATACCCCTCCGGTATATAACTTTATATCGTGTGATAACATCGTTAATACCCCTTCTGTCTCCACGCAACCTTACAATATCAATCAAAACAACATTTACCGTTTTTCAGCAAGTTTATCAGAACACTTCAAAGAGTGAATTGATTACAGTTGATTTATACCTTTAGTTTGTCTTATCAAAATTAGAAATAGACTGTTAGAGTAATGTTCAGTGGCATTTATCTCCAGACCCCAGACCCAGAAGGGATTTAACGACGAGTGTGCAAAGATCTCCGAACCAACGTACAAGATAAAGTGGCGCAGTGCTTATTTCACTCTTAGACGTATTGAGGCCATACTTTACGAAGCGTTAGAGATGAAAACAACCAGTGAAACTGATGTAAGAGAAACGCCAAGTTAGCACCAGATAAATAGCATATGGAAAGTATCAATGTTTTGGTTGGTTTTTTTTACAATTTGTGTTGGATTTCAATTTCAAATGCCAAATGAAGACAATTTACAAATAAGTTTAACCCCCCTTTTTTGCATTATTCGATATGAATTTTTTATTATATTTTTTAAACTGGATCACGTACTCACAATCAGAGTGTATTCAGTGATAACACTACCGTCACGACCAGCCGCTGTGTGCTGTTTAAAGCAGATTGTACTGCGCTTCGAACAATAACCATGACAATAGCGACGGAGTTACCTCCCATTAATAGCTCTCCGGAAGACCGCGACATCATCAGTGAAATCATTTCAAAGTTTCGCTGTATGGGTCTCTAATAATATATATATGATTTTGCTGACACGATAATGATCAGTCTGCAAATTACGAGCGAGTATTTACACTTTATTTAACAGTCCTGGAAGAAAGACTTTTCTTTCAACCAAAACCACAACAGACAGTGCTCCACCGTTTGTAGACAAACGCTTAGTCTCTGAATATATATAGTTTTGATAGTGACAAATAAACCCATTTAAATTGAAATGGAGCCCCAGTCAGATGGGAAATTCAGAACCTGAGGAAATCTAGACTTGCTTCATTTAGGACTTTAGCATTGCAAGGAGGGAGTCGCTAGGCAGCAGGGAAAATAACGTGGTTCAGGAACTGTGAGACAGACGAGACCGTTCGGTATGACTTGCTCTACCAGAGTAGGCTACCATAGATGCCAATACTGTCATGGAAATATAAAAACTACGTGCAACCTCCAATCTGTTCCAGACACTATCAATATTAAGTCGTAACTTTAGAGGCCAACGTCGATGTCAATACCTAATACAGTGCCTAACTTAATGGCTCAACATCCATAATTTACTTTACCATGCCAAATCGATGCCAGTACCGAAAACATTCATAATCAGTGTCTAACATCGGGCATCATGACAACCAATATACTTTCTGCATACGCTACAAAAGTATTACTTTATATTAATGCAATGAGAGTGACAACTATATGTGAAACTGAACCAATGATTAGATAAACGTGAAGACAGATTTCTTCATTTGCGAAGGATGAGTTCGAAGTCAGGAGAAGCTGTTTTTTGTTCTTTAACGTCGCGCTCAGCAATATGCCAGCCATATGGGGGAGGTCTTAAATAATCGAGTCTGGACCACACCATCCAGTGATCAACATGAGTAAAATGGGATACGATGAAATGTGTCAATCAAGTCAACGAGCCAAACCACCCGATTTCGTTAGTCGTCTCTTTCGACAAGTATGGGTTACTGAAGACCAGTTCTAACCCGGATCTTCATGAGGCAAGCAAGCATGGGTTGCTGAAGACCAATTCTAACCCGGATCTTCAAGAAGGTAATTATAACGTGGGCTGAACCACCGGTACTGGCTGGTATTACACACATGGCCATTAACTGTCAACATACGTAATCCTATAACAAACAGACACAATCTGCTGACATCATTGCCTTGTTGTGCAGCACAACATGACGTCATCGTGCGGCAAGGTGCGTTAAGATAAACATCTGTAATTTTGTTGCTATTAAGAAAACCCTTCTGTTTAGATAAATACATTCTTGAACGTTTGTGATAAAAGCGTTGATGGAGAGATCATTTACATAGTTTAAAAAATTTAATCTCACAAAACTTAATTTCTCCAACTCAGGATAATAATGGTTTTATAATGGGAGATAGATCAAACCTTCGTCAGATCCCCTGCATATAATATATGTCGAATTACCCTGATACCCAAAGGGTTGCTCCTTTTTAACACATTACGTCAGTGTATTTCGAGTGACAGGAAAACGTTTCTTTTACGTGGCTATGAACACAATTCAAGCCAAGACGTAACGGGATTCACCAAGAATGAGCTTCACAGATGGGACATGATCTATTAGCATTATGCAATACTCCAGATGAAGTACATTTGACAAGATTTCACTTTAATCGCGTACTCTTTGATTGAGACTGAAGAAAATACTCCAAACCAATTACATTAAATTCAATACTGCCTTATTGTTCCAAAATCTGAACAGCGTGATGTACTTATGATGACTTATGCATGTTGACTAGCGCATGCCTGAGTATACAATGAATATAAAATGCCTTCTGGAAAGTGGTCACATACAACAAAAGTAATATTTGGGATTACTAGCCTTGCTCCAAGGCTGTACTGAATGCTAAGCCCATGGATGTAGAGTAACTCTATGCTTTAAAGAGGCAAGTCCAGATAAGGGGACAGTACAAGGAAGCCAGTATTTATATTTTTCTAGAAATGATCATTTAAACTATAAATTATTACCTTAGTCTAGGATTACCCTCTCTCAGTAAAGAACAGATTCTGGTACTTTTTTTGGTTGATTTACATCCAGGTTTACTCGTAGAAAGTGGGTTCGAATCCCGGAACAGTACCAGAATCTGAACTTTACTGAGAAAGTGTAATCCCAAATATAACATTTTTTGTTGTAGCGCATATCTCCAAGACAATAGTTATTTTAAACATATTTTCCAGATTATCTAAATAATCAGAACAAAATGTCACTACAAAACACTGGCGTCATTACGTTAGTACTGTCGATCACGGCCCCCGTATTTAGAAATGGTTTTATTCGGCTAGAATTACAGGACTTCATCATTCAGTACATCCTTGAAGCGTGTCTTATACGCATGTAAAGACAGATGGCGCTGCTTAGACCACACAGCCAATATAAGCACTCATCTGGTTCCTGTATTTGTGTTTGTACACGTGGTTGGTCAGCAGTGGCCGTAAGGAGGCTGATCTGACCACAGCCAGCGGGTCATCACTGGGTCATGGGCGGCCATGTTGATATATCTTCAGGAATGTCCGGTCATGTTTTGTCTCATATATATCAGCACGTGGCACGTGAGCATCTCCCACTGGCCAATAAATGCATTTGTCGGAGAAGATCAAAGAAACTGATATTTGCACTTCATTAGTCGAGGTCAAGGTCTGGATGGTCACTTTGGCAGTTTGTTCTAGGATTCTTGTCAATATTGTGGTTGCTTCGGAAAATGCCTGACCATCAGAAGCGGGAATATGAGCATGATGAGGCGGTTTATATCCTGCATGAAAATACCATGAATCGGTAGCATTATTACAATCCCATAAATCCGTAGTATGCATCATATTACCTTGAATCAACAGTATGCATTTAAATACTATGAAAGAAAATCTGCCGCAAATACGACAATCAATAGTATGCATCAGAAGACCACCCAATTTGCATTAGAATATCATCCATCTGTATTAAAATAACAGTGTACTGTTCTCTTCTGCGTTAGAATACTATTAAGCAGTAGGCACTAGTAGGCATTCCATTTTCCTTTTAACGCCCAAAATCCCGTTTAGAAATGTCTAAGCAATGAACGTGCACGCATTGACATATTGGACCAGGGGTGGGAATAACTTTAAAATTGCAAGTGCACTCTGGTACAGTGGCACATGTAAAATCACTTGCCCTGATAATTTTTCCATTATACCGGCCGTTTTCTTGTTGATTTTTAAAAATAAACAACATAAATAACATTGGAAAGTCAACTGGACACCGGTACAGTGTAATATGCAAATTTGCTTGCCCGACAGAAAAAAACACTGGACTCGGACGTCGGGCAATGGGTTATTTCAACCCCGCTGGACACATACCAGAGCATAGAATCATGACTGCATGGTGCTGAAAAGTGTTCATCACTGTCACAGAAAAACAATGTACAAACGTTATGGATAACAACTTGTTGATTTCGTGAGTGCGACGTTTCGACACAGATTCTTGTACCGAGTCTTGTACCTGCTTCACAATGGTACACGAATCTGCATCGGAACGTCGCACTCACGAGACAAAAGAAGTTGTTCTTCATAAAATTTATAAATTTGGTGGGACGGTGGGGTAGCCTAGTAGTTAAAGTGTTGGCTCGTCACGCCGAGGACACGGGTTCGATTCCCCACATGGGCACAGTGTGTGAAGCCCATTTTTGGTGTCCCCGCCGTGATGTTGCTGGAATATTGCTAAAAACCCGGTAAGACCACACTCACTCACTCACTAACTCACTATAAATTTGGTACTTCCCAACTTCTAAAATGCCATTCAAAGACGTCAGCCATATAAATGTTAACACTACAATCACCTTTACAAACAGACAATTGATACATCATAATAACAAGCTGGATATGCTGTATTATGCTGTATGCGAGTGAGAGCTGCAGTAACACCCCATCAGTAGCAGCACATCAGTAATACCATCACGTCAGAAGCTGGGAGGAGGATCTTGCATGCAGATGATGGTTACCACATTGGTGGAACCAACAGGATATGTGCTGATAGACCTACGGTCAATGGTTTAGTGATGTGTAAAGATTGACCTCGGTTTACAGTTCATGTAATCATAACTTCCAAAACTTATGGCACTGCCAAATATGTTGCTATGGAAGCTGGTAGATCAACTGAGAATAAAGGAAACAACAGCTATATCACTTGTAGTAAGTCACCGCTTGATGATATCATAGTGTGTGTGGTGACAAGGTATCGTGGCGTCGGGAGTCTACTGCCAAGATATATACTACCAATCAAATGTTTAGACTCCAAATTGCTTTTTCAAATTTCTCCACTAACTTTGGGGAACCAACTGCAAACTTTATGCAGATGAATTGCACGAGGATCATGCATTAAATTGCTAAAAAGCATGTGCAAATATCCTGCATGTGAACAGCTGTGTTGTGGTGTAAACGTTTGTTAAAAATTCGCCAATTTTCACTCAGTTTCATCATTTTTTTTTAACCCATGACAATAATCGTTTCAACGTTACGAATTTGTTTTACAATACATCAGTTCATGTGTAAACAGTACCTTTAAACAGTATGGAAAATTCGCAAAATCTAGTTTAGAAGAGTTGACTTAAGTAAGTGGCTACATTTACATTAGTGAGTCTAAACTTTTGATGGGGAGTATAGGTGGGAAGGAGGACGGTTCTTCTGTGGGATTTGGGAATCAAAAATGCTCGATATGTAAAGAGTGCAATAGAAATATATGCAATAGATATATTTTCTACACAAATGCATAACATTTGTAAACATAATGTCAAATGCGTGTTAAAGGCTTTCCAGGAACAAATCTCAGTCTCAGAAATGTTGGGACCACGGACAACTCCATTGCGTTCCTAATTTATACCTATATATGTATTATTGATTGACTTAACAGTCACATATGGTCATCACTTGTTTTTAAGCCTGCTGTTAATATCAAGTAATCGCAATACTGTTGGTTTATTGATATGGTCTCTGGATTCTCAGGGTGGTTTGGTGTTTGTAAAAAGAAACATTTCATGGCTAGGACTAGATTGCAGCGGTAAATAATTGTCAACCACAGTTTCGTAATCATATATACGATACCACGTTGTAATGAAGTGTTTTCAAAACGTAACTGAATGCTAAAGTACTAGGTGACATTACCCCAATTCATTCATAACGTTGTGATAACGTGTTTGTAGGGTAGTGTCGTACACTTTACACTACACAATCTAAACTGCCCACAAATTCCGTATCAAAACTATCATTTTTTTCAAGTGTCATTGAATGTTTATTGAATCATTTTGTTCCATCATACTCCAAGAACGCTATCTGGAGCGTACGCTACACCACAGGGGCTTGTAACGCTTGTAACTGCCATCAAGGTATATACTAAGACCCCGTCAGTGACAGTATATACCTTGATGGCAGTTTTTAGCGTTACAAGCCACTAAGACCCTGTCAGTGACAGTATATACCTTGATGGCAGTTTTAGCGTTACAAGCACTACTTAGACCCCGTCAGTGACAGTATATACCTTGATGGCAGTTTTTAGCGTTACAAGCCACTAAGACCCCGTCAGTGACAGTATATACCTTGATGGCAGTTTTAGCGTTCCAAGCACTACTAAGACCCCGTCAGTGACAGTATATACCTTGATGGCAGTTTTTAGCGTTACAAGCCACTAAGACCCCGTCACTGACAGTATATACCTTGATGGCAGTTCTTAGCGTTACAAGCACTACTAAGACCCCGTCAGTGACAGTATATACCTTGATGGCAGTTTTTAGCGTTACAAGCCACTAAGACCCCGCCAGTGACAGTATATACCTTGATGGTAGCTTTTAGCGTTACAAGCCACTAAGACCCCGTCAGTGACAGTATATACCTTGATGGCAGTTTTTAGCGTAACACTACTAGCTTTTAGCGTTAGTACTACTAAGACCCCGTCAGTGACAGTATATACCTTGATGGCAGTTTTTAGCGTTACAAGCACTACTAAGACCCCGTCAGGGACAGATGATACCTTGATGGCAGTTTTAGCGTTACAAGCCCCTGTGCGCTACACTGTAAACCCGGCGACAGCATCTACTACAGTGAAGGGGGTGCATGTTGTGAAGCTCCCTGTACACGGTGAGGTGGAAGATGAGCGCCAGATGCGGGGCTCTATCTATAGCACCCCTGTATCCATGTGTAACGCCATCCTCCCTCTCTCTGAAGCAGGGGAGCATCTGCACGACGCCATGTTGCCATGAATGAACACAGACGTGTATGTGTTGTTAAATCACTAATTCAATAAATGATACATCATCAACTCCACATTTAAGACGTCGAGATATATTGATAATATGACCAGGGCTCCAGATAAGGGCCGTATGGGCGTATGTACGGATAAAAAATATGCACGATACAGTAGGAAATATTTTTAAAAACGTAGCAGATACGCACCACAGCAATGGTGTACGGTCTTAGAATCATTTACACTCGTATTTATCGGAAAAAGTATTGTTTTAGTGTTTATTGACCTGTTTTTTACCGTTTACACAAGAGTACCAATGTTGTGGTGCATATATGAAACGAAACACAAGGTTACTGATACTCCATTAATTTCCATTCAGTACTCTAAATGTACTCTTAAGGTTTTCCAGTACTCTTATATTGAAAAAATAAGGAGTACGTACTCCTGATGTTGAAAAATTATCTGGAGCCCTGATATGACTCGAAAGAAAGCACTGATATGATAGTTGTTAGAATGTTGTGTATCAATTGATGAAATTGTTGAAATTCATTATTTAAATCAATAATAAAAAGATCATCGTTTCTTGGAAGTATGACTATAGCTATATGGGGTATTTACTAGTTTCTTAACATGAAAGCATGTGCATAGGATTATAATAATGTGCAACCGATAAATATATTAGCAAAGGGCTTGTTCAATATGGGAAATCTGTGATAAAATTAAATGTGTTGGAGCGTTCTATTGTATTCTTTGTAAGAATGAAATAATAATTATTTCTTTATCTCATACATAATCAGATTACGAATATAATAGATATGGTTTTCATATAACACACCGAAATTTGAAGTATCCAGCACATGTATAGAGATATTGTACATTCGGTGAATTGATATTCCCTACGCGGTTCAAACTGTTCGTGTGACTTTACAATTTGTATCAATGACACGAAGAGAAAGGAAACCGTTTTATAGGACTACAGTTAATCTTTCACGACTAGGCAAGGCAGCATAACATTACAATCGTGGGTGGTTTTTAAAAAAAAATTTTGATCCGTATATGTTATAAAGAAAATGTACCACCATAAGTATGAAGACCATATTCCCCACACACACCTCACACCCCCCCCACACCCCTCCAATTAAAGAAATTGAAGGGGTGACAACCATTATTGGCATGATTATATATGTATATACATAGCGTATATCTGATGTGCACAGCTCTTTATGATAACCAATGTGTAGACCACATATCAAATGTGTGTATATCGTTGTATATCTCATGTATTCACCTCCAGAAACCACGAACACCAGACCCTCATCCCGTGTGCATATGCAACGTGTATGTTATCTGTACAACTCTATGTGATAACCAGTATGAAGATCATCCCCCAATATGTATGCATATACATGGTATATTTGATGTGTACATGCTCAATATAATAACAAGTTTGAAGACCATATCCCCAAATATATGTGTACATACAGCGTATATACAAAGAAAATCAGACGTGTACTGCTCTACATGACAGCAAATATGAATGAGTGAGTTTAGTTTTACGCCACTTTTAGCAATATTCCAGCTATATCATAGTGAGAGACACCAGTAAGCAAGTATATGAAGATCATACTCCAAATATATATGTATGTATATACAGGGTATATCTGATGTGTGCAGCTCTATATGATAGCTAGCCTGCTCCCAATATACATGTATATGTATATGTATATACAGGGTATATCTGATGTGTGCAGCTCTATATGATAGCAAGCCTGCTCCCAATATACATGTATATGTATATGTATATACAGGGTATATATGATGTGTACAGCTCTATATGATAGCAAGCCTGCTCCCAATATACATGTATATGTATATGTATATACAGGGTATATCTGATGTGTGCAGCTCTATATGATAGCAAGCCTGTCCCAACATATACATGTATATGTATATGTATACAGGGCATATATGGTGTGTACAGCTCTATATATGATAGCAAGCCTGCTCCCAATATACATGTATATGTATATGTATATACAGGGTATATATGGTGTGTACAGCTCCATATGATAGCAAGCCTGCTCCCAACATACATGTATATGTATATGTATATACAGGGTATATATGGTGTGTGCAGCTCTATATGATAGCTAGCCTGTCCCAACATACATGTATATGTATATGTATATACAGGGTATATATGGTGTGTACAGCTCTATATGATAGCAAGCCTGCTCCCAATATACATGTATATGTATATGTATATACAGGGTATATATGGTGTGTGCAGCTCTATATGATAGCTAGCCTGCTCCCAATATACATGTATATGTATATGTATATACAGGGTATATATGGTGTGTACAGCTCTATATGATAGCAAGCATGCTCCCAATATACATGTATATGTATATGTATATACAGGGTTATATCTGATGTGTGCAGCTCTATGATGTAAGCCTGTCCCAATATACATGTATATGTATATGTATATACAGGGTATATATGGTGTGTACAGCTCTATATGATAGCAAGCCTGCTCCCAATATACATGTATATGTATATGTATATACAGGGTATATATGGTGTGTACAGCTCTATATGATAGCAAGCCTGCTCCCAATATACATGTATATGTATATGTATATACAGGGCATATATGGATGTGTACAGCTCTATATGATAGCAAGCCTGCTCCCAATATACATGTATATGTATATGTATATACAGGGTATATCTGATGTGTACAGCTCTATATGATAGCTAGCCTGCTCCCAATATACATGTATATGTATATGTATATACAGGGTATATCTGATGTGTGCAGCTCTATATGATAGCTAGCCTGCTCCCAATATACATGTATATGTATATGTATATACAGGGTATATCTGATGTGTGCAGCTCTATATGATAGCTATACATGTATATGCTCCCAATATACATGTATATGTATATGTATACAAGGGTATATATTGTGTGTACAGCTCTATATGATAGCTAAGCATGCTCCCAATATACATGTATATGTATATGTATATACAGGGTATATCTGATGTGTGCAGCTCTATATGATAGCAAGCCTGCTCCCAATATACATGTATATGTATATGTATATACAGGGTATATATGGTGTGTACAGCTCTATATGATAGCAAGCCTGCTCCCAATATACATGTATATGTATATGTATATACAGGGTATATATGGTGTGTACAGCTCTATATGATAGCAAGCTATGCTCCCCAATATACATGTATATATGTATATGTTTATACAGGGTATATATGGTGTGTACAGCTCTATATGATAGCAAGCCTGCTCCCAATATACATGTATATGTATATGTATATACAGGGTATATCTGATGTGTGCAGCTCTATATGATAGCAAGCATGCTCCCCATACATACATGTATATGTATATGTATATACAGGGTATATATGATGTGTGCAGCTCTATATGATAGCAAGCCTGCTCCCAATATACATGTATATGTATATGTATATACAGGGTATATCTGATGTGTGCAGCTCTATATGATAGCAAGCCTGCTCCCAATATACATGTATATGTATATGTATATACAGGGTATATCTGATGATGACGGCCACTTATGAAGACTTCCGCAGACTAAACACCGCCCCTTACAACTACAGCGCCAGCCTACACCTCTAACCTTATCTATAGTGTGTACACACACAGCAGAGAGGCCGCCCCGTAGACTATAGCAGCTTGTCCAACTCTGATTCTCCGATAACGCCGAGCCCCATACACTTCTCTACATAACTGGTGTCGTTTTCGTCTGGCCCAATGTATGTTGTTCTGTGTGATATGCGTGTTATACTTCAACGTTAATGTACAACAATGACATTGTGTGATACCACGTTGGTAATAGAGTTGCAGTACACGGTACATCTGGTGCTTCATTGCATGGTGGGGGCGGTGGGGTAGCCGAGTGGATAAAGCGTTCGCTTGTCACGCCGAAGACCTGGGTTCGATTCGCCACATGGGTACGATGTGTGAAGCCCATTTCTGGTGTCCCCGGCCGTGATATTGCTGGAAGATTGCTAAAAGCGGCGTGAAACCAAACTCACTCACTCACTAGTACTCATGGGTGCTTTATTGCATGGTAACAATTGTCCATAATGACTAGTATCAAGTTAGTGCCAAGATCTAGTGTATTCTATAAACTATATATTGTATTATCAGAATTAAATCTTCAGCAAGATGTACTTGCACTTTTATGCATGATATAAAATGATTTTTTTAAACTGTTGTTGTTTTAATCAGCGTTACAGACCAACTGATATTAAACGTAATGCAATAAATAAACTCTTATCTGAGTTAAAAACAAAACAAAAGGGCATGTACATTAATCTCAGATAGATATAGGTTGGGTCTGCATTGTAAGGGATGGGCTCTGAATTTGCTTCAGCAGCTATTTAGAACAGTTATCACAACACATCTCTGTGACACTGTACCGTTAGGCGCACCAACATAATGTAACACGTGTGTGCGCGTTGAGATATAGGAAGATCCTCAAAGCAGATTAAGGCTGACATTTTCCACACAACGACCGGGCAACCAGTGCAGAAAACCTTCTGTATACCGACCCCTCAATAATCCGGTATCCTCTATTCCCGTTATCCCCGTTGAAATTAATCAAGTGTACTATCAAACATATGATATACACATTTTGTATAAAACGTTTTGATCTACATTTACATCTGATATTCTCATTAACATACATATAGGCAATTCCAGATTCTGACGGACAGGATATCGTTCAGCCAGCTGTGTTGGTTTAGAGGCGTGAGAGGCGCGTGTGGAGAAGAAGAAATATACAAAGGATAAATGCCGGGGTTTTGTCTATTCTGGATAATGTGGTCTTTAGTCGATGGTACTTGAAACTGAATACCATTCCATCACATTTTAGATGAGACCATTTAAGTTTATCGGTTTTTGTATAGTTAAAGACAATAATTGTCATTTATAAGTTAAAATGATGGGAAAATTGCCTAATGCCTGTTTTCTCTTTAAATATTTGGAATGTGTCGGAATAATAGTTACATAAAGCCCCGTAGTTGTAATAGTAAGGATATAATAAATACATAACAAGAGAGTAAAAGAATATCTTTGAAAAAAACGCATAATAAACGTAGAATACTGCAATATATATGCATTCGCTGCACTGAGAAACCATTCCTCAGACAGGATGGTATTCTGTCAGATGGGCAGGAAAACCATCTCTTTAATTCTCTAATGTAGTGATAATATAAGTGTTAACATTCTCACGCCCGACAAGCAAGTTCTCACTTCCATCGGTATTTGCTGCTGATATGAAGACAGATTTTCCCCGTAAAAATTCCCATAACAAGAGTAAACCCAGTACTGACAGGAAAGAGGCAGACATATAATAAGTAGAACAGCTGATTTAGTTGACTAAAGCAGATCCTGGCAGTGTGTATGGTATTTATGTAGTGGTTACCGACGGCGATGAAGCATACACATGTTCAACAAGCTAACGCCGACCCACATATCCACCATTTAGGAATCCTTATCTGCCTTGCTTCGAAACCTAAAGTCATAACTGCCAATGTTCAGTGGCTGCCCTTCCCTGACCAGTCCGTGTGTTACATCTACCGACAGGTGAGGTGTGTAATTACCCAGCCAAACAGCTGTATATCACCCGAGTACGCCAGGACCGACATGACTAGGCGTGGGCGACGAACAACAGCAGCAAGGGGAGATAACACGTTACCAGAGCAAATACATCTGGACCGGAAGTTTCGCAGTTTGAGCCAAGTAAGTGTTGATCCCAGTACAGAAAGGCCGTTAGTCTGCCTAACAGGCCCACAAGCGAATTAATTTCCAATCCGCCCAGCCCTTTCTGCAATGCCAAAGCTCTAAATGAAGCAAGTCTAGATTTCCCCCTGGAGGTTCTCTTCTCACTGGGGCTCCTTTCAATTTAAAAGGAATCGTTTGTTTCTATCAACTTTATATAAAGGATGTATTCTGCCTTTCTGTAATATTTGTTAAACTAAGTTGAAATATAAGACACACCTCTAGAATAGAACGTAAATACAGTAATACAGGGAGGATGCATTTATGGATGACAACGTCCTTATAACACAAGGCGTGACGTTTGGGTATAGATTCTCATACCGTTGTCAAGCAAGAGCGATAACTGTGTGAGAATCCAGGGCTCCAGATAATTTTTCAACATCAGGAGTACGTACTCCGTATTTTTTCAATATAGGAGTACTGGAAAAACTTAAAGAGTACATTTCGATTACAGAATGGAATTAAATGGAGTATCAGTAAGCTTCTGTTTCATTTCATATATGCACCACAACATTGCTACTCTTGTGTACACAGGTAGGAAAAACAATAAAACAAAAAAAGTTCAGTCTGTAAATGATTCTAAGACCGTACACCATTGCTGTGGTGCGTATCTGCTACGTTTTCTAAATTATTTCCTACCGTATCGTGCATATATTTTATCCGTACATACGCCCATACGGCCCTTATCTGGAGCCCTGGATTCTATGCCTAAACGTCGCATCAAATGAACTAAAAAAGTTGCCATAACAGCATCTTGCCTTTATTATTGCGTAGTAATAGTATATATGTTTTCCTGCATCCTTGACAGTTTACTACACGTGGTCCTCCCCTCACCCCGTCACACACACGTGCATGCACGCAGCCAAACTCAACCCGTTTTGTCATACATGGATGGCATGCTCATATTCGCTCATGCTGTCGGCCACTGGTTTGCCACTAAGTGAGATGTGAATGACTGATTATTCGATTGTCTAGGGGATGAAATGGTGGCGAATGGCGAGGGTATTAATCGTAATAGAATATATTTCCCTGTATTACCCGGGATGTCACTGAAGCGACAAGAGGTCAGTAAAACGTATTTGTATTATGTCCTACACGTATATCCAAAAGAATTATGACAGTTGTTTGTGCCAGAGCAATTACATCAGATGTTTTCTGGCAGCGAGGCTGGAATATTGGTAAACGGCATAAAACACTGCCTCACATCAGTGAAAGAGCGAAAGCCGTTATATACATTACATGTTAACGTATTTTCGCCATTAGTAGATATAATAATATATGCTCCAAATATTCTCCTGGCAAACAGTACGCCTTGTCTGTCATCGTCCTGTCTGAGAACTGATGGCAGCAACCAATCCTATCTCACAATGTACATGTGCTCCATCATGTAAGGGAATAACGATCTATAACGCCCGCCAGCCTGACGCTTGGACCGCTGCAGGAAAGCTGCATGTCATAGGCCAGTCTAAATTTGTCCATGAAAGTTAAAAGGAACAAAACAGGCATTCATTGGGGAGATATTAGTGGAACTGGTGCCCAGACATACGCAATTAGAAACACATGATATCAATATACGTGTTGTCGGGAATAGTCACACATAATCAAGTTCCTGTTGCCAGGGCTTTGTGGCAGATCTGCGTGTCCAATTAAACTGTCAGTAACTGACAAGCTATTTCAATAGAACATTAAGGAAACACCACATGACCTCGCTATAATCACATTAACACGCAATGCACTGCATCTAATCCTCGGAATGTCACAGAGGCGACTAATGGAATCGGGTGGTCGGGCTCGCTGACTTGGTTGACAAATGTCATCGTAGATCGATGCTCATGCTGTTGATCACTGGATTGTCGGGTCCAGACTCGACTCAATTGTTACCGCAGCCATATAGCTGGAAATTCCCGAGAGCAACAAACACAGACATCAGTGGACGACATTGCCTTCACCAATAACTTTTGGAAAATTAGCCAATAAAACAAACGTTTTATCAACTAAGGAGGGTTTTTTTCAATTATTATTAAATATTGCAGACTCTGCCAACCATATTGGAAACCCGTCTGTATGAAATCATATCCTTGTTGTGCTTGAAACTGCTAATATTACGAGACAGAAAACGGAATGTATTTTCTATATTTTATTTTATTACGTCTGTTAAGAAGTTTGGTCAGGCTCCAACTTGTTTTTCTATTATTGTCATTTCTATAAGAGAACCTGCCATATTTACGTCTTCTGTTGCAAATAAAATATACTATGTTTGAGCCAGTATATCAGGTTACAAAAGCCCTAAGAAATCTGCCTTGAGAAATCTGCCATTAGTTATAGTGGTTCTCTTCTTATTCACAGTCTACAGTGACAGTGAAACAAACAGATCACTGGCCATCCTCAACTATATAGTGATACATATATGTCACTGGTCCAAATTCCAATATGATGAAGACAGTCGTAGCAAGGGGAGATAATCTAGTGGGTAAAGTATCCCCATTTCGATTGGCTAATGCGTGAAGCCGCTTTTAGCACTGGGGACACCAGACAGGGGACACCAGACATGAGCTTCACACATTGTTCCAGTAACAGAGTTGAAGATGGTGACGCCAGTGCCCATAGCTGTATGAGTGGTACGGACTGTTTGGGCCAAAGGTACTTATCATAATAGAATAGGGACGATCAAAATAGTCAGTACATAATCAGCAACTGGAATCAGTATTTTAAAACACCACTAGACAAGAATATTAGGGACCGTTCATAATTTATGGCTAAAGGGGTGATGGTGATTTTTATGAAATAGCATGTTCAATGTGAATGACCCACCCCAGCCCCCAATTTTTTTTTATAAAGTAAGTGAACCCGGTTTCCATACCCCACATGGGTACAATGTGTGAAACCCATTTCTGGTGGCCCCCTCCGTAATATTGCTGGAATATTGCTAAAAGCAGCGTAAAATTAAAACTCACTCACTCACAGTGTCATCTGACTATTTCCAGAACGGTAGAGTGACAATGTCGGATGTATTTATGGACCGTTCATAATTTATGGATAGGCGGGTGATGATGGGGAGCAATATGTTTAAAATTATGCTTATAAATTATGGGAAGGGGGGTCATTGATTTTGTACATGACATTTTATTTTGTACATCAATTTTAGAGGGGGTCATCCACATTGTACATGCTTCTCCATAAAAATCATCATCACCCCCCTAGCCATAAATTATGAACGGTCCCTTATTTCGAAGAAAATACCAATACATGTAAACGAAGGACTTTGCCTTGCTGCCAATGACATCATAACATCAGATAATTCTATGTTTTACATAAAGTTTACTTGCATAATCTATGTAAGGGTCGTGATGATAGTTTTGGGGGTTAACTTACAGAGATACCAGTACTATCATGGCTGGTTTTCTGTTATCCTAAAGAATACCCATGGGTTGTACCTGTCTGAATGGATGCACGCCACATAGTGGCAACATACCTTCTGATCAAGTCTGACATTTCATGCGGGCCGACCTAGCGGTATTTCTGACTATCCAGTGATATATCCGTCTTGGGAACTTCATATGAAACCGCCAATGACGCAATAGCTAGATTGCACACACGGGCTTGACTTGGCGTGGTATAACTCAATATATTGACCAGGCTCCCGTTTGGACTAAAAGCGGTAACCTACCTACCGACTCATTCACTGGTAAAGTTCAACGAACCCTCATATGTGAGGTCACAGTGTTACGCTGACATTTGACCTTACCGAGCGCTGAAACATACACTGCACTATTATAACATACACGTTTATTTTACAACTAACCATAGTCCATTTTATTTAGTTACAAATATATTATAGGTATAAAAAAATTCTACATGCCATTCTACATGAAAACGATACGTATTGCGATACGTTGATCGAAAACCGGTATTTTGACATGCATTCGGAAAACTTGGTAACACTCGAAATCTTCGGATATTTCCGTCTTTACACCGGAAGCCATGCGTGTGGTGTAAATGGTGACCCTAACAACGAACATGTACTACGGCAAAGGCATCGGAAGGCACGTTTTGGGTTGAAAAGTAGATGGAACTATTGGTGTCGGTATGTAAAATATGCAATGGTAAAGTAGTTTTCATTAAAGCTTAATCAGGCATAGTGATTTTGTTGTGTTTTTGCTTTATAAATCAAGCATTAACGTCCTGCAATATATTGCAATACATATCGCAATACATGCTTTCGCATTGTAATATATCGCAATATGAAAAATTCTTTGCAATACCCACCCCTACATTCTACTTATATGTACACCTGACATGTATGAAACAGTTCTATGAGTCAATGAAAGAAAATAGATATAATTGAAGTGGAGTCGTAGATATTCGACTGCAGCGACCATTACCATGAGAGCCACCTGGCCTATAATTAAAGCATTAATACCCGTGAAAATGTATCTGTAGCGGATCGATTCGATACTCTCGTTTTGGTTGCGTATCAGGACCTTGGTCTATTTTAGAAAACAATATGATTCATGATTTGAGCCAGCCCTTCTCATCTATACAACACGGCTTTGTACAGGAGAATTGACATGTACGGGGGAAATTACTTGTACAGGAGAATTGACATGTACAGGACGGTTGACTTGTACAGGAGAATTGACTTTGGGATAGGGAATGGATTGCTACTGTCACTCGCATTATGCTGATAAGAATACCGGTACTAATCACGTGTTTTGGTTTATCTGGATCGTACAAACTGTTTTTAAAGCCCTCATATGGGTAAGTTGCAATCCGCAACGCTGTTTCAATTAAATCCATGTAAGTAAAGGTAAGATATTTTAAAGATGATGGTCTTAATTGATAGGTTTCCGACGTCACCCGTAAAGATCCCGTGAATTGGTCTCCAGTAACCCATGCTTGTCGTAAGAGGCAACTAACAGGATCGGGTGGTCAGGCCCGCTGACTTGGTTGACACATGTATGACATCCCGTTTGTGTAGATCGATGTTCATGCTGTTGATCACTGGATTGTCTGGTCCAGACTCAGTTATTTACAGACCGCCGCCATATAGCTGGAATATTCCTTTAAACAACAACAACCAACCAACCAGCACACGGCGTATTATCTGTTTTTATTGGCATATTTATCGATTTTAATAAATGACAATCAAACCGATTAAATATGTGAACCTAAATATATCATTTTAAAAACCGTTTTGTTATAATGTAA
Source organism: Haliotis rubra (assembly GCF_003918875.1). Taxonomy (NCBI): domain Eukaryota; kingdom Metazoa; phylum Mollusca; class Gastropoda; order Lepetellida; family Haliotidae; genus Haliotis; species Haliotis rubra. The sequence goes on from NW_025767425.1 coordinate 261,999, forward strand.
TCGGAGTGGGCCAGATAATGAGAAGCAGTATTTATTATTGGGAGCATTTTGGTAGTGTGTGGTCATGGAGCCCAGGTCACAAATCAAAACGTTGGTCGCGGACAATGCTTGGACTGGTGAGCGTATTTGGCAGCTTGACTCCTGAGAGTTTCTAGGACTTCTTGTCCTGCCCCACAACGAAGCGAACGTGACACATGTGGTCTCACCTTTGGGAAATGAGTTTGTTCATGAACTGCCTCTGTTCACACAGCAGTGACAGGGGGTATTAATGCCCCCAAAATATCAGTGAAATACCTGTACAGAGTAATGTGCCCCAAAACCTATACCAAGGAGGGTACAGCTGTACAGAGGGTACATGGCCCAAAATACAGAGGGGTACAGAGGGTTTCATGGCCCAAAAATGAGGGTACAGTGCCCCAAAATACCTGGTACAGAGGGTATCCATTTTGGACTATTTTTAGGCAGCCCGATGGCCCAAAAATACCTATACAGAGGGCACATACCCCTGGGTACAGAGGGCACATTAATGCAGAGGGTACATGTACAGAGGGATACAGTGCCCCAAAAATACCTGTACAGAGGATACAGTGCCCCAAAATACCTATAAAGAGGGTACAGTGCCCTAAAATACCTGTACAGAGGGTACAGTGCCCCAAAATACCTATACAGGGGTACATGCCCCTAAATACCTGTACAGAGGGTACATGCCCCAAAATACCTGTACAGAGGGTACAGTGCCCCAGTGCTCCACGTTACGGGAGTAGAGCGTATGTTAGGTAAATGTATTGAACACCTGTTATTGGTTACAGCGCCCTCCGTTAACTCCCCACCTGATGTAAACTGTATCCCCACGAACTCTAGACTCGACGAAATGCCAGTTATTCGCATATAGGTAAAAACCTGGAGCCAAATGTCAGAATCTGCCTTACAGCTCTAGTGATTAATGCAAATAACAGCACAGAATTCGTTACTCGATACCTGGCCCGCTGCCAACAGATCGGGCCTCCATGTCATCGCGTCAGTTGCAGAAGAAGGCTGAGTATGAAAAAGGGTCTTGTCTTTTTACGTCACAGTTAACTGCTTGTCACACAAGGAGTGCAGTGTCTGTTTGGTGGTTTATGACCACCATTTATTTACAAGGTATAAAACATAGCACTAAGGTTTTGTGTAGCTGTGTAACTGTTACCTACTGATACAGCAGCCTCAACGCACTTTCGCAACATCAAACCAAAGCTTTTGATAGCCTTTAGAGGCCAAACACCTGATATTGTGAGGGTTGTGACGAGGAGATGTACGTGTCCCCGCAAATGCCCGAAATACATTATGTCTCACACTGCTTGACAAAATCGAAATTGTCGGCCACAATAGTTCTTGTGTTCTTTCGAGTTGAGTTAGGCTTTACGTGATAGTGACGAGATCAAGTCTGCATTCATAAACATTTTAGTACAAAGTCAAAATGACTTTTTATTTTGGTGTTCTTTAGAAAGATGTGAAGCCCATTTCTGGCGTCCCTCGCGGCGTAAAACTCATCCACTCACTTTAGAAAGAAATACTTGTACTCATAGTTTTAATTGCAAAAGGACTGTAGCTGAAACAAAATCCAAACAGTGTCGATACATAATCCCAGGCTAGGTGTCATCACCACACGCACGCACGCACACACACACACTGAAATCTCTCGAAATATATCACGCAGACTAGACTCAACCCTTTACTATTGATTCACGGTCTGACTAAATGGAAACAAAATGGATCCATACGGCTAGGAGTTGTGCAAGACGTACCCACCTACCTATAGTTCTCTGTTTATATTGGCACATGAATAAATGATAAATTCCTGAAACAAATACATGTCGATCGGTAATCAGGTGTGTATTGCAACATCGCGACGGGAGGGTTTGGGGAGGGAGGGTTGAGGGGATGGGGTCACCACATGTGGTAGACTGCTGCAATGATATAGACATCGCCATACGTACTGGGGCTGAGGTCATCAGCGCTTCATGGGGGTCTGGCCCCGCTGGCATCGTCACAACGACATCAACACGGGGGTCGTAACAACACCAAATGTGCAGAACCAATTTTTTGGAAAGACCTTTACACCAACATGTTCTTCAAAATTGGTCTTTCTTATTTCTCGTATTACACACTGGATAAAGCTTACTTTTATGTTTTGTCAATGATAAAACCGCTTGATTTATCATACTAGTGTGTTTGGCCCGACTGGAATACAACAACCCAGTGATATGACTAATATATTAATAATCTTCTTGGAATACTTTAACATTAGACTAACACCTAGTCTCTGAAATGAATATATTTTACCAAAAAACGGTTACTAGATTTTGTTCATAAAATATAAGAGACAGAGACTATCCATTTTCTGAACTGTGGCAATTTAGACACAACACATGTTCTAGACTTGCTGTATTGGGTGTATTTGTTTCAGAGCCTCTATGACAGACTAACTTTTACATCTATCAAAGTTAGTACATACATTTTACATACACTTCTAAAATGTGTGGACATGTTTTCCTTCCGCTCTTGGAGTCGCGGTATTGTAATGTGCATCTGGATATCGACGTATTATATGATGTATACATCTGCCAATGTAAACACATTGTCACAGGTAGTAAAGCACATATTAATGGAGAGCCAGTCAAATGATACCTAAATAGTCCGCAGTTCACTTCAGACTCGTGGGGGCGTTGGGTAGCCTAGCGGTTAAAGCGTTCGCTCGTCACGCCGAAGACCCATGTTCGATTCCCCAAAGAAAGAGGTACAACGTGTGAAGCCCATTGTGCGGTTCCCCGCTAAAAGCGGCGTAAAACGAAGCCCACTCACTCACTGTGACTAGTGGCCTTATAATAGATGCTGAGAAATAACTAGTCGGTCTAGATGTTCACTATTACGGACTAGTGGCTGTGTCTGTTGCTGATACTGTAATATTTTTATTTTAGCTTTATACTTTTCATGGATTTGGCTACATTATACAACACAGTGTTACATCGATGTCTAGATAGAACTTTACATTTCGTGTCTGTTCCTACCAGATGAATTATATTGATGTTGATTAAAAGTTTAGCTGTATACACATTCCACTGTATCTGTTGATGAGCTGTGTGGCGCAACTGACAAACTGGCACGTGTGGGGGTGCTCCTGTTCGGGGATCTCGTAACATGACAAGCCAGCCACAGCCCCCCTCCCACCCTTGCCCCGTCCCTCTCCCGCACGCGCACACAGCTGCATACGTGCATCACAATCTCGCATACATGCACAATAATCTCGGTAACACAAAAACATCTCCTGACGATGAGGTAACAGGAAAGTGTGGTAGAACTGCTCATGTCTCGCTATCAGTTAGCAGTACATATCAACCTTGTGGAAATATACGAAGGTTTTATACCCATGTATCTAGCGGCTTGGATAAATAGGAACAAGGGGAAATCGATCTGACCTGTATGATTCGTTCCTTAACGAAACACATCATAGATTCCAGTAATGTTTGGCCAATGGTCTTTGCTACATATACTCAAAGTTACCGTACGATTTCGAACCCCGCTGTTTCGGTTTCCCTTCAAAGTCGTTATTCCATAGTCTTTTCAGTACGTATATAGTTCTTATATAGTCACTTTTTGTATATTACACATTTTCCAGATATATTCAAATAAAACCTCTATTTTATCAAGATGGGTGGCAGATTCGGCGTTAAGATATATCATAAAAAGTATCTTTTTTCTGATAGGAACTTTGATTACTCGTTACGCGAGTACGGAAGAGATACGTAATTACTCGGTCATGAAACTACCCAGGATACGGCATGAAATGTACGTACTCAAACTGGGTTCTGGCATGAGAAGGGAGAGAGAAAAATTCCAAATATATTACAATGTCTAAATTTTGGTGCGGATTCTGATCAATGTATCATCTTTCTCGGCATGAAAACCTTTAACATTTCGATATTTTGCTCTTGCGTCAATATCAGGTTTGAAGACACGGTACGTTTATACTAGAATCTTAAATAATAACTATTGGCACATGTATAATAACAATACGTAGATAACAGCCACATCTTGGCCATAATCAGAGTAAACATGTTTTATCCTTCACTTCGGCCAGCCTCGACCAAACTATTCATCAACCAAATGAATTGAGACATTTCCAATTCCACAGACTTGAAGATGAAAGAAATAGTAGCCTTGTGTTAATTACTGCTCCAGGAAGGAGCACAGATGCGAAGTAGCACCTCTTCCGGGCATAACCACTAATCGTATGTCTACAACCTCTGACAGCGAGGCAAGGTGTTCTCTATACCTACAGATGTAGATCTACAGCGGGCAAAAGAAAACAAAATGAACACTTACGTTGTAGTACCCCAGATCCCTCGACAGGGAGTTCCTTCGCTGATACATGGTGCGAGTATTGAGGGCTCCTTCTGTCTCTACATCGTGGTCAGTACCTCGCCATCACTGGCGGCAGCAACCATTCATGCAGTATCCCAAGCGGCCAATTGTCGTCTGCTCCCCTCGCTAGTCTCGTCTGATCTCGTGAGATGAGCCAACTCTCGTAAGCATCATCGAGTCATCCGGATTTATCTCCAACGTCTTTCGCTCAAAATGGAACCTTGAAATATCGTATTTCTCGATAACTTCTGCCCCTAAAGATGTTATAGCAACCAGTTTTCCCACATAACATACGTCCTTATCATCGAATAAAAACTGAAATTACAAAACACGCAGCGAAGCCTCGGAATCCTTTTTCATGTGATGGGTAGTTCTCAAAGCTGTGGTCCGTTCTCCTTGGCAACGGTCTGGAAGTCCGTATCTAAGGAGGTATGAAATCTCATCCGTGTTCAAGAGATAGAGAGAGGGTCTTCCCTATGTGCCTTCAGAGGGGGTCGTTATATCATTAGTTGCGTGTGGGGCTAGCCGGCGGAATTACTTTAGTATGAAAAACACGTGCATGGCGAAAATGCCAGTTGCTCTGATGTATTAATAGACAGGTTCACATGGCGCATCGTGTTGTCTGATTGTTTACTCTGTACATCATTGTTTGACGTACTCCTGTCTTCAGCTTGAGAACGTATACACCTTGTGGATATTTCATCGTCGGAAATATGTTTACAATGGCTACCGGTAACAAGGTGACCGGTTCTAGGTCGCCGTGGTGTACGTTAGGATTTCTAACTATTCTTACAAATACATATACTCATTCACATTGATTACATACACTTATCTGTGAGGTATTTCAAAGTTATGGGTATATATATATATTGCAGATTTCTTCATGCGCCTTTTCCACGTCAGCAGATATGCTCAAGGCGCAACAATGACAGATTAAAAGAGTCTCCCACATTTATACAGCAATATGTACACGTCCAAATAGAGTTCCTAATAATACATTGAAAACAGGTATGTTTTGAGTCCTGACTTGAATGCGGCAATACTATCAGAAACTTTCAGATTGTATGGGAGTGAATTCCACAAGGTTGGGGCTGCATATGAAAAAGTTCGGTTTCCAAAAGTTTTAAGCCTGAAGTTTGGCACAAACAGAATGTTTACAAACGGTATGGTTTTGCTATTTCCTCGACTTCAAATTCAGGTGATGAAGAGATTATCAAAGTCTGCCCCCGACTTCTAAACAAAAGCGACAAACAATGAACGTGTTTATCTTCTGAGGATCATGAACACATGTTATTTCTATGGACCATGAACATATGTTTACTTCTATGGATTATGAACATATGTTCATTTTTATGGATCATGAACATTTTATATTTCTATGGATCATGCTCATTGTTTATTTCTATGGATCATGAAGATGTTTTATTCTGTGGATCATGAACATATGTCTACTTTCTGAGAATCATGAGTGAGTGAGTGGTTTTAGTTTTACGCCGATTATAGCTATATTCCAGCAACATCACGACGTGGGACACCAGAAATGGGCTTCACATATTGTACCCATGTTGGGAATCGAACGCGGGCCTTCGCTTTAACCACTAGGCTACCCCACCGCCCCTCCGAGAATCATGAACATATGTTTAGTTTCTATGGACCATGAACATATGTTTGTTTCTATGGACCATGAACATATGTTCATTTTCTCTTGATCATGAATACATGTTTTATTAATCATATCACTTAGCATACTTATCGTCTTGACGTATACAAATATAATCTAAATCATTTAGTATTTACACGTTTTCAAGTAAAATAACAGTAACTTGAATACTGACGCTAAAAGGTGTTTCCTGATATATTTTTATCAGTATCGTCTACACAGTAAGCTACGTTTGCAACGAAGACACTTATAGTGAGTGAGTGGGTTTGGCTCTACGCCACTTTTAGCAATATTTCAGCAATATCACGGCAGGGGACACCAGAAATGGGCTTCACACATTGTACCCATTTGGGGAATCGAACCCGGGACTTCGGTGTGACGAGCGAACGCTTTAACCACTGGGCTACCCCACCGCCCCGAACTCACGGATACAACGAACTGTTTTGTTTGGGTGTTATATCTCAACCACCTGCCATATATTTAAATCGAACTACGGTTATAACGAACAAAAATACGTAGTCCCTTTGAGTTCGTTATGAATTACCTCACTGTATTTTAAATACACTCCACTCCCCTCCTATTCTTAACAACGTTGTAAATCTACTCTTACCCAACATCCAACCACCCCCTCCCTCCCTCCCAAGAAATGACAAGGGTAAAAAAGAAGATGTATCGCTGTATCGGCTCTTGTATACACATTAAGGAGATAGCTGGTAAAGTGGAAGTGAATCATGCCGAGCCAAGCTGTTAATATTATGTTACGTGTTCATGGTGTGATCAAGTGCTTGAAACACAGACTGTCAGTGTCTACAACCAACTGCAGCAATAACGGACTTGTGTTAACAAAGAAATGTTTGTACCACTGTCATGCCCCCACTGTTTAGGCTGTGATCCTTATCCCTTCATCTCGAAGTCGAGTATATCGAAGTTCTGTTATCTCACCAACTCACTACATATAGCCGTACCGATCCCTTTTCATAAAAACATCTCCAACTAAACGTATATAATTGTAGATATGTTTTTCGACGCCCTGTTTTTACAGTTATCTTGCCACTTACACTCATATTAATCTCTTATCTCGAACCAAATTTATCAATGTATGTAAACTGTAGTGCAAAACAAAGTATACACTTGAAAATTGGATTTGAACAAAAAAAGTACAAGCGTTATCAAAACGTTATTGGGCTGTAAACAGGTCCTGGAACACTGCTTACTAAAGGTACAGGGTAGACTTGCACAAGTCTCTATGGTAATAATTGATAGTTTAAATGATAATTTCTAAAAAAATATAAATAACAGGCTGGCTTCATTTGTACTGTCCCCGTATATAGACTTGCCTCTTTAAGGAACGAATATACTTTTCATCCATGGGCTTAGCATTCGGTACAGCCTGGGAGCAAGGCTAGGTCTAGGGCACACTTGCACAAAGCGATCTCAGCGGTAAGACCGTCTTAAGTCTATGTTAGAGTATGGGGGTTACGATCATCGTAACGTTAAGATCGCTTTGTGTAAGCGAGCCCTGAACACAGCTGTGATGTCCGTAGCACATACATAACTAGTTGGTTTAAGCTACAATCACACGTGAGCTCATCTTCTCCTTTACTCATCTGTTCTTTCTTATATACTCATGAAAAGAATAAAGGAACACACGAAAGTATACCTATACCCTTTTCCGGGTTTCTTGTCACGTTTTATATTGCACTATGGGTGACAATCAATAAATAAAGGAACACTTTCATGTTTTCCCATGTTTGTTCCATGAGTATATATAGTGACGGTGAGTCTGTATTTCTACACTGTGTTTATACTGATGTGTTTTATAACGCATAGCTAACGGTATCATATTCCCTTATATATTTCATCTATGTTTCTACCCGTAAAGATCCGGATTAGAATTTGTCTTCAGTAACACATGCAGTTACTCGACTTACTAACTTGGTTGATGCATATCATCGTATTCCAATCACTGGAGTGTCTGGTCCAGATTCGATTGTTTTAAGACCGCCGTAACATAGCTGACACATTGTTGAGAGCGGCGTCTAACAACAAACCAACAAAACATAGACTCATCGGGATTTGACTGTATGTTTGTTGCTTTGTTTCAGTTCTTTAGACTAACTTGTTTCTTTATTCTGCATTTAACAACATCCCAGATATAACCCGGTGTGTAAATAACCCAGACAATCCAGTGAGTTATATAATGAGCATCGATTTCCCGCAACCTAGTAAGCGAGTTTTACGTGCCGTTAGTCGCCTCTTACGAGAGGCAGGGCTTCTGAAAAGTTTTCTTACCCGGATTTTCACTCACACTTACTCTCTGAAAATATATACTGATATAAAGAAACAACTCCCTATGTTAGACGGGAGATTCCGCCCTGAATCTTTACAAGGGAATAAAATATACTGTGAGGCAGACCAGGAGAGACAATGTAAAGATAATTATGACGTATACATATTGATATCGTCATTCACATTGCCAGAGAATCGAAGGGACGTGTCTTAAAATATAGGAACTTGTAAGAGAAGTTATCTTCCTGTTTGGCATACATAAAATTATACAGTGTGTGCGTGGAGGAGTCTGCGTGTGCGTGCACGTACGTGTGCGTGTATGCGTTAATGTGCGAGTGAGTATACGTGTATGTGTGTGAGTGCGTGTGTGACGGGGTGGGAGAGGACGCTGTGTAGCTAACCCTTCAGATTGCAGGGAAAAATATATTACAATGATAAATGAAACAAAAGACGGTATCACCCATACAAGCATGTTGTAGTAATGTTATTACGTTAGTTTAGCATGTAGGAAAGGCAGCCTAAGTCCTTTCGGAACTGGGACCAACACCGTGGGTGTTGGCGTGGGCTTGTACGTGGGTTTATCTCCGAATAACTGTAAATATGGTTTAGACACAGGGAATGATATGTAAACTACAGAGTGGACGCAACACCCAGGAACGCCTGGGCATGAATCTTAAAGACAGGTGCTATCATGTAGATAACATATATGACGCTCTATATACCACAACAGAGTTACCTGTGACGTTATCAACACAGGTCGTTAATCACACCGTCACATGACGCATCACTTTCAAACAGCTTGCAACCATTGCTCGTGCCACATTGGAACTGTTCCAACATGGTTTATCAGAATCCCAACAGTGTCATCGACGGTGTTATCAACTTCAAGTATGAATCACATTGCATTTCCGTTATCCATAACCGCACATGATTTTATTATCTCCCCTGATAGTATTGCCTACCAGGGGGCGCACCTGAGCTTCATTGATGCCGCCATGATGAGAATACCAATATTCTTTCGCATTTAAAGTGTTGATGTCGGCACAGTGATAGCAAACCGGTGTTGATTCAGAAATATGTTATTGCTAAAGCTACAGCTCCTATGTCTCTGTGGTTTAGCCGATAGAGCAACAGACCGGGGAGAGGAAGATCTGAAGTTCGATTCCCAAATCGCGTAATAAGAAAAAAGGCGAAAAGATTGTTCCGAAACACGTTCAGCTTAAAGGCACTATATCACACCACATTTCTCTAAAAATAAATAATGCATTTCTCTCAATAATACTAAATATCAGCCCTCAGGGAAAATCCCATATAATAATTATTTTAAAAACGTATTTACATTACAATATTAAATTAAAAAGTCCGAAAGAATTAATGCAACGTTGCATTAAATCGACTCTCGCGCCATCTACCGGCCGAACATTATTTCAAGCGAACCCCATAGAGTTATGTCCCTTGGAGCGCTCTTTACGAATATCCTTAGCACAACTTGTGATTGAAACCAGTTCGGCAAACACCGACAACACCGCGTGCGACAGTTTTCGATGTACGGAGCAACTGTTTACATTCCATACATGGCAAGAGTTCTCTGTTTGGAAGCTAATATTCTTCTCGAAGTTTCAATTATCGATTTCAGGGATACTAAGAATTTTATTACATCAGTAGGAAGCTAAAGTGAGTGCATATGCCCCAATATACTAGTATATAATATACAACGTCACCTTACACTGACATCTAGTCTCTGAAATGGACAAATTTTACTGAAAGAAAGTTTTTGAATTAAAACAAAATACAATCAGAAGGAGCACATTTTCAGAACTGCGGTAATCTAGACTTGCAACACATTCTAGACTTGCATGGGCTGCATTGGGTATATTTGTTTCAAGATCTGTTTGGCAGACTAAACGTCACCTCTACTGTATGTATGTATGTATGTATGTATGTATGTATGTATGTATGTATGTATGTATGTATGTATGTATGTATGTATGTATGTATGTATGTATGTATGTATGTATGTATGTATGTATATATGGAAGACATGTAAACTCACACTAATGTCATGCCAACGAAATAGGAACATTTTCTTTTTCAAGTAGTCCCCTTTAACCTATACAATTTCACAATTCCGGCTTCAATTCATCTGAAAGCTACCGATCACACTTACTCTCAGGATCAGCTTGTCTGAATCCACAATTCACAACATTCACTCCGACCAATACTTTAATACATTCCTACAATATGAAAAGTGAGACTTTATGGATGTCAATTTACAGCATTCACTCCGACCAATACTTTAATACATTCCTACAATATGAAAAGTGAGACTTTATGGATGTCAATTTACAGCATTCACTCCGACCAATACTTTAATACATTCCTACAATATGAAAAGTGAGACTTTATGGATGTCAGTTTACAGCATTCACTCCTACCAATACTTTAATACATTCCTACAATATGAAAAGTGAGACTTTATGGATGTCAATTTACAGCATTCACTCCAACCAATACTTTAATACATTATATATACAGAATATTTCAAAGAAGTTCTGAATGTAACAGGCAACTCGGTCGATCAACTCCATCTCGACAAAGCAGAGGAAATTCTACGTGATCACTGCAGTCTGTCATGTGATGTATGTCAGGATGATGACATTATGTACCTGCTCAATAGGGATATATCCGTAAAAGAGGTCAAGGCAGCTATTAGGAACTTAAAAGACGGCAAAGCAGCAGGTCCAGATGGTACAAAGACAGAGATGGTGAAATGTTGTGATGACTTACTCGCTCCATATCTAACTACCATCTTCAACGAGATATTAGTCACCGGAAATTATCCGATTGAGTGGGCCAAGGGTATAATCGTACCTCTTCACAAGAAAGGTGACGTCAACGATGTGAATAATTATAGAGGCATATCCCTCATGGATGTTTTTGGGAGAATATTTTGCTCAATTCTAAATGAACGTTTACAATCGTTTGCAGATGTTTATGATAAAATCCCCGAGGCCCAAGCAAGATTCAACAAGAACTACAGTACAACTGACAATATATTCACTCTTCAAAGTTTGATTCAGAAATATCTCTCAAAACGAGACGGTCGCTTTTATTGCATATTTGTGGACTTTAGAAAGGCCTTCGATTCAATTAATAGACAGCTTCTTTGGTACACACTAATCAGAAACGATATCCATGGCAGAATATCAAATGTGCTAAGGAATATGTACCCTAAAATGCAGTAAGCCGTGAGAACAGGCACCAACTCAATCTCCGACTATTTTCAATGTTTGAGCGGTTTGCGACAAGGGTGCGCTCTGAGCCCTTTCCCTTTTACAATATTCATTTCAGAATTACAAGTCATGTTGGGAAATGCCAATCTTAGAGGAATATTCGTCGACCCTGAATTTATGGAGCTGTTCCTGTTACTTTTTGCTGATGACCTATGTATATTCGACGATTCTGTAATTGGACTTCAAAGAAAAATTGATATTCTACACATCTACTGTCTGACATGGGGAGTGGAAGTCAACATGAACAAAACGGAAATCCTTGTCTTTCGGAACGGAGGCTTCTTACGAAATTATGAAAAATGGTATCTACACGGATCACAGATAAAATGCTCAACATATCATAACTATCTCGGAATAATGTTCTCCAATCGAGTGTCATGGACTAAATGTACTGAGACACTTACTACTAAAGCCACTAAAGCCCTATTTGCTATCAAACGGGTATCTTATAAATATCCAAATATGTCTGCAAGTGTTCTTTTCAAGCTCTTTGACAGTAAAATAAAGCCAATATTACTTTACGGTGCAGAAGTATGGGGTCACCAAGATAGACAAGCTATTAACAAATTCCACTCTAATTTTTGTAAATTTGTACTAGGTGTAGGTAAGCATGTGTCCAGTAACGCAGTATTAGCAGAATGCGGTAGATATTGTATTAGTATTGACTATCAAATTAAATGTATCCGGTACTGGTGTAAACTATTATGTATGGCTACCGATAGGTACCCCAAGCAATCTTATATTCTTTTGAAAAAGCTTGATGATTGTAGCAGAATTACTTGGGCATCTTATATAAGAATATTGTTAAACACGTATGGATTTGGTTTTGTGTGGGTAAGCCAAAAAGTTGGTAGTGTAAATGATTTTGTATTTATGTTTAAACAAAGACTTGTAGATTCTGCAAAGCAAAATATGTTTAGCAAAATAAATGAATCAGCACATTTATCTTATTACAAATCATTAAAGTCATTACTGGATGTTAAATACTATATTTCTAATGTACATCTAAAGGAATATCGCCGTTATTTATGCTTATTACGTATTCAACAATTGCCTCTCCTATGTAACGTAAGATGTCAAGATGACAGTGGGTTAGGCAAAATATGTAAAATGTGTAACCGCTATAATTTTGAAGATGAATTACTTTTTGTACTTGTCTGTGATGCATATGCAAATTTAAGAAGCATATACCTACCAGAATTTAATTGTCCATCTGTTTTAAGCAAATATCATAAGTTGTTAACATGCAAAGATAAGAATTTACTTATAAATATTTCATTATTTATTAAACATGCACTATCTAAAAGGAATTCTATCCAATGTTAGGAGAGACATGTATATATATACCTATGTATATGTTTAAACCATATTGTCTATATATCATATACCACTTTGCATTTATTGTACACGGGCCAATGGCCTATATACCGAAATAAATTCTTCTTCATCTTTAATACATTCCTACAATATGAAAAGTGAGACTTTATTGATGTCAACTTCTTTATTATGAGGAGCACGACGTCTCGGAGCATATCACTTCTAAAGGCTGTTCAAAAGACTTCCTACAACATGGCATGACAGTTTGCTAGGTGTAGACACTCCTTACATTACATTCACCTTGCATATATGGGCGCTTGGGTTGCCCACGTCCTATTTCATTGATTTCTTTGTTCATATGGTCAAGAGTTTTCTTTAATCAGTCTGATTTACCAGAGGTGTGTGTATATAGACACGTCTGGTTCAGTGGCTGCCTTGCTAGGAATCTTCCAGTCTGTTGAAACGGTGGTATCGACCGCAGACTGACTGGGTTCAGCGTGACATGACATGAGTGGTGTTAGATAGGGAAAGATTGGAAGATATTCGGACACCTTTCTGCTGAGTAGTGAGGATCCCCCTCCCCCTCTAAGCAGTTATTAGAATGTATTTTGTGAAAAAAGCAAAAACCTAATTTTCAAAACAAAATTTCCCACCCTGACCCCCTTTGGGGGATGATGGCGGGAAAAATCCCCCGCAACCAGCCTGCAAACACCTGGAATTTGAATGTACATATGATAAGCTTTCAAAAAAATATAGTCTTCAAAATTCCCCCAGAGAGGGAGGGTCACCTATATCAGCCCATGGACTATTCTAACACTCCTGGATCTTCTCCATAGGTAATAGCTGGTTAGTACATATACCTAGCTCAAAGGAGTGAGTGAGTATGGTTTTACGCCGCTTTTAGCAATATTCCAGCAATATCACGACGGGGACACCAGGCATTGGCTTCACACATTGTACCCATGTGAGGAATCGAACCCGGGCCTTTGACGTGACGAGCGAACGTTTTAACCACTAGGCTACCCAACCACCCTAGCTCAAAGGAGCTTGAAGGGGATGGAGGTTAGTACTTATGGTACGATTCATATATATTTGTTTGTTTATTTGTTTTTAAGGCCGCACATTTCCAGACATATGACGGAGATCTGTACATAACAGTCTGGACCAGACGATCTAGTGACTGACATCATGAGCGTTGATCTCAATTCCAATACGATAACTTACATGAACCAAGTCAGCGAACTTGGCCACCCGATCACGTTAGTGGCCTCTTACGACGCACATGGGTTGGTGTTAATATTTGTTTTGACTTACTTCATCTGGTTACATCGACACCGGGTACATCATACCACTGATATCCGGTTACATCTGGTATCGGATTACAACATGAATACCGATATCATGTTACAAAATGACTCTGATATCAGGTGACAAGGTACTGATATCAATTATTAGTTTTGTATTGATGACAGGTGACATCATATTATTGATATCAAGCTGATCCACTGATATCAGGCTACAACAGGTCATCTGATAAATGAGATGACGTCGCAATGAAGTAAGGTTATATGGATTTTACAGGTGTGTTCGTTTCTTCATTGACAGATATGTTGGTTTTATAATATGATACTGACGGATATGTTGGCTTTGTAACAAAATTCTCACAGATATGTTGGTTTTATAATACGATACTGACGGATATGTTGGCTTTGTAACAAGATACTGACAGATATGTTGGTTTTATAATACGATACTGACGGATATGTTGGCTTTGTAATAAGATACTGACAGATATGTTGGTTATATAATACGATAATGGCGGATATGTTGGCTTTGTAACAAGATACTGACAGATATGTTGGTTATATAATACGATAATGGCGGATATGTTGGCTTTGTAATAAGATACTGACAGATATGTTGGTTTTATAATACGATACTGACGGATATGTTGGCTTTGTAACAAGATTCTCACAGATGTATTGGTTTGATAATACGATACTGATTGAAATGTTGGCTTTGTAACAAGATACTGACAGATATGTTGGTTTTATAATACGATACTGACGGATATGTTGGCTTTGTAATAAGATACTGACAGATATGTTGGTTTTATAATACGATACTGACGGATATGTTGGCTTTGTAATAAGATACTGACAGATATGTTGGTTTTATAATACGATACTGACTGATATGTTGGCTTTGTAACAAATTTCTCACAGATATGTTGGTTTTATAATACGATACTGATGGATATGTTGGCTTTGTAATAAGATACTGGCAGATAGGTATGTTTTGTAATATTGCATTGACAGATGTGTTGGTTTTGTAATGCGGTACTGACAGATATGTTGGGCTAGAAATAAAATACTGACATATAGGCATGTGTTGTAATATTGTATTGGCAGACATGTTGGTTTCGTCATGACAATTTGATCCTATAGAAGAAGATCACATGACATGGCAAGTTGACCATATGACATGGCAAGTTGATCATATGACATGGCAAGAAGATCACATGACATGGCAAGAAGATCACATGACATGGCAAGTTGATCATATGACATGGTAAGAAGATCACATGATATGGGAAGAAGATCACATGGCACTGATAATTGAGATTACCTTGTTATGGACAGTTAACATTGGAATAAGATCATATGTTACTTAGCATAAATAACCATTCTCTTAACCTTAACCCATGACATTTGTATAAGGTAGACTACTGCGCAGTGATTGTGGTAGACCATTCACCCCTGGTCACTGTTAACTTGAAACATACTATAAGTATGTAAAGCATCGTTTCCGGAGCTTTTATGAAAAATATACGTTTGACATTCATCGCGTACAGACTTCACCTCGGAGTGGGTCATCTTAACCATGAACTACTTGTCTGGCAAACATTATCTGTGGAATCAGTGTGTTATGTTTAGAGTGGTCGTATTACCTTCAAGTACTGTAGCAAAACCAGTTCAGTATGCCTGTTGCACAGGGACCTAGGTACTCACTGGCCAATCTGTTGCTTACAACTTATACCCTGAAAGTACTTTCAGTAATTAGCTTTGGTTTTAGGATGATTAAGGTGTTTCGTTCGTCCAACGATAGGACTTTTCTATCAGTAATGAATTACTTTCTGATCAATGTGTTGGAATTTGAAATAAATGATTATTACGTTTGTAAAATACCAACAGGTTGAATTATGACGACTTCGATTTGTTCCTTTTAGTTAGTTAATGTTATCCGAATGTGAAGACCGCTTCTTTGGTCCAGCAGAGCGTATACCCGGAGAGCGTAATGTTGGGGGTTCGATCCCAGGCGCGTTATAGCCAAAGAAGCTAAATGGTGATAGCTGTCGTTACCCTGCCTGACATCGCCTAGATAGAGATAACGAAAGGTTAATTTCGGTACGGTGCAATTTATCATGCAACAATTTGTAATATGCCAAGGGTTTGGTCTTCTGGAAGGTAGACCTGGCAGTGCCGTTCCAGCTATTGAAGTGCTGATGCCAGATAAGGTTTTTAATGTGTTTATGTTAATGACAGTCAGTTTTACATGACTGACTGACTGACTGACTGAGTTTAGTTTTACGCCGCTTTTAGCAATATTCCAGCAATATCACGGCGGGGGACACCAGAAAAGGGCTTCACACATTGTACCCATGTGGGGAATCGAACCGGGGTCTTCGGCGTGACGAGCCAACGCTTTAACCATTAGGCTACCCCACCGCCCAGTTTTACATGAGCTGTGGTAGATAAGATGTGTTAGCCATTTTAAAACAATGCCAATTGTTTCGAAAACTAAATGGTTATATGCAATAGTGTCAATATAATATCAAAATTAAGTATACACCTATGTTTTTAAAAATATAACAAAACATCAATTATATTCGATGGTGATGTATTTGATACTAGTGTTTAGGACCTTACATTTGCACTGGTTTGGCGACTGAAACGTTTTGATAAAGATCGTAAGATTTAATAGAATCTGGTCTATTGTGTATACTTTCCTTTGTCCAGTAGTGTATTTCCTATGTTTCTATGTTGCTTACATTCACAGTGTCACACGAACAGTCTACAATATGGCGTTTCAGATGTTCGATATTAGAGACATCGATATTATGAAGAAATATTGATTATGTAGGCAATATTAAATATATGAAACGTGATTCATATTCTGCACATGTTTGGTATCCTGTACAAAGTCAAGTAAACACGTCTCTGATCGACTACACAGCCTGATACTGAAGAGATGAAGACCCAAGGATTGGGAACATCAGGCAGGTTGGCAGGCCTACAGCAGGGCCACAGAATACCCGCTATCTTACATAAGGGGCGTAAACAGAAAGTAATCACCAGGAAATTGCTCGTAAAAAGTTTTAAATCACTCAAATACGATAACATGTATTTTTTCAGTTAAAAGTTCAGTGAAATGCTGCAAAAAGGGATAGTGTCTTATCGGCCAGCGATAGGCGATGGAAAGCTTGCCTAACACATTGCTACACATCTTACACATTAAATTTCTTCCTGTATCTACTGTAAAAACTGTGTACAGTTCTGTTAGGGATTGAACACACGCACACGCCTACACACAGACTCACACACAAGCACGCATATGTTGGTAAATATATATAAATATTGATAAATATACTTATGTTTAATTATGTCTATATCCACGTGGGCCAGTGTATGTGGTCTTTCAGGAAACATTTTAGTCCAACGCTTAGTCACTGAATATAAATTTATATAATTTTGATAGTAACAAATAAACCCATTTAAATTGAAATGGAGCCCCAGTCAGGTGGAATGCCTGAACCTGAGAAAATCTAGACTTATTTCACAGCTTTAGCATTGCAGGGAGGGCTAGGCAGTAGGGCAAATATTGTGGTTCATAGACTGTCCGACAGACTAGGATCATTTCAGAATCATATCTCAAGGGGCTTAAACCTGCTTCTTGTCACCCAAACAGCTGGAGCCTTTCACTATACTGAAAAACAGGTTAACTATACAGATTCAAAACCATGATGTTCAGAGAACCATTCTTATACGTTTCACAACTATTTTGCGTTTTAAACTCAACAGAACCTATTTCGCCAGATATTCTATTAGCATTAATATATATGTAGGACTCTGAAATATGGTGGGTCTCTATTTCCAAATCCATGGCAGGTTTTGATTGTTCGATTGTTACATGACATCATGTAGTGATAGGACCTCGCTGGTCAGGCTCGCTGACATGGTTGACACAAGGTTACATAACCATTATTCTAGGTAATGGTGCTGACGGTCTGCGTATCGTGGCCCGGCGAGTATCAGCTACAAGAGTGAGTGAGTGAGTTTGGTTAAGGCCGATTTGAACAATATTCTAATCCATATTTTTTTAAAATTTTTTATTCTACTTATAACACGGCGTATCCGTGATCCGTCCTATCAGATACGTGAGTGAGTGAGCAATATACCACTTATATCACGGCGGGTCTGCTTGTTGTGGGAGGAAAGCCCGAAGTGATGCAGATCTCATATATCCCACAGTGTGCTCAGCATCTTCCGTTAGCAGCCTCCCCGTTTAGACATCCCGGTGCAGTTTACTGATAGATGTCATAACACAGGCGACAACTCTAGTGCGGAAATGTCAATCAGACAGATATGAGGAAAATAACCGCATCCTCTGCACCCAGACACCTTGGTGTCATCGCTAACGTCGTTAATTACAACAGACAATAATTATCTCCCTTTACCCGCGTTGTTATTTAGCGTAATTGCATCAATGGTGCCAGAACTTCTCGTTTCCTCATCAGCTGGTGCCAAGCAGCGCATAAGAAGCTTCGGTTACCAAGGTAACACGCGTGCTGAGGGGCGTTTTGTTGTTTGTTGGGCGTTCAAAGGGTTAACGAAGGTTACAGGTGAAAGACCGTACGATGAAGTTGGAACTGAGTGCCGAGCAAGCAAAGGTAACTTGATCTCCGAGTTAGTGTTCATTTGTAATTACCTCCCTTGATGAGGGTAGGGTTAGTGGTGTTAGCGGCTTGTTGGCATCCGTCGTAAATAGATCAAATATAAACATCTGTTTTAGGTTTGCTCTTAAAGCTCAGGTGTCTATTTTTGTAACAAAGTAGCATTGATGCCGCTCATGAACTTGTTATGAAGTAAAACACTGGGTAAACACTGATATTTGGGTTAAAAGACGTCGTGGCATCTTGTTCACTGACACCCATCACATCAGGTATTCTGGCACCTCCCAGGAACGTGTTTCAAATTCATGAAGCTTGTTAACTCAAATACAAGGTCAGGTGTACCTAACAATATGTAAGTTTCTGTTACGGACCTATCACCTATTTAAAACTTAACTTTACTTGTGTGTCAGTGTTGTTTCGCGTTGTGTGAATATCATACATATGGTACAATGCTGTTACAGCTTGTGTGAGTGAGTGATTTTAGTTTTACGCCGCACTCAGCAATATCCCAGCCATATGGCGCGGTCTGTAAATAATCGAGTCTGGACCAGACAACCCAGTGATCAACAGCATGAGCATCGATATATGCAACCTTGTGTCAACCATGTCAGCGAGCCTGACCAGCAAGTCCCGTTAGTCGCCTCTTACGACAAGCATGGGTTACTGAAGATCAATTCTAACCCGGATCTTCACGGGCAGCTTGTGTGAATTACATATACATTCATATTGTTTATGTCGTGCAATGCAGTTGCAACTTGTGTATTTATATTTAAATTCCTTCACATATACAACGCTGTAGTTAAGAATATCCATTTGGTTCAATTACTTCTTGGATATGTCATTGCTATTTACCTCGATTTATCGGTTTAGATCTCGTAAACTTCTGTGCCCTACATACCCCTTATCGCGGTGGTGTGGTCAGGCTCGCTGACTTGGCTGACACATGTCATCGGTTCCCAATTGCGCAGATCGATGCTCATGCTGTTGATCACTGGATTGTCTGGTCCAGACTCGATTATTTACAAACCGCCGCCATATAGCTGGAATATTTCTGAGTGCGGCGTAAAACTAAACTCACACACTAACACGGTGGTCTTATATAAGGTCTACGTCTCGGCTTGTTTAGAACACCGGGTACCTCTACATGATGGCTGAACGTGTCGGCTTAACCAAGTAACACTGGGTCATAGAATGTAGCATTCAGTTAACATATTGTACTTATCCATCCACAATATAACGTTCCGATACAAATCCTTTTCTTTTTGTCTAAAAGGGGTGTAAACTTGTACAAGTCGGTCGAACCTGTCGCCATAGTAACAGGCGCATAGAAACTGGTGCCAAAGTCGTAGAAACTCCACACCTCCCCTCAGCCACATGCCAAACAGCAAAACAGGTTCAAACACAACCATACCTCGCACCAACAATGTATAACGAGGTGGGAAAAAAGATATTAAGCAAACGTAAAACAAAGTAAAATAGGTAACACAAATGTTGAATGTTTCTGAAAAAAAACCATGTTTACGGTAGAATTCACATGCTCTGTCCCAGGAACAAGAGTTCGAAACCTAAACTAAATCGGAATTTTATATTCTGCAGTCACCTAAAAGGATCTTCGATACAAGAGTACAACCCTTATGGAAGGGCCCAGGGATAGAGAAGCGATTAAAATTATTTGAAAATGTATTTTATGTCAGTTTGCCTAGGGTGTTTAAAGAAGGTGTACTCAAGGAATGTATATGGATTTTTAAATGAGAATTTTGGGGTTTGGTTTGTGTGAGTGAGTATGGTTTTACGCCACTTGTAGCAATATTCCAGCAATATCACGGCAGGTGACACCAGGAATGTGCTCAGCACATTGTAATCATGTGGGGAATCGAACCCGGGTCTTCGGAGTGACGAGCGTACGCTTTTACTACGAGAAAACCCCACCGCCCCGGGTTTGGTTTGACTGACTGACTGAGTTTAGTTTTACGCCGCTTTTAGCAATATTCCAGCAATATCACGGCGGGGGACACCAGAAATGGGGGTTTGGTTTGAGGACCAATGTCGTGATAATGTGGTTTCCCAGGTGATTTCTATGCCAACATAAAATACAATAGAAAGAAGCTGGGATGGCACTTTTCTTGTTATAAGAAAGAACATATCAGTAGAAAACTCATGAATTGTAACATTTGATATGAACGCTACTTCACACGGCCATGATGGAACTGACTTGACATACCCTGAACTGGTTGTGACAAGACTGAGTCCATTATCTAGTGCGCGTTTATGACGCTGTTGTTTCGTGTAAACCGACCTTGGTATTCCACGACCGAGTGAGTCAGTCAGTCAGTGGCTATGGTTTTATATTCCAGCAATATCACCACGGGGGACACCAGAAATGTGCTTCACATATTAATTGTACCCATGTGGAGAATCGAACCCGGATCTCAGGCGTGACGAGTGAACGCGTTAACCCCTAGGCTACCCCCGCCGCCGCTTGTGATAAAACCCGGGCACGATGAGCAAACACCTTTACTACTGGGCTATCACAGAGTGCCAACATAGATTAAGGATTTTTGTATGAGGCTAAACGTGAGTACTGAAGAATGTAACCCCTGTGTTTCTCTGGGGTTTCATCTACGTATGTAACAGTGGTAGATGCATATCTCCAGCAACACAAGACTCGCCAGTGCCAGGAGTAGGCGTGATAGCAATCACAAGTCAGACAGCCAACACGTCCTCCAGGGATGCAGCCAAGTATCAGATGCATAGCGTTGCAACAAACATGTAACATGTTTAAAAATAACTTTTTTGGGAAGTTTGTCAATAAACACGACAGCAGTGATGGAACGGGGAAAACAGGAAAGTGAATGGATCTAAACACACGTCTCTCGTCGATTTATCGGCCTCCTGACACAGATACCCTCCTGGCAGCCATCCTGTACTGACTGGTATACTGGTGTAGGATTTTATGTGCGCATCAGTAGCCTCGTGTCAGACTAAAGCGGTTTGATTCAGAAACCTTTCATTTGGTTGGAGTGAGTGAGTGAGTGAGTTTGGTTTTACGCCGCTTTAGCAATATTCCAGCAACATCACGGCGGAGGACACCAGAAATGGACTTCAACCATGTGGGGAATCGAACCCGGGTCTCCGGCATGACCAACCAACGTTTTAACCACTGGGCTACCCCACCGCCTCTTCATCTGTTGGATGTTACAGGTACACCACAGGCTCCAGCATGGGTTAAATGTAAATGTACCGAAAAGGGGGCAAGAATTTATGGATGTCAACGTCTCACTCCTTCACCATGTGAATGTAAGAGTAGGGAACGGACAGCTATATATGTACGTGTAATAAGATAACAAGGGAAGCCAGTAGTTAATGAGCACTAAATTGGTAGGATGGATGGATGGACAAGTGGAAGCCAGGGATTGCTAATCCAGGCACCATTCGACTTAAACGCAACGAGTCGCTCGGGCAAAACATAATTTTGTACAAGTTTCGTATAAGTCGTATGACACACTTGCTCGAGTATAATAATTTCTTTATTATTCATTTTATTCATGTACATTTGTGCACATGTGCACATATGATAACAGGGCATGAAACTCCGAAAACTTTCAGCAAGACCACAGGGCTGGTTAGATGTAAACCTTGCTAGCCCTGACCAAAACTTACCTACCCACAAAAAATACTAATATACATGTCAGAATTTTAACCCGACCGTCAGGCAGGTGAATAGAGAATGTGGCAGTCCGTGTTGAAAATAACCCGTCCCGGGCGTATTTCCAACACTGAATTGATATGTATGACACTGGTTACGTTTCACCGTATGGATAATAAGTTATGATCCATACTTAATACATGCATGGGCATTATATCAAAGATGAATTTCAAGGGCAATAAAGGGATGAAAAAGTGCTTCTCGCGGCTCTCAATGGTTTGATTTGAAGACATCAAATTGACAACATCGGTAGACGCAAATAAATAGAAACCTCTATGATACACCGCATGTAAAATACACATTATTTCAAATGACGTCTACTTACATAACTTTTTATACCTTTTGTGAGACTATAATCAGAGCTAACTGTTTAACGTGTTTTAAACGTATTTATGGTGAGATCTGAGGTGAAGTGAGGTGAAATTGGATTTAACGTCGTGTTTGAGAATATTTCGCTCATATGACGACGTGCATGCGTCTGTGCGGCTGCTTGTACTAGCCCAGACTGAAGCTGGTATTATAGTGCTAGCCCACTGAGATACCATGCCGCAGTGAAGCATGAATACCCCACTCAGACACATTATACTGACTCCAAGCCGACCAGTCCTTGTTGTACCCATTAATGCCGAGCGCCAGGCAGGGACCAACAAGTACCATATTTTAACGTCTTTTGGTATGACGCGGTCGGGGATCGAACCCGCGACCTTCCGCTCTCCGGGCGGACGCTCTAACCACTTCACCATGGAGGCGGTGGTAGTGAGGTCTGAGGCTTGTTATGTTGCTGTAATAGCAATGGCTTTGTGTTTAAGTCCCTTCCACCTATAGGTGTTAACACAGTAATTGCAGTAGTCATTCTATTCCTGCAGCCTATGAATAATCCCTTTACACTTAGATAACCAGTGACTGATATTATGAGTAAACTCCCAGGTTCGAACGCATGCAAACAACCAAATCACCATCTTGACCAACCAATCCACTTAGTCTCCATTATAGGTTGATGGATACATATAATATTGACACACTTACTTCATAGACAACAACTTCTTTTATTTCGTGTATTTCAATACGGAATGATTGACAACAGTACAAGCAACTGTCGCACTCACGAAATAAAAGAAATTGTTGTGAAGTTCGTCAATATTGTTCTTCCCAACTTCAGGGGCGGTGGGGTAGCCTAGTGGTTAAAGCGTTGGCTCGTCACGCCGAAGGCCCGGGTTCGATTCCCCACATGGGCACAATGTGTTTAGCCCATTTCTGGTGTCCCCCGCCGTGATATTGCTGGAATATTGCTAAAAGCGGCGTAAAACTAAACTCAGTCAGTCAGTCTTCCCAACTTCTAAAATGCCACTCAAAGAAATTGGACACATAATATACATATCTCATCCAGAATCTCGTTTTTTGTACTGCATCTGTGTGTTGTAGTTTCTCAAACATTAAATTGTTAATTACAAATGTTTCATTGATTATACAATGCAGGCAAAGGAATCAAACACTTGAAGTTTGGATTTGACTAAATGTAGCAAACGTAACATATGTTATATTTGGGATTACACTCTCTTAGTAAAGTACAGATTCTTGTACTTTTTGGGGTGTGGGTTCGAATCCCGGATGGGACTCAACCCCAAACAGTACAAGAATTTGTACTTTACTAAGAATATGTTACATTGATCACTTTCTAAAATGGCATTGTGTATTTCGTAGCAAACGTAGTCGAAACCCTTTAAGGCTGTAAAATGTATAAACACAACAAGCATATGGTCCAAGACACAACTATTATACCTCTGTCGAATACATCGGTTTCGATAAAACATTTGTTGTCCTTGGTTTTGACCATTTCTTGGCTCTTTTAACCAGCATCAGTGTGAGTGAGTGAGTATGGTTTTACCCTCTTTCAGCAATATCACGGCTCGGATCAAGCATGGGAGTATACTTTCATTTGCCGAGCAGTTTTGTCTAACCTGGAAATACCTACAACTTTGACATACAAGGATTTCAACATCTATGTATCAAAAGCTGGAGAAAGGATAGCCTGAAACAAATCAAATACATTATTGTAAAAACTCTTGGGGATCCCGGTGCAGAAAAGGACTCGTGCAGCCACTGCACCTAAAGGACGAAGAAAATCGGGATTAGAAGGCTAAAATGTCAGGGTTTTGTGACCACCTGAAATAAAATAACTTGTATCTGCAGTCGGACTTTTAGGAGAACGCAAATCATAGAGTTGTGACCCTTCTCCGTGGCCGGATCCGCTGATCGTTGGTTTAAATCCCAGATTCGAGGCAATTATGACTTGATCTGAGTGTATCAGTATGTGTTAATCGGTGTACAG
Organism: Haliotis rubra; assembly: GCF_003918875.1. Classification (NCBI taxonomy): domain Eukaryota; kingdom Metazoa; phylum Mollusca; class Gastropoda; order Lepetellida; family Haliotidae; genus Haliotis; species Haliotis rubra. The sequence continues at coordinate 286,947 of NW_025767425.1, forward strand.
ATTCGTCTAAAGATTACATATCAACCACCCTATGGGTACCAATAAAGATTAAATAAACTTTCAAGGTACTTTAATTCCCAGAGCTGAATATGTGAGACCCAAACTTTGAGTTATAGAAGGGAATGAGAATTAAATGAAAATATGACACAATACATGTATATGCTTCGTTGTCTGTAATGAAACAATGTGAAATAAACTAAATACCATTCTAAGCTACGTTACTCTCAGTGTATCCAGTCACGGCTATCACTGATCATATTCTGATAGATTTAATAATGGAGATTATTCTGACAGATTTAATAAGGGAGATTATTCTGACAGATTTAATAATGGAGATTATTCTGACAGATTTAATAATGGAGATTAAAATGTTTAACGCCACTTTGGAAAGTATTTCAATTATATTACGGAGCATGAACCAAATATAAGGCGATGCACGGTTTAGAAGATCTTAATTCACTTTCATGAAACAAACATATCACGTAAATGAACTGGGAGAAACGAACCCACGATCATCGGATCACGGCCATGGGAGGGAATATGCACAGCAAATTCTGGGTCTTAAACGACTGGCCGCCGTTCCCAAACTCATAGAACTGATATTCTCCTGTCGTTATATGCTCCAGGCTATCATCGATCACTAACTGTAACAAATAGCACACTGCCTACCTCCTGTTTTTTCTTCTTATATTCCCGAAAGCGCTCCATCACCCAACACCTCCTCACCACCAGAAAGTAGTCATTACAGGATATAGCTCATCACTTCTGTTAGTCATATACCTAGCTACAAAGGTCCATAGGATTCTGACAATCGATCACTGTCTTAGTGCGGGCACGGTTCACAGAAACAGCCAAAGATCCCCCAGAATAGACCTGCTGCCACAAACCAATGTGACATGAGTCCCGGGTCTAAAGTCTGGTTCCTCTAAAACCAGGGTTATAAGTGCCAACATCACACAGTGCCTATGATTTATACTGTGATATGGCTTCAACGTCAAGCTATCCCACCTTCAGTGCAGCCAGTCTGTAGTCATGGTACAGGTTTGACGTGAGTGGTAGATTCTCGATTTAATGAAATACTTCACATGTAAACACGTGGCAGTCATTAGCGTGAAGATAGTGCACAATGAATACTGTTGTGAAGGCTGGGGTTGTGGTATGTTGTAACAGTTGTGGAAGACCGTGGAAGCTTAATGAGGACGCCAGAACCGATGGCAGGTTGTCGATGGTGCCAGACTCGATGGTAGATTAAGGACGCCAGAACCGATGGCAGGTTGTCGAGGGTGCCAGACTCGATGGTAGATTAAGGACGCCAGAACCGATGGCAGGTTGTCGAGGGTGCCAGACTCGATGGTAGATTAAGGACGCCAGAACCGATGGCAGGTTGTCGAGGGTGCCAGACTCGATGGTAGATTAAGGACGCCAGGGCCGATGGCAGGTTGTCGAGGGTGCCAGACTCGATGGTAGATTAAGGACGCCAGGGCGATAGTAGGTTTTCAAGACGCCAGGGCCGATGGCAGGTTGTCGAGGGTGCCAGACTCGATGGTAGATTAAGGACGCCAGAACCGATGGCAGGTTGTCAAGGGTGCCAGACTCGATGGTAGATTAAGGACACCAGGACCGATGGCAGGTTTTCAAGACGCCAGTAGCGATGGTTGTTTGTTTAGGACGCCAGAATCGATGGTAGATTAAGGACGCCAGGAGCGATGGCAGGTTGTCGAAGGTGCCAGACTCGATGGTAGATTAACGACGCCAGAACTGATGGCAGGTTGTCGAGGGTGCCAGACTCGACGGTACATTAAGGGCACCGGGGCGATAGCATGTTTTCAAGACTCCATTAGCAATGGTTGATTGTTTAGGATGGTCGACTGTAAGGAGCCCAAGGTGGTTGGTATGTTGCTCAGGACGCCACGCCCGAGGGTAGAAGGTTGAGTATGCCAGGACGGGGGGCAGATTGTCCAGGACTCCAGATTAAGATTAAGGAGGCAAAAACAGGTCACCGGTCTTTTACAACGCCGTGGCCGGTAGCAATTTTTAAGATCTTTGGTAGATTTTAAGCCATGACCGATGGAAGATGTATGAAAACGTCAAAACCGATGGACGATTTTAAGGACGCCGGAACTATTGAGAACTGTTGAGAACTACGGAGATTATGGCTGTGGCACACGCCTACAGCAGGAATCGCGGCTCTCTGTCTGCAGTGAAGCACTAATGACACGTCTTCAGTCTCCAGCGTTCCGTCATAACTCAAACATCGTGTTGCTTTCTTGTGTATGTTGTCTTTCTATTATCCCGTGAGTCAACAGTAATTAGGACTGGCGAAGTGGAATGGTTTGAAAGGTTTGTAGCGCACAGGTGTGTTCGGGCATGCAGAAAGGAGAAACTAACTAAAGCCACACACAAGTCCCTTACCCATGACACAAAGAACTGTACTTGTTACACTGAAACCAACATTGTTCGTTAGGCTTACCATGAATGAATTTCATTGTTTCTTAACAAAGACTCCAGTATACAAAACCGCCTCCGTGGTGTAGTGGTTAGAGCGTCCGCCCGGAGAGCGGAAGGTCGCGGGTTCGATCCCCGACCGCGTCATACCAAAAGACGTTAAAATATGGTACTTGTTGGTCCCTGCCTGGCGCTCGGCATTAATGGGCACAACAAGGACTGGTCGGCTCGGAGTCAGTATAATGTGTCTGAGTGGGGTATTCATGCTTCACTGCGGCATGGTATCTCAGTGGGCTAGCACTATAAAACCACCTTGAGTGTGGGCTAGTACAAGCAGTCGCACATACACATACACACGCATGCACGTGTGCATATGAGCGAAATATTCTCAAGAACGACGATAAACCCAAGTTCACCTCACCTCACCTCCAGTATACAAGCATACACTTGATTTATAAGTGTTTCAAAGTAATCATGTCATGGTTTAGCCATATGGAATGGGGAAACTGCGTTGATAACTCCCAGTTCCTAGTAGGACTTAAAGGACGACTGAACAATTGAAACGTTGGACCAATTAGTGTGAACTTGCCAAAATATGAAATAATATGAAATGTGAAATATTTATGACCAGTGAGAGTAACTATTTCATTACAGTGAGTCCGATTATAAACATTTGAATGACTTGAGTCATATTTCAGTCAACCAGAGTAGAAAAGATTCGACCCAAGTTGATCTCTGTCCAGTTTTGATCAAAGGTAACTCTGAACCCCAAATAACCCGCATTGAATACAAACTTATGTATAATGTAAAAAGGGTGTCAAGAGGAGAAACACAGCACCACGTCTGTTGCTACAACACACACAGCTATGACAGGTTAACAAGGTGTTCACTTATCACCTTTACAAATCTGCATTATCATTATCTCTGTTTTGCATGTAATCCAACTTATTTATGCTGACGATCTTAATGTTAGACAGATTTCTATCAAGAGAAGGAGAAACACAGCACCATGTCTGTTGCTACAACACACACAGCTATGAAAGGTTAACAAGGAGTTCACTTATCACCTTTACAAGTCTGCATTATCATTCTCTCTGTATTGCATGTAATCCAACTTATTTATGCTGACGATCTTAATGTTAGACAGATCTCACTGACACATATCAAAATGCATATTAGCAAGCCTAGTTAAAAATATTCATCACAGTGTTTTTATTTATTACTTAATAAATGAAATTAACCACAGCAATGCACAACGTGGATACAGCAGCTACAAGCATCTCCGGTCAACCTCAGCATGTTACCATGTGCTAAAACTGACAACCAAGGTAAACTTTAGTATTACTTAGATTCGTGCCCCTATGGTTATTATATCAGGTAAATATACGTTACGCTTACTGTCTTGGGGAATAATTTTATGCGCTGATTAACCCACTAGACAGAAACAACATTTGGCTGTGATAATTCTAGAAGGTGTGTATTTTCTTAAACTAAACAAACACACCAGTTGTAAGAAATGTAAACTGTAACCGACGAAGAAATATCGAAAAAATACCGAAAACGCCAGATACATTTCTAACAAAATGTACATTACTCGACCCGTGTAAACAGGAGCTGGTGTTATCGGGATGTGTTGACATGCGCACCTGATGTAGGGGGAGATAACTCCAACTTCACACTTTCTTTCTTACCTTGCACACAGATAAGGTTGTATGTTCTCTACGATATACCCGACTCGGCAACATCTCCCGAACACCTGACGTAGCGCCAACAAAACATCACCTATCACCAATATCATGTACATTACTAATTTTCGAGTGTCGGGTCGTGTTTATTGGTAATTCATTTCAAATACACAGTGCCAGTGTTTACCATTTTTGCCATGTACCAGTTTTCCTAAATGACCTAATATCTATTTCAGTTTCCTTAATATAACAAGTGAGTGAGTGAGTTTAGGTTTACGCCGCTTTTGGTAATATTCCAGCGACATAACGACGGGGTACACCAGAAATGTGTTTCACATATTGGTCCCATGTGTGGAATCGAACCCGGATTCTCGGCGTGACGAGCGAACGCTTAACCATAAGGCTACTCCATCGCCCCTTATAACCAGTCCAGTAATGTAAGTTTCGGTTCTCATCGATACTTGGGCGGTTGGAAAGTGTTGAGCCTAACAACGCATGGTGCACAGTGCACCACTAACCAGGTGCATGCACAGACCGCCTCCGTGGTGTAGTGGTTAGAGCGTCCGCCCGGAGAGCGGAAGGTCGCGGGTTCGATCCCCGACCGCGTCATACCAAAAGACGTTAAAATATGGTACTTGTTGGTCCCTGCCTGGCGCTCGGCATTAATGGGTACAACAAGGACTGGTCGCCTCGGAGTCAGTATAATGTGTCTGAGTGGAGTATTCATACTTCACTGCGGCATGGTATCTCAGTGGGCTAGCACTATAAAACCAGTTTAAATCTGGGCTAGTACAAGCAGCCGCACATACACATACACACGCATGCACGTCGTCATATGAGCGAAATATTCTCAAGCACGACGTTAAACCCAATTTCACCTCACCTCACCTCACCTCACCTCACCATGTCTGTACATATGTTTGTAACTTGTACCCTTTCGGAACACCAGGTTCCATCTCTAATGAATAGTGTTTCATAAATCCACGCTGCTGATGTTGTTGGAATCGTAAAACGTACTGACAGAAGAGATTTCTTATGATTATGGGAAATGGTTCTGGGAAATCTTCAATCGACGTTATTGGTAAGCTTCTGTAATACTGGAAATTACGCCTGATGAATAACGTCAACTTAGAACAGTGCATATTCATTTAAATATCTTTTTCGAGATTTGTCTGACTGACTGAGTTTAGTTTTAGGCCGCTTTTAGCAATATTCCAGCAAAATCACGGCGGGGGACACCTGAAATGGGCTTCACACATTGTACCCATGTGGGGACTCGAACCCGGGTCTTCAGCGTGACGAGCGGACGCTTTAACCACTAGGCTACCCCACCGCCCCTCGAGATTTGTATGAATATGGAAATGGTGTTGTTACTTTTATTCACATATCAGTCCCCTAAAGACATTATTTAACATCAGTAAGCTCGACCCGTGAGGATCCGGATTAGAATTGATCTTCAGTAACCCATGTTTGTCGTAAGAAGCCACAAACGGCATCGGGTGGTCAGGCTCACACAGGTTGACACCTGTCATCGTATCCCAACTCTGTAGATCTATGCTCATGTAGATCACGGGATTGTCAGATCCAGACTCAATTATTTACAGACATATAGCTGGAATATTGCTGAGATCGGCGTTATACAACAAACAAAGTAGTAAGCCCCCGTCTCCGTGGTGTAGTGGTTAGAGCGTCCGCCCGGTGAGCGGAAGGTCGCGGGTTCGATTCCCGACCGCGTCATACCAAAAGACGTTAAAATATGGTACTTGTTGGTCCCTGCCTGGCGCTCGGCATTAATGGGTACAACAAGGACTGGTCGGCTCGGAGTCAGTGGATATTCATGGTTCACTGCGGCATGGTATCTCAGTGGGCTAGCACTATAAAACCAGCTTAAGTCTGGGCTAGTACAAGCAGCCGCACATACACATACACAGGCATGCACGCCGTCATATGAGCGAAATATTCTCAAGCACGACGTTAAACCCAATTTCACCTCACCTCACCCAGTAAGCTCAGATGCTCTCCCAAGCATCCGTGACAATGACATTAACGTCAGATATATGGCACACACATCTGACAGAAACAAGCAGGTATTTCAGACACTGAAGCATGTGTACAGTTGTCGTGGCAGGATAACAGCCACAAAGTGTATAAAACCTGGCTGATATCTTCGAGATGGACCGTAGACTGATACAGCGGCTGCACGAGCTCGTCACGAGACGTTAATACATCGGAAAGAGCCCAGTTAATGTCCCTCCGTGGCGTAGTTACACCCACCTAGACGCTGTGCTCGTCCCTGTCGTATCTGAGGCATGTACGGGAGACAGACGGTACGGGTTGATGTGTACATATCCTTGGGCTATCACTGACCCTCGGAGAAAGACTGTGTTGTACCTGAAGTTACGACTTCCGGATAAGTTTATCGTCAAAGATTGGAGGAATGATAATCACAGTTCAACCATTATGATGACCTCTTGCTACTGTTGTTGAAGGTGATCCTGGGCCAGGGATTCGCTGGTCATTCTCAAAATGCATCTTGTGCAAGTAAAACTAAAAATGTTTAAGTCATTATAGCTCCTTTCCCTGTGAGCTGACGATCCGTATAAGCTCTCTTTCATAGGTACCCGTGAAGGTCCAGGTTAGAATATTGATCTTTAGTAACCCATGCTTGTCGAAAGAGGCGACTATCGGGATCGGGTGGTCAGGCTCGCTGACTTGGTTGACACATCAGTTCCCAATTGTACAGATCGATGCTCATTCTGTTGATCACTGGATTGTCTGGTCCAGACTCGATTATTTACAGACCGCCGCGATATAGCTGGAATATTGCTGAGTGTGGCGTAAAACTAAACTCACTCACTCACTCTCTCACTCTTTCATAGGCACTCTGTAAACGGAAACTATATGAAAACAGACGCCCTGATTAGTATAGCTGTTCTGTATGGTTACAGTAAACGTAATTTGTGAAAATGCCTGCAAAACACAACTTGTGATGACATGAACAAACCGAAACATGAGTTTCATTAACCAATTCAGACAATGACCTACGTTTCAGCCGATCCGAATTCTTTTCGTGTGAAAAGAAACACTAGAAACAACAATGGTTACACTTAATTCCAATTCCTTGATTCATAAGAAAATGGTATTTACAGACTGACTTTAATTTTAATTTTTGAAGTTTAAAAAAATCGTATTTTTATGTTTTATGTCGAGGTTTAGGGCAGCATGTCACAGTCTGCCCCTGTTGTAAAGTACATCAGAAACACAACTGAGGCCCCTGTAAAGTACATCAGAAACACAACCGACGCCCCTGTGAAGTACACGAGAAACACAACTGACGCAACTGTAAAGTACATCAGAAACACAACCGACGCCCCTGTAAAGTACACGAGAAACACAACCGACGCACCTGTAATGTACACGAGAAACATAATTGACGCCCCTGTAAAGTACATGAGAAACACAACCGACGCCCCTGTAAAGTACTCGAGAACCACAACTGACGCCCCTGTAAAGTACATGAGAAACACAACTGACGCCCCTGTAAAGTACAAGAGAAACACAACTTACGCCCCTGTAAACTACAGGAGAAACACAACCCACGCCCCCGTAAAATATAAGAGAATACAACCCACGTTTCGTGAGAAGGAGAACCCGTACCCCTTAAAACACATAGAAACACAACCGGTACGTTGTATGATAAAAAAAAGGTGTTGATTAAACCTACTCTACACCTATCTTTATGCAAGAGGCTGTGTGTGAACGACCGAAACACGAGACTTGAACACAGTTAGTAAGAGCGAAATCCTTAGATGGGTTGACTGTAATGAAATCAACATTACATTACTGAGGGTGATTAAAATTCTTAATGTTCCATGCTGAACGCATATTTGGATATGGTTTGGAGAGTTATATTGCTTAAGTAAGTACCTCAACGGTCCTGGATGCAACTTGAACAAAAAAGGCTCTATGAGTACACGAGGGTCAAGCTAACATTATATTTCCAGTGCAACGAGGTAGTGTGAGGGTTGGTGGAGGGGGCTGGGTAAGGTGGGGTCGGGGATGCTAGGGGTGGGTTCGGCATCTATACTCGGGAGTGCCGACGCCAATGTGTGACTTCAGCTTCATCTACGCCCACACACCCACCGCCACCCACCCCCACACACCCTCACAGATGGTTCAAGGTATACAGGTATGACGCTGTCCGATACAGACGCAATAATGAGGAGCTTCTTTACAGCATCTGACTACAGCTGTGAATAACTATGAAATCACAGTCAGGATACAACGCCTTAAACACAAGATGAAGAACAGACTGCCTACCACAGAGCCATCCCGAGCTATGTATTATGCACCAGCGTTTATTTACTCATTTTACAATATTCTAAAACCTGTGCATGACGCACACTTTCTCACACTGGTAATCTGCCATCGTCGTGGAATCCAATTTTAAATGTTTAAATTAAAGGCGCAAGTCATCAGAGAATTGTATGGCAAATCTGTAGGTAACATTTCCAGCTATATGACTGCGTGCTGTAAAGTACCACCACCCACCCCCACAGATGGTTCAAGGTATACAGGTATGACGCTGTCCGATACAGACGCAATAATGAGGAGCTTCTTTACAGCATCTGACTACAGCTGTGAATAACTTTGAAATCACAGTCAGGATACAACGCCTTAAAAACAAGATGAAGAACAGACTGCCTACCACAGAGCTATCACGAGCTATGTCCACCCACATTCAGACTGAACCAGTCTCGTAACAGGATGGATCTTTAAAGGTATGGTTACATTCAGAGACAAATATATCCAAGAAACCAGTCTCGTAAATGTGGATGGATCTTTCCTCAGCTTCATGAAATGAAGAGTCTCAGGGCTCCTGATCATTAGGGCAACTACTATGAACTTTTGTCGTAAGAATATGTTCATTTCAGAGACCCTTGTCAGTTAAAATCATATAAGAGGCGACTTTAGTCAGTTAAATAATATTCAATGAAGTAAAAATTGAAAACTTAGAATCATGACCAGTTGACATTCTTAAGATGCCGTTAAGATCTTAGTTAATGAGTACGGGGTCCTGTCCCGCCAACCTATGAAGATCTGGATAAGACCTGATCTTCATTAACCCACGCTTGTCATAAGAGGCCACTAGCGGGATCGGGTGGTCAGACTCGTTGACCTGGTTGACACGTCATCGTATCCCAATTTCGTTGATCGATGCTCATGATTCTGATCACTGGATTGTCTGGCCCAGACTCGATTATTTACAGACCGTCGCCATATAGCTGGAATATTGTTCAATACAACAAACAAAGTCAAACAAAATGTTATGTAGGGGTGACCACACCAATCATAGTAAAGTATAAAAAAGTATCATTTGGCGACATGCTTTTAAAACTACAATAATTATTTGACTGTTTAATTGTTGTATAGATGCATATTGTGAGTATTATGCACCAGCGTTTATTTATTCATTTTACAATATTCTATACCTATGCATGACGCACACTTTCCCACACTGGTAATCTGGCATCGTCGCGGAATCCAATTTGAAATGTCCTTATTCTGATAACAAGTTGCAACGTTATCAGGTAAAGTAATTAACATGTTTGAGATCCTTGAAATATGTATCAAAGGTCAAGTCATCCAAGGAGATGATTTACTTTCGTGAAAACTATAATCACTTTTCGCTGAAAACACCATGAAAATACAATCACTTTTTCGCTGATACTTTCGTGAAAACTACACTCACTTTTATTTGAAATCCTTATCAATACATCCAATAAAGGGATAACCCGCTGATACAGGAAAATGATATCACTTTCTCTTGAAACCCTAAGCATTATAAATTCATCAACTAGACAGTTAACATAATAGTAGACTTAATCCCTTTCCTGCCGAATTTTCTTACATTTTAGTCCGATATACATGTACAGAAAAACTATGGTTCACGCAGGTGGACTCTATCCGTATATCGACATCAAATCAGGAGAACATATGACTTCTGAAACCCCATGGCTAATATGAACACTCTTCAGTGGACCTAAACTGAACGCTTTTACAGAACTGTTTAAAGCAAGATTATATATATAAATCCAATAAAGAATCCTTGTTTAAACTAAGAAACAGTACATCGCGTTGTTAAGACAACAGAAGTACATCTACCTAGAACAACAAAACTGACCATACCCGAACTTCATGTATTGGTTGGTGTGTCTGCAGAGAATTCTTTCAGACAAATGAAGAATTTGTTTCTCTACTTCACCATATTGACCTATTACGGTGTGGAATCTTTGAAACGAAAACGACAGCAAGTTTCCGATTGAATTTCAAATTCCTGATTACCTTATCTGACCTCTTGATACTCGTCTATGAACTGTTATGAAGAACAAGGGTGTATAGTCATAGATGTACTTACCATGACGTTTCTTGAATTAGGAGTCCAAAGATTACTTCCTCGCTGACTGAAAGCTTATCTTCAAAAACAGTTCGCTGCTACTCTCCGGGGTAATCACTCAAGAAATAACAGAAAAAACCAGAAACACGCTTTTCTCTTCATCCCGCAGATCAATTCCGAGGTGAAAGCTATGTGGCCGGAGCTGGCTGATTGTCAGTCATTCAGCACAGGTCGGCAGTTATCGGCTCCGATTGTTTGGTATTGGATGAAGGGAAGGCCCTGTTATCATTTGGGTGTTCGTGGGGGTGGCTTCGGTTACGGTTAATTAGCGTTGCAATAACGAGGCAATTAAGGAAATCGGTATAGCGAGGGGGTAAAGAAAGATACCTGCAACGTGGGTTGAGGAATATCCCATTGCGACTGCTACTTGTCTTTGGACCGGAAGATAAATCTTCTTGCACACAGAATAGCTCTGTTCAATTAGAGATATTTAATTGCATATGACTTTAACCCTACACAACTCGTCTACAACAAGACACAACCAACACAAACATGACACTTAAACTGAACAACATACTTTTCGAATGTAGTAAGACGGAACTAATTGTTTCTGGTCTTGTATTCGTGTGTTATCGGAAACGAAGAACAAGGTCGTATATTCTTCAAGACGGCTGGTGATGTTTTATGGGATTCTCTGCAGTCTGCAGAATCGTAACGTGAACGGTGCGTTACACAAACAGCAACACGCTTTCTGCATTCATAACAAATCCCTGCCAAAAGCAGATTCTTCGATTCAGACGTTGCCATGCATGTATATAAATTTCCATCAAACAGTGTTGGCGCAAGGTATTCGCGAAAAGGTTGGCATATGCTGTAACATTGCTTGCAGCCGTTCCACACACATGCAAAGGCATGTCAACTGTTCACCTAAAACACGGATACGTGAACAAACTATTCCATTTAGAAAGTGGTAAAATGTAAGCGATGCTATATTTGGGATTATAATTTTCAACCACTTGGAGTTGCGAAGGCTGAGTGGGTTAGATCGCTGACTTTGTGTGCTGGCGATTAGGTGCCCGACACTGAGAGTGTGGGTTCGATTCCCGGATGGGACTCAAACTAATCAAAGTACCAGAATCTGTACTTTACTGACAAGGTGTAATCCAATACCGACAGATTTATGGATAACATAGTTTTTAACCTTTTAGTGTGCGACGGTTTGTTACAAGTTTTTGTATTCTCTATACATTTGTCAGTTTTGTACTTCCCAACTTATAAAATACCAATAAAAAAGTGTTACTCCAAATGTTGCATATGTTACAAATAATACGTATCAGAATGGAGAACTGCATCAGAGGCACCTTTTGTTAATGAAGTGTCGGGGCGGTGTGGTAGTCGAGTGGTTAAAGCGTCACACCGAAGACCCGGGTTCGATTCCCCACATGGGTACAATGTGTGAAGCCCATTTCTGGTGTCCATCGCCGTGATATTGCTGGAGTATTGCTAAAAGCGGCGTAAAAACCATACTCACTCACTCACTCTATTTGTTTCTCAGTTTTTTAAAATTACACATTCTCTGTATCAAAGACTATGGTAAAGGTTTCAGGTGGTAAAGATTTCAGTATAAAATGCTGACCTCATTTTGCAAACCCTAAGTCATTCATGCTTTTCACTTTCTATCGCTTTGCTAGTACATTCAGTCCTGACACTCGTTTTGTAAACTCATTACGACACGCCCTCTCGTATAATAATCTCTTATTACGCCACACCTGGTGAGGTTTAAGTGGTTAACTTTCTTCCCACTTCACAGAATGTCGAAACTATTACCCTGGAAACTAATTCCATCATCCGGACTACAGTACCGTCATGGTTCTTGTTCCGGGGGGCGTCTCATGACACTAACAGGTGTTTTAGTTGCAGATAGGTAACAGCCAATGTCCTGATCTAAATGTGGCGGCTCACGATATAAAAAGTACAGTACAGCCATGATGGCCACGTGACCTACATACGTTTACCTTCTTGAAAGAAAATAGACCCGATATACATGTCCTTTGATGGACGAAATACAAGCTGGGTATATGGACTCTGATGGAGGGCAGATGGATCGTGGTATTCCAAAGGATTCACACCTGGGGTGCGTTCCACTGATTGGTCTTTATGCCAGGATGAAGGTAACTCCCGTACTTTAACGTACACTTACGAAAGTCTTAGCGCTAACATCGCTTTGCGAGAAGGGTTTGTTTGTTTGTTGTTTTACGCCGCACTCAACAATATTCCAGCTATATGGCGGCGGTCTGTAAATAATCGATTTTGGACCAGACTATCCAATGATCAACAGCATGAGAATCGATCTATGCAATTGGGATACGATGACATGTGTCAACCAAGACAGCGAGCCTGGCCACCCGATCCCGTTAGTCTCCTCTTACAAGCATGGGTTACTGAAGACCAATTCTTACCAGGACCTTCACGGTTTGGCACCTTCACGGATATGAACAACATCTTAAGAATGTCAGCTGGTCATGATTCAAAGTATTCAACTTTTATTTTGTTGGATATTTTAACCAATATGATTTAACTGAACTGTCCAAAGCTTGAAAGAAGTATATTTGTATTCCCTGAGCTGGACGAACTTATTGAGTACCTTGGTAGATGCACACTTGATTACAGGTATATAGGGGAATCACACATCCGTATTAACTGATTTAGTACGATAATCGGTCTAGAATTTTGAGAGCAATTCATTTAGCTGGATACATTAATATTAATCAGTATTATTTGATACATCTAAGCACTTGTATCAATTGCAACACTACGCTCCTTCTAATCCTTGTAAACACGTCGTGCAGCGTGCTCTGTCGTACAGCGTGCTCTGACAAACGGAAATATGGAAATCGTGGAAATCTCAAAACGAGGCTCTGCCGCTAGAAACGTTTGGCGGTCTGGTACGGACTTGATCAATCACATTGTAAGTTACAAAACTACACTGAATAAGCGCAAAGAACACATAACAGGTGTAACCAGTGAGCCAGATGACTTGTGAATCAGTTTACGACTTCATCAAACAGGGACAATCTTAGTTAAGGTCATGCTGCCTACACCTCGCCAATAAATATAGAAATTAAAATTAACTTGTAAATACCATTTGCTCATGAAACAAGGAATTGAAATTTAGTGTAACCATTGTTGCTTGTGGTGTCTCTCTTCACTTTCACACGAGAAAATTCGGATCGGCTGAGAAGTAGGTCATTGTCTGAATAGGTTCATGGGACTCATCTTTCGGTTTGTGGTGGCTTAAAATGAAACAAGCAAAATGGCGTCACGATTGTTATGTCCTTGATACGGAAGACACAGGATAGTGCATGTTGCACGTCAGTAAGTCACAATTAACAGCAAACATTCTTATTACGTCTCAGCGTTGATGTTACAGTTGTATGTTACACGGTAATGGACAGAATGACGTGCATTTTCAAACGTACTGAACAGGTTCAAAAAAAGTTACTTGCTCCAGCCCAATTACGTAGAACGATGCTCATGATGTTGATCACTGGATTGTCTGGTCAAGACTCGATTATTTACAGACCGCTGCCATATAGCTGGAATGTTGCTGAGGGCGGCGTTAAACAACAAACTTGCTCCAGCAGTAGTCATCCCGAATCCCTCTACGTCAGGGTGAACGACGGTCTATCGAACAACTACATCGACAACTGCAACATTCCCAGATAGCATCACAGAGACATTCACCATGTTGTTGTCCGTGTGGGCAAATGCCGGCAGCCAGAGGAGCAGACCGAGGTCATTGCCCACTGAGACCAGAGATAACCATATCCCTATCTCGGTCAGTTCATTACTCACTACAGGAGAAATCCATTTGACCGTTGTAAACAATTTTCAGCATCGGGAAATCGTGTTCACTCGAAGCTGGGATGATAATTATATGTCGAGTATAACAAACAAAACTCATGAATTGTAACATTTGATATGAACGCTACTTCACACGGCCATGATGGAACTGACTTGACATACCCTGAACTGGTTGTGACAAGACTGAGTCCATTCTCAGTTAGTGTCCGTATACGATGCTCTTGTTTTGTGTAAACCAACCTTGGTATTCCTGTGAGTGAGTGAGTCAATGAGTGAGTGAGTGAGTCAGACAGTAAGTAGGTATGCATTTACGTCGCTTTTAGCAATATTGCAGCAATATCACGACGGGAGACACCATGAATAGGTTTCACACATTGTACCCATGTGTGGAATCGAACCCAGCCCTGCATGGTGACGAGCGACCACTTTAACCACTAGGCTATCCCACCGCACCTATATATGATAAAGAGGTACCCGGTATTAGGCCATTTGGCGAACTCACAAGACAAACTTAGAAAAATATTCGTGGCGAATTGGGATTTGTCTCTGGCGTGCTGTAGCAGTTGTACTATTGTTTCTTTGAAATTTTCAGATCAAAACTTCTTTTGGAACATTTCAAGATAGCAGTGCTTGACTGCATACTTTGATGTTCAGCCCAGTGTTTATTTTAAGGTTGTTTACGATAGCAAAAGACCTCGGAGTTCTCTCAAAGGAAATCTGATAAAAAAGACATGAAATATGACACACAACAGCGATGAATGGCAGCCTGATCCAGGTTAAAGACGCGCAAAAACTTCGAATCTCCTTCAACACCTCAATTCGTACTTCAACCATTAATGTATTTTCGGAACGGGAATCTATATATAGACTGCTATTAAGGCCTGAAAAATGATTCAAGATTAATCTCCATATGGTTTTCAAAGATACTGCACTGCAACGAGGCGGTATGTTTTATTAGGGCACGACTTCGCTCATATGCCCCTCCAATGTGTCCTTCTAATATTCCCTGCCAACTGTGTGATACAGCCTTCGAGATACATATCCGTCAGGTGAGAAGCCATTGCAATGTTTATGGTTACAAGAAGTCAGTGCATTATAATGTTGTTTGTTTTGGTAACGGGTAATTATAGAATCCATGAAATGTGTCTTGGATTTAGTGTCGGTTCCCTCTTAACATTGCCTCCATGATGGCTTGACCAGATCTGTGATGACCTCCACAGCTGCCAGGAACATCCGGCCATGACCTCACAGACATCTCCTCACTCATCAACCACATTCCCTAACACTGAAACACTTTCATATGATATTTGGGATACCGTGATGGGCAGTTAACACATAGTTGTAAGATAGTGGCACTGGTCTCACATCGGCGTGGTTCTGAGGAAGACATGCTGGCTGGAGGAGATGGACACCCCAGCGTCATCGATCCATGGCTGCTATGTGTGTGGTTGTTTTAGTATAGGGTATCGGCGGGGTTAAGAATGTTATGTTGGTCAGTGTTGTCAAGGTCATAAGGGGTAATTAACTCTGCCACTAAAATAATTTTGTGTGCCCTTTTCAAATAAAACTTGGATTGCTCGTTTGAGAGAAAACCAATATCTAGTCGGGCATAAATATTTGGTACAAAGTCTAAAGACAAAAATTACGAACAGACATAACAAATTGGAAAAATAAAAAAAACGCAAACGCAAACGCACACGTACACAGTCGGACAAACAGACAGGCACGGACACAAAGGCCAAATAAAACAGATAGCAGAACAGACAGGGTGACAGGGCAAATAATACCAAAGCGAACGACTGACTGACTGACTGACTGAGTTTGGTTTTACGCCGCTTTTAGCAATATTCCAGCAACATCACGGCGGGGGACACCAGAAATGGGCTTCACACATTGTACCCATGTGGGGATTCGCGGGTGTGACGAGCCAACGCTTAACCATTAACCGCCCTCCCCAAAGCGAACGAAAGGAGAGACGCATGTTCAGCTTAAATACAATGTATCGGAATGAACTTCATTCCATTTCTATTCAGACGTATCATATTCTTGTATATATAGTTTCAAGCTTAAGACGCATCTTCGAAAGATGCAGATGTTTGTTATTCAATATACATCATCCTTAAGGAGTTAACGTTTTTAACAATCGTGTTCTGTTTACATGAAATATGTAATTACTAGCATACGGAACACTAAGCCAGCGAAGCTTTTGCAAATGAACGAAACGTGAAATTCATTTTCAACATAGTGCTTG
This sequence comes from Haliotis rubra, assembly GCF_003918875.1. Classification (NCBI taxonomy): domain Eukaryota; kingdom Metazoa; phylum Mollusca; class Gastropoda; order Lepetellida; family Haliotidae; genus Haliotis; species Haliotis rubra. Next base: position 303,589 of record NW_025767425.1, read on the forward strand.
ATCGTGGGTTTTCAAGATGGGCACAGCATGTCAGAACATCCAGCAAGTGTGTTCTCACAGTTACAGGGGCAAGACCAAACATGCTGCTTCTAAAACCTACCAAGTCTGAATCAGATAAGACATTCATGTGTTCCCGGGTTTCGTTGTAGGAGCCATGTAGCTGAATGTATGAATGTACCATAGATATGTATGTGTATGTTACACGTTCATGATGTGGAACTTAATGGACCCTGCAGGGGAACGGATACATCAGGAACCTGTTTCCTTGTGGTTCTGTGAACCTTGGTTCGGTGTGCAAATTTCGAAGCGTCATAATCTATACAAAGCTATATTTAAAGATGTTCATCGCTAATTATGTAACTTTTTTTAGGAAATTTTAAATCATCCTTTAGATCATCTGGTAACGGTGGCTGATTACTCCGTCGACCCGGTTCGGTTTTCCAAATGGGTTTACTGTCGGACGATCGTGACTCGGGACCTCTGTCGATAGAATTGACCGTCCGGGTTAGAATTGATCTTCAGTAACCCATGCTTGTCGTAAGAGGCGACTAACGGGATCGGGTGGTCAGGCTCGCTGACTTGGTTGACACATGTCATCGGTTACCAATTGCGCAGATCGATGCTCATGCTGTTGATCACTGGATTATCTGGTCCAGACTCGATTATTTACAGACCGCCGCCTTATAGCTGGAATATTGCTGAGTGCGGCGTAAAACTAAACTCACTCACTCATTTAGACAAAATGTACGTATAACTTACTAGTAAATTGGCAACATGATGCATTGTTTAGTAAATGATATTTGGAATATTGCTGAGTGCGGCGTTAAGCAAGCAAGCAAGCAACGTAATGCTGTAATATTGCTGAAAATGTGTCGAGGTGAGGTGAGGTGAAATTGACGACGTGTATGCGTGTGTATGTGTATGTGCGGCTGCTTGTACTAGCCCAGACTGAAGCTGGTTTTATAGTGCTAGCCCACTGAGATACCATGTCGCAGTGAAGCATGATTACCCCACTCAGACACACATTATACTGACTCCGAGCCGACCAGTCCTTGTTGTACCCATTAATGCCGAGCGCCAGGCAGGGACCAACAAGTACCATATTTTAACGTCTTTTGGTATGACGCGGTCGGGGGTCAAACCCTCGACCTTCCGCTCTCAGTGTGGAAGCTGAAACATTCACTTTGTACCCAATGTTGGTGAATAAAGCAAATCATCAATTGTGCTGTGGAGTGAGTGAGTGAGTGAGTGAGTGAGTGAGGAGGGAGGGAGGGAGGGAGGGAGCGAGCGAGCCAGCCAGCCAGCCAGCCAGCCTGCCAGCCAGCCAGTCAGTCAGTCAGTCAGATTAAACTGACTCAATATTCAGTCAGTCAGATTAACTGACTCAATATTCTCTCAATATTCAGTAATGCAGATTTTGGACGTTTATCACAAAAGACCTGGCTAGCTATTCTCGAAACGTCCGTAGCCCTACGAACTTCTTAAACCCATTCTTAACACATTGGCTACGATCCAAGTTACGAATGCTTAGGGCTGCGAGCGTTTCGAGAATAAGGGCCCTGATGTCATCACCGATTTCCTTTGGTCAGTTTATAGACTTTTCACAGGTAGATTGCACCTTGCACCAAATAGAGTCTGGGTGTTTTGGGATAAAGAATTTGTATTTCTTGTGCACTGATGATTTCAACCAACGGTCATGTTGTAGACAATGTAAAATATCATCAGGGGGACTCTGATCCCATGATCGCATGTCTCTGGCATTCCTATGGCGCGCATCCGTGTACAAAGAATTAGACGGATTCGTTCAACAAAACAGCACGTTAACATATATCACACCTGGCCTGTATTCCTACACAATATGATGGTGCATATGGCGCGGTCCGTATAAACACCATCTTGCAGCCAAACCTGCACCAGCCAACCATTTGGCACACAACTCCACAAGTATTTCATTAATGTCGATGTAAATAAACTGGAGGGGTTAAAAGATTAACAAGGTAAGTGGTTGGGTTATCTGGAGACGCTACTTGCGACAAAGAATCCTGCATCGTATGCTTCACCTCGAGATTGGCGAAAACGTCTGGCAAACAGGAAGTCGTGCCAAGTTGACGTTTCTGGCAACCAGGTGGCGTAAGGTGAACGACTTGTGTCAAACCGGCTTAAAGCGTCAATCTGTTCCAATTACGATGGCGTAACCAGAACAAAACTGGTGGAACATACAGAACAGGCGGAACAGAAAGAATAGGCACCCAGAATAGGAGGAGTACATGGAATAGGCGGAGCAGACAGAACCGGCGGAATATGGTGCAGAGCCACTCACATTATGAGAGACGGTAAAAACACACACACGTGGGTTTGTTTGTTTGTTTGTTTATTTTTGTTTGTTTGTTTGTTGTTTAACGCCGCACTCAGCAATATTCCAGTTATATGGCGGCGGTCTGTAAATAATCGAGTCTTGACCAAACAATCCAGTCATCAACAGCACGAGCATCGATCTACGCAATTGGGATACGATGACATGTGTCAACCAAGTCAGCGAGCCTGACAACCCGATCATGTTAGTCGCCTCTTACGACAAGCATGGGTTGCTAAAGACCAGTTTTAACCCGGACCTTCATGGGCATCTATTTCAGACACATCATAAGAATGAATAGTTCGCGGGTTATATAAGCAGACGTTGCAGGCATTAATGCATATATGAAAGCTATAGTCTATCCATATAAAATATGGTGTCTACGCTGTAGTATTATGGAGCAGGTTTTGGCAGTAAGATTGACTTCGTGTTTAAAAAAGACACATAACTGACACAAAAAGGCACATGGAGACTACATGTATACGTTCACGTGTGAAGGCGGCCGAAAATGAAACAAACAAATCCATTTTCGATGTTGATGCAGAACATTTTGCTGTGGACCTAATTTTTACACTGTTAATCAAATGATTCCAGTCCATTAACGCTAGATACGTTTGTTATGTTTTGGTCAAATCCAATTACCAACGGCACACTTTCCTTCCCTCTACAGTTTAGTTCTCCTCAGCCTACTACCGCGCCATCAGACAAAGTGCATCCGCCCAAGTTCTCCGCCATTATCATTAACTTGTATCGTATATTCATTTCCTGCATTTTATTACCAACAGGTGTAGTTTACCTACCTCCTAATATAAATAAATGTTTCCATTAGGAGCAATGTTCGCATATATTTTCGTTGAAAAAAAAATGAACATGTTCTCTCTTCTTATGACTCAGCATGCACACTTCACGTTAACCCAGTTTCCTGAGAACTATTTTGTGTCTTTTGAAAAATACGGATTTCACGTAAAGATTATATTTTTATAAATCTATCATTTTAGTATCGCGTCCATACAACGTCGTATTAGTTCAGCGGGCTGGTAGTGACACGAGAGTTATCATCTTGAGGTGTTAAAACGTGAAGTGGACAAGAAACATATTTCCTCGTGAAAATATAAACAAAGTTATCAGGAGACGTTCGTATCCTCAACTGACATATCCCCCATATCATCCAGCGTTATCTGGCGTGTGCAAGGCGTCGTTGGGGGTCTGGTGTTTTAGTAGGGTGAAAACGGGTTGTTGTGATAACTACAGCTAAACAACTACCGAACTCTGTCGCCAGGAATAGCAGCAAACCCTCCGTCCTCGTCGTTTAATTTTAGAGTTGTGGCGATATATCGTAGTATCGATAATCGTGATACTTTTTCTGACAATAAATATATCGATACTTTTTACGTATCGTGATATGTGTCGTTGACTTAAAAATTGTGAATTTTCACTAGAATTGACGGTTATGTCAAAATTTACACTGTTACTTGTTATCAAAATACACCTTTTTAAAGAAAATAACTAAAGATCGTGATGCGCATCGTATCGAATCGTATCGTTCCAAGATATCGCGATACGTATCGTATCGTGAAATTTCTGTATCGTCACACCTCTATTTAATTTCTATGGTCGGGTGACTGGCAAACGTAGACACATACGTTCATGTCTACAACGTGGACACCTATGTTCATGTCTACAACGTAGACACCTATGTTCATGTCTACAACGCGGACACCTATGTTCATGTCCACAACGTAGACACCTATGTTCATGTCCACAACGTGGACACCTATGTTCATGTCTACAACGTGGACACCTATGTTCATGTCTACAACGTGGACACCTATGTTCATGTCCACAACGTAGACACCTATGTTCATGTCCACAACGTGGACACCTATGTTCATGTCTACAACGTGGACACCTATGTTCATGTCTACAACGTGGACACCTATGTTCATGTCTACAAAGTGACACCTATGTTCATGTCTACGACGTGGACACCTATGTTCTACAACGTGGACACCTATGTTCATGTCTACAACGTGGACACCTATGTTCATGTCTACAACGTGGACACCTATGTTCTACAACGTGGACACCTATGTTCATGTCTACAACGTGGACACCTATGTTCATGTCTACAACGTGGACACCTATGTTCATGTCTACAACGTGGACACCTATGTTCATGTCTACAACGTGGACACCTATGTTCATGTCTACAACGTGGACACCTATGTTCTTCAACGTGGACACCTATGTTCATGTCTACAACGTGGAGAGATTGTTGTGAGGTAGTCTCTGAAGATATTTAAATTTGATGGCAACTAATTAAAAAAGCTCCAGTGAGATGGGAGATTCAGAGGAACATGGGGAAATCTAGACTTGCTCCATTTAGGGCTTTAACCATTGCAGGAAGGGCTAGTCAGTAGGTAAAATAATGTGGTTCAGGGACTGTGAGACAGACTAGTTGTGAGGCAACATGATGGTAACGCCTTGGGGGTCGTTCATTATCTTGTACTGACAATTCCTGTCGTAAATCAAATATAAGTTTCTCAACACATTCGTATGACTGTTAGGCTGCGTTTTGGAAATGAGAACGATTCTAGCATGAGCTGTTCTGAGATCTGTTGTCGAGGTGTGGCGCGATCTAGTCAACGAGCCTAACGCTGCATCAACAATTTTCGCGGCCTATACATTATGTCCAACGATGTTGTTTAAGCAAAACACAATGTCATTTAGAAAGTGGTCAAATGTAACACGTTACATTGGGATTACACGTTTCATAGTAAAAATACCACAGTGGAAGCCGCGGTGGCTGGGCGGGTAAGTGCTGGAGCTTAGGTGTCTGACTCTGAGGGTGTGGGTTCGAATCCCGGATGGGACTTAACCCTACAAAAGTACTACAATCTGTACTTTACTAAGACAGTGTAATCCCAAATATAACACATGTTGCATTTGACCATTTTCTAAATGGCATTGTGTAATTAGGGAGAAAGTATAATGCCACATATAACATGTGTCATATATTGTTTAAAGGTATATTGTGTACTTCGGTTTACTTCCCATAAAAACGAAGCAGCCGGGATACCGAACCCAGTCAGAGCGGGTGGGTGTGCACTCAAGTGTAACGGCTGGTTCATTTGCAGATGCCCTCACGGGTCATTGTGTGTGTGTATATATAGAGATGTAGGGTTTTGTAAATACATGCTCATTTTTTGTGTATAACATTTTGCAATCAACAGACATCATAACATGTCATGTGTTCAAGTATCACACCTGCCTGTTTGTGTAATTACATAATGTGAGAGAGACCGAACACGGGCCATAAATCAATGCATTTTGTTTATGGTGTACAGCCTGATTGGTGTTAAGTTCAAATTGCATGTGGTCAGTGATAGCAGCTGTGTATTGAATATTGTCATTAGCAGACAGGCAGGCAGACACACAGGTGTCAATAAAACAAGACATTGAGTTTTGTCTGTGACAACGACATATCTATATCACAGTTGGAAATTCTGTCAACGCTAAATAATGGCATTTTAAGTTACTGTTTAGACCTAAAGTTTTAATAATTCATGTTTCTCATAAGTCGTCCGACCACAGAATTAATAGTTTAGAAGCACAATCATTAGTGTCTAAATCGTACCGTACCGGGTCTTCAGCAACACATGACTTGGTTGACACATGTCATCGTATCCCAACTGCGTAGATCGATGCTCATGCTGTTGATCACCTGATATTCTGGTCCTGTGGAATAATTAAAAAATAGCTGGAATATTGCTGAGTGCGGCCTTAAGCATAAAAATATATTAAAAACAACAACAAAAAACAACGTACCGTTAACGTTTAACGTGTAAGGACTGTAATAACTACCTGCTTAAAAAGGCAATAAGATCAACAAGAAAAATCTTGCGCAAGCCAGTAAATCCATGCGTAATACTCGCAACCTTACACACACACACACGCACGCACGCACGCAGGCGCGCACGCAGGCGCGCACACATACTCACTATAAGATCTTGGTATGTCCACAAAACCCTCAAGAACGTTTTTTCAACACTCTCGGGTTCCACTTATTCAACCATGCAGCTTCTTTGGCAAGTTTCGAAATGGGGTGAACGATGTAGGTGTTTGAAACATGGATTTCAATTAAGAAAATCTGTCGACATATTTTCACCTCTCCATACAAAATCCGTATTCAGTGTAACTACGTCCTGACACAGGACGATACACATGGAACGCTCTGTACATCTCATCACGGGCCCTATCAGTAGCCGTATCAAATGTATAACTTCTGTTTAAAATAATTGAAAGATATGTCTTCCATGTTTACAGAGTATTTTCAACAAGTCTGACGAAAGGTTATACCACTGTTGCTTTGGGGTTACATTGGGGAAACATTCGAGGAAAATAATTATGTTTACTTGCTGTTAATCTAGAAGCAGCGTGTCTTGTCTCCAGTTGAAGAGTTCTCCATGACATCCGGGGCAGAATATGTCCCCAGCACCACAGGGTTGTATCAAGAGCTGCCTGAAATCAGGATCTGTGTTGATAGTGCTTGACCTGCCTTATGTCAGCGTCAGTCGTAGTTTGCCTGGCCTTTCTGAGATAAGACCGTCGGGATGCACCTGAAATTATTATGAGGACGAGTGTTATGGATAAACATCTTCTCTATTCAGTTGATCATCCATGACGTTTATCCCTATCTGACTCTCCAACTTCTAAAAGATGCCATGCAAAGAGTTACCTGAAATAGTGCTACCAGGAACACCAAAGAAGCTTTATATGTCTGCCTTCTTGTAAAATATTCCTATAGTTACACTGGGACTAAATTTAATCACCTTATTCAACAGGGAAAAAAACACACACACGCACGCACGGACACGCAAGCACACTCACTCATACACACACGTGGAACAACCCAGGAACCAAAAAAACCCCCAAAAAAACCCCAAAAACAAACCCCACCCCCCCCCAAAACACCCCCAAAACAAACAAAACAAAACAAAACATACACACAATAAAAAGACCCGAAAAGACTTTTATCAAAAGATATCCCTTCTGATATATTTCATTACGGGTTTCATTATTTCGTTTCTGATCTGAAGTTCGTATTGTTTCGGCGCCTGTTTTCAGTCCAGTGCCGTTTTCATAATTACTGAATTTTCTATCCATCCAGTTTTAAAGGGTATACTTTCTTTCACCCGGCAGTTGAGCCTGAAGTCAAGAATTTCAATTGCCGATACCCCCTCGACCTACTTCAACTTCTCTGTACCGGCGACGTCATGCACGACTACAAACTTCGCCATCTCCCACCACGCCGTGACGACGCTCTGCTGATACTTAACATGTGTTTTCAGGCAGGTAATCTGCAGCAGGTTACCATGACAACGGGCAATAGGTGCACAGCGTTGTCTCAGCTGATGAGCATATGTTGTTTATGTTAAGTTTATATTTTCTGGTTTGTTTGAAGTTTTCAACTAAATTACAAACTTTGAACATTAACGATGACTTTGCCAGATTTCTGCTCCGTGGAGAGATGTAACGTAGTTTCTAATAACGCGCATGGAACTTTTATTGATAACGTGTAACGAAAGTGGAAGAGGGCAATTAAGAAATGCTCTTAAGTAAAGGTTTGTGTAACTTGTATCTATCTTCTATCCCAAGAATATATGTGTGCATCTTGTTGGGTCTGAAAACCTCTTAACAGAAAAGATGAAAAAAGGATAACGAAACGGTTTTCTTTGGAACACATTGCTTTAGGAGGAATTTACCGTTCCGGGAGATATAGCCCGGCTATATACATATGTGGATTAGCTAATGGTCAACGTATTTTAATTATATGCATATTACATATTCATATGAAAATCATGAATATTCAATTTCACTGACCTCAACCCAGGCCATGGTGGTTGACCCTTTAGCCGTATACGTATACTGTATTTCATCGAAAGTGAACTTAGAATAACTTAGAGTAAGAATTCCAGATTGCAAGAGATTTTGGAAAACCAGATGGCCGCCCCTTAGAAAAAACGTCCGGATTTTGCTTTTTTTTCTCTGGAATCCTTATCCAAAGTCCACTTTCGATGAAATATAGTATATACGTAATTAGAGGTAAGTGATCAAGTAAACTGACTGACTGACTATGGTTTTACGCCGTTTTTAGCAATATTCCAGCAATATCACGGCGGGGGATCAAGGAAGAGTTTGGTATGGTCGTCAAAAGAACGATCGTGATTTGTAGCCTGTTAGAGATGTAGAAACTCGCTACCGCATCTACCCGTGAGTAGCGAGTGAGTGAGTTTGGCTTTACGCCGTATTTAGGAATATTCCAGCAATATTACGGCGGGGGACACCAGAAATGGCTTCACACATTGTACCCATTTTGGGAGTCGAACCCGGGTCTTCGGCGTGACGAGTCAACGCTTTAACCACTAGGCCACCCCACCACCCTTTGTCCTATAGGACAACCTGGAGTTGTGATAGATTACCCAGCAAATACGTAAACCACCCCGTGGTGACTCAAACCTCACATAGGGAACATTACGTAATTCCATTTAGAAAAAAGACAAAACAAAAACAAAAACATCTTATCCGAAACGATGATAGATCACCCTCCGGACTGCACCGAGACTGTCGTGCCCTACCATCCTGACAAACGCCTTACCCCCGGGCTGTGATGGATGGTGATGAGCACGTGCTGCACAGCATGGCATGAACATACATGCGCCGCATCCAACTGTTTCTGTTTACAAACACATGCAGCTTTACAAAAACACAAACAATTACCATTTGCTCGTTACCCAGCGCTTCCTGCATACAGCACCCTGCTTCCGCCTTCAGGAACGTCGCTGTAACATCAACCAGATGCCAACTTCGGGAAATGACGTCAACATTAAATATTGCTGGAAGTTTTCAAACTCATAATGTCACATTTTTTTGCAGGTCAAATAGAAAAAAATGGCAGGCATGATTCATGTTATTCGAGAGAGTGAGTGAGTTTAGTTTAACGCCGCTTTTAGCAATATTCCAGCAATATCACGGCGGGAGACACCAGAAATGGGCTTCACACATTGTACCCATGTGGGGAATCAAACCCGGGTCTTCGGCGTGACGAGCGAACGCTTTAACCACAAGGCTACCCCACCGCCCTCATGTTATTCGAAGGTCTTCATTGACCTTTTGGTTTTTCATAGGCTTGGCCGTATCAGCTTATTTACCCTAAGTTACCTGACTATTTTTTAGTGAATGTTCGAGTTTACGTAGGTTTTAGCATTGTTCTAATTATACAGGGTTTCTGCTTAATGGAGGGTGGTTCTAACTGACCCAAGTCGTAGATATTTACGATATATAAAAGATTTCAAGAGTTATGGTACTGACATTTATAGAATCAGTTGGGACGGACAGGATTCAAACACAGACAAGCGGATCCTGCATAACTCGCAATGCTGACGGATGTTAATAGATTTAATAATTTAAAATATTATACAAAACATATTGCATAACAAACGGGGGCTGTATAGTCCTGTGGCGTCTTTACAGTGAACCCAAGAACACAGCAACATATGTGAAGCCACTTTCGTTGACTTACCAAAGTCTTGCCATTTCAGTGTTTCCCATCTCCCGCCCGCACTGAATTATAGTTTTCGTGAAATAATAAAAAGTTTTCTCATCACAGTTTTCCCCGTTGCTGTGGAAATTCATGCACAAGTGTGATACAAAATACCCTTAACCTTGCACAGTCATAAAAGGGCTCAGGTCAGCTTAATTTCTCTTAACAACATTTATTTAGCAAAGCAACGCGATACACATCATGAATTAATCCGAAGATGAGTGATCTAAATTTTAAAACTTCATAAAATACATTACAAAATTAGTAGCTGCCGCTATCTTGCTGTTTGAAGAAGGAGAGGAAAAACATAAAAAATCCGGATGGTTTAACAGGACCCGAATATGAGTAGTGAGTGAGTGAGTATGGTTTTACCCCGCTTTTAGCTATATTCCAGTACAATCACGGCGGGGGACACATGAAATAGAACATCAGTAACTGGTTTGATTTGAGAATCCACAGGCCGCAGTCAACATATGCTGGTCATAAGGGGGTGGTGGGATAGCCTAATGGAAAAGTGTTCGCTCGTCACGCTAAAGACCCGGGTTCGATTCCCCACATAGGTTCAATGTGTCAAGCCCATTTCTGGTGTCCCCCGCTCCGGCCTAAAACTTCACTCACTCACAAGAGGCGACCAAATGGATCGGATGGTCAGGCTCGGATCAGGCTTTTTGTCACTGTATCCTGGTGACGTGGATCGTTGCTCAATTTATCACTCACTGGATTAAGTGGTCTAGACTCGAATATTTACAGGAAGCCTTTATACAGAAATATATCACATCCCCTTCATGTCGAATGTGCAGCGTTGGGGCAAGTCACCATTCCTTTCGTGTCGAAGGTAAAATGGTCTAGGCAAACCATATCCCATGAAAGATGTTAAACTGACGATGTGACGATGGTCAGACAATCTTTTTCAAGAATATATTTTTTCTTCATATCGGACCAGAGGGGCCATTGATGCCCGTAGTGTACTCCAGAAATTATGATCACAAACTGATATATCGCTGTTTCTGAATGTACTAATCACTAACCCACCACAAAAAAAACCCCTTTAGCACATGAGTGAGAGTGAGTGAGTGAGTGAGTGAGTGAGTGGGTTTTGGTGGGTGGGTGAGTGAGTGAGTGAGTGAGTGAGTTTTGTTTTACGCCGCTTTTAGCAATATTCCAGCGAGGGACACCAGGAATGGGTTTACACGTTGTACCCATGTGGGGAATCGAACCCAGGCCTTCGGCGTGACAAGCGAACGCTTTAACCGCTAATCTACCCCACCGCCCCTATACAGAGGAATGACAGGTATTATTTGTTTAAGTTACTTTGACAAGAAACATCGAAAAGGATGTCTGCGATGATGTTTCTCATACAACTAACCACAGCGCCTTGTCATAACGTAGAAAGCGACCAGACGCATAAGAAACACTGTAGAGAAGACGTGCATGTGTTTTTAAACTATATACATGGCAAAAAAGTATCACAACACCCCATGATATGCATAGTATCAATATGTTATCAAACCATTGGAACGTTTTTATCCAAACCACAATTTAACTTCCTATCCTGATAAATTGACCCTCTTTGAATACTTAAATGGCAAATCTAAAGAGAAGAAAAACTGCAGTTTATTCAGAGAAGCAAACATGGCCAAAACTTGACTCATTTTGTATTGCTGACGTTAACAAGTGCGGCCATTTTCAAGATTCTGGCATACAATACATAAGTATAAATAACCCGAGCATAATATCTGGTGTAACCTTCGCCAAATGCAATAATATCCCTGACGGGACCAGAAGTTGGATTTGACGCTGAAGTATTCAAGATTTTGTACTGGAACATCTCTCTGGCGTATTCCCAAATGTGCTCTATGGAATTGTAACATGGACTCCTTGCGGGCCAAGGTAGAGTTTCTACGGCCTCCTGACGTAAGAAATCACCAACGACACGTGCACGATGTGGTCTAGCATTGTCGTCCATGAGTGAGTGAGTGAGTGAGTTTGGTTTTACGCCGCTTTTTGCAATATTCCAGCAATATCACGGCGGGGGACACCAGAAATGGGATTCACACATTGTGCCCATGTGGGGAATCGAACCCGTGTCTTCAGCGTGACGAGCGAACGCTTTAACCACTAGGCTACCCCACCGCCCCTGTCGTCCGTGAAGACTGGCCTTGTGTTCAGAGGATGGTCATGGAAATGTGGTACAACAACCCCATCTAAAGTGTCAGTTATGCACCGTTGTCCATTCAGATACTGTCTGATCGTCACAAAGTCAAGTTAGCAGTCTGAGACACCCCAACAATATCAATGAACCTCAACCAAACGGTACTTGCTCTGAGATAGTCCCCTTGTGCCAATGCAGTGTTGCTGAGGCGCCAAACGCACGTCATGAACAAAAGAATATCGAGTTTCATCCGACCAGTGGACCATTGCCCATGACGTCAAATTCCAGTGACGTCTGCTTGATCTAAACCCGACAATTTCAGGTAATTTCGGACCGTTCTGTTGGTCAAACAACAACGTGGAAGTCACTCCTTTTTAAACACGCCAAATGACATGAACGGATGAAGTCTTGTAATTCCGAGAAAGGTTGTATCTTCTCAAGGTGTTGTCACTGGTGGTTGATCCTTTAAGTCATTAGTTTGCTGCTGCTTTCTGACAGTCAATAGAAGACAACGTCTCTTGCAGTAGCCTTCAGTTTCATGCTAGCATTCCGCACACCAATAACTAGCCATTTTTGAGGAGTTGCCCGTTAAGGACGCAACATATTTACTTATCAAATTATTGTTTTTCCAAGTTATCAAGTTGTGAAAACAGTTTAATGAAACTTGATATTTGCTTAATGAAGGGTATTGCACTTCATGCTCGCCTTTGATTTTATCACGTGCTTGTCTACGTGGAAAAAATGGATACTCCAGAGTCAGCGGTGATTCCTCGCTGAACAATAACCGTTATTCGCGTCATAGCGTTAAAGTCTTGGAACAGCTGCTGACACGTTACAGCGTTGTTGAAATGAACATTTTTATACCTAAATCGGTATCGATGGCTAGTGTAAGCCTGATTATTTGTCCGATGCAAGTGCAGGTCGTTCTGTTCACGTTTACTACCCTTCTGTCATATTCCAACAATGGATCTGTCGTTTCTCACAAAGCATATATCCGAAAAAACCTCCTTGAAAAAACGAAAACAGTCGAGCATATTAGCCATGATGTCTTTGCGAACATTGTGAGTGACCTTATGCAAATCACGTTTCTAAGATTTTGTGTAAATTCTCAATAACAATTGTAACGATCTCCAGCCTACGGCATCCTTGATCAAAAGACCAGCAAGACCATGGCCCTGCTCAATAAGGTAATGTCAGTACTCCATGTCGCGTCTCGTTCACTGCCGAAGACCACTGACTTACAACAGTGAGGGCTGTGGGATTCCTTGATGTGTAAGAAACTCCATGGAACAGTGCCCAGGACAGAGAGATTTCTTTCCATTGCAATCCCTTCTTCGCCGCCCCTTTTCATCAAAGAACTATTTTCATTCAGGCTGTTCGCTGCTGTGAAAGACATTCAACGTGAGCACAAACGTTCTCGGCTTGAAAACAAAAGTTTCGTGACGTAATTTCACGAACGTTTAGCCTTTTCATAGAATACTGCACAGGGAATAAATATCAAAAGGAACAAAAGAATGTGTACCGCGAACTCCTTCGTCTTTCATTTCATTGTGAAGCAGGTGGTAGTATCTTACCATGCTTTTGCTCAGTGCTACTCGCAACACACGTATGGTACAGACAACTAAACTCATGTCCAAAAGAAACGATACCAAATAGTTTTTTCAATATTTTTAAATTAATGATAATTTTTGGAGAAAAAAACATATTTCTGTTTATTACCCACGTGGTCAACGTATGGGAGTTGCATACTAATCTCGTACGTCACACGTGTGTCGTATCGCGTTGACCTGTGTCGTAACGACTTGACCTGAGATTCTAACGATTTGATTGGATAACCGATGACCTCTCAGTTAGGTCATGTTGTGACGGAACTACTTTTTCATTCATAACAGACACGTGGATCCATTCATTCTACAACTAAATGCATTGTGGGAATGTAAACATCGCGAACGTTGCCGTGTCGCTGTTTTATTATTGAGTCGAACTGAGACATTATACCCGTCGAAAAACGTAAACGCAATGTTTCCACCAGTGATGTTAGCCGAATGAAGCAACTGCAAACCAAGAAACGGGGTGCTACGGAGTAGTTTACTGTAGGAGGCTGTACGAGGCGAAGACAACTGACATGCATCGTGACGTCGGTTACCAAGGCAGTGACGTCATTACAGTGACGTCATGCAAATATTGTACTACAGTACAAAACTCTTCCGCAACCTCTTTATGAAACCGGTTTCGGTTTGAAACCAAAATATTAACAAAACTACGTTATTTTGTCAATTTAATGCATGTAAGACGTGGGTAATAAATAAAATACCACACTCGGTCTCATTACATACGAATTATACGAAACTCGTGACCTTCCTATGTTATCTGACCTCGCTTTCGCTCGGTCAGATACCATAGGAAGGACACTCGTTTCGTATAATTCGTATGTAATGAGACCTCGTGTAGTATTCTCTATGTATCCCACGTTCCTAACCAAACGTATTCGATCGAAAAAACCGGTAACATTTATTCACTGAAGAAGCAATCGCACGAATACTCAAAATGACGTTAAGTCGTGTAGCACAAAATGCACGTGCAGATGAACTGTATAAAACCGCTGGTCCGACACGTTGTGCCCACAGCAGTAAAAAGCACACAAAAGAAATGGCACGTTTGACAGCAGCGATCGAGAGAGAAAGAGCCGTTGGAATGGTCCGACAGGAGCATCACACGCCGCTGTAGCAAGAACGTTTGGATGTGCGCGCATAACCGTTACCAGGTTAATGCGACGGTTGCGTCAAACAGGCCGAACAACAGACAGGCCGAGAAGCGGGAGACCCCGGGTGACCACGCCTATTCAAGACAACCACATCCGGTTACTTCACCTACGTAACCGCTTCGTTCCTGCGACGTTAACGGCGGCGACGGGACTGGGACACCGGATCAGTCGACAAACCGTCTACAGGAGACTGCAGGCACATGGTATCCGTGCACGTCGCCCCTACCGCGGAGTCTACCTGACACGTCAAAACAGAGTCAACCGATTGATATGGGCCAGGCGTGTTCGGCGGTGGCAACGTCGAAACTGGGCACGTGTCTTGTTTTCGGACGAAAGCCGGTTTTGCCTTTACAAGAACGATGGTCGGCAGCGAGTATACCGAAGAGTTCGTGAACGTTTGGCGCCGAACTGCATTCAGCAAGTCCTTGCATTTGGAGGCGAAGGTGTAATGGTGTGGGGAGGTATCTGCGGTGATGTGAAAACGAGGCTCGTCATATTCGGGGGAACCTGAATGCACAGCGTTACCAGGATGAGGTTTTACGACCAGTCGTGCAGCTATTCGCCCAACAGCATCCAGGAGGAATCGTGTTCCATCACGATAACGCTAGGCCTCATACGGCAAGATTGACCCAGAACTTCCTTGCCAACGCCAACATACAGGTTTTGCCATGGCCAGCGTGTTCACCGGATTTGAATCCCATTGAGCACATATGGGATCACCTCAATCGGAAAATCAGAAAACGCCCTGCGCCCCCAGCCAACCTCCAACAATTGGAACATTGTCTCCAGGATGAGTGGCAGCGAATCACCCCTAACGTCATCCGACGTTATCAGCTCGGAGGCGTGTCATGGCATGTATCGCAGCTGCTGGTGGACATACCCGGTACTAAAGTGGCGTTAAGACTGTTTTCAGAGACTACCCTCACTAGCCTCCTCAACTGTGCTAAAATGAAATTTGACTTTTGGGCACCACACTTCGTTTTAAGCCCTGTGTTAATGATTGTAAATCTTTGATTGCCATGACTTTTTGTACACATGCCGTAAAATCATTTATCTAATGAAAGATATCAATTTGAAATGTCTATGTTGTTTTGTTTTCATTTAGTGATCTTTGAAATACGTGGTATCGTTTCTTTTGGACATTAGTTTATATGGCGGCGGTCTGTAAATAATCCAGTTTGGACCACACAATCCAGTGATCAACAGCATGAACATCGATGTTGGCAGTTGGGATACGACGAACCAAGTTAGCCAGCCTGACCACCCGATCCCGTTAATCGCCTCTTATGACAAGCATGGGTTATTCAAGATCAATTCTAATCCGGATCTTCACGGGTTGGTACTGATCGGGTGAAATGGGCTCAAGCAGCGCACAACACAATTTCAGATTTCAATGAAGAGGATTTTTATTCAGAACCTCAGCTATCTGCATGACTCTCAAGAAAGACTTTGGTCGTTGACGATTGTTTATATTAGCCATTATTTCAGACATGCTGACAGAAGAAAGCTACTTTGAACTCGTCTAAGCGTATGAGATCTTACTGAACATATCGGTCGCTATTCAGCAGACATAAACACGACAAAACAAGGAATTGAAAACCACTGTTTTATTGTCTCCCTCTCATACACTGTTCCCTGTCACGTTAGGATTTGTTGATGGTGGTCATGTGATGATTGGATGAAAATGGTCACGTGACTACTGGTTGATATTATGATTGGTTGATAATGAAATATGACGCCGAGTCACAAAATGTTATATGAAGCTATGTTTGATCATTCATGAATGAACTTGTGCCATAGTAGAATCACTCAGGTGCAGAGTAAGTTAAGTGGAATAGTCAACTGTTATGTCAGATGTACCACTAAAAAGTACATGAGTTTCTAAAGTTACTCTAACTGCAATGGCAGGAAATCCCACTTTCAAATTACACCTGAGGATCATCACTTTCGCGAAAATAAGACATCCTGAGAAAAAAGGGGTGCTGACAGAACTACAGGGATTTAAACATATGATCAAATGCATCCTATATAATGCATAGAGGATATTATATGAGCGCCAATGTCATATACGTCCTTGGTTTACGACACGAGTACCTAAATGTTGGTATTTCCCGAGCAAGAGCGAGGGATATATACCTGTATGTCGGCATGAGGTTCGTCAACATAGTATGATATGGGCACGAATTTAATGTTCTATTTATTACCGAAGTCAGCAAATTGAGGAAAATAAACCCAAATCTACTTTCAAACATAGGCCGTCTACCCGCCGTCGCCCCACGTAGAACGCAACGTCATAGAAGAAACGCGACGTCATAGCATTGTTCATGACGTCACGTCATCATGACAAAGTGATATTTTGCGCTAGGGCATTGTATGAAAAAATATACACCCCGATATTTTCGCCCTCGATGTAATACTGACTGACTGAGTTTGGTTTTACACCGCTTTTAGCAATATTCCAGCAATATCACGGCAGGGGACACCAGAAATGGGCTCGTATGTAATAAATCACTGCATACCATATATGGCACCACATGCCACTTAGCTACAGGAACACTACCTTACTCCATAATAGGAATGTTGTATCTTATTGAGGCTTTTGTTATCAAAGATATACAACACATAAACAAATCTTTGAAGGGCATTTAGAAGTGGCGGCTATGTCACATAAACAGTGTTTGATTAGAACCTTTAGATATTTGAAAAACATAACTATAAGCTGAGCACAGAAACAATAAGGAAGGGGTGATGTTAATATTTTTCCAGATCTATATATGTTACCATAGAAACTTGGATTATTGACACAGAAGACTGTGGTGCAGTGTTTCTAGTTCCACAGCAGCAGGTGTATCTAAACATCTAGAAACTATCTTCATCCTTGCAAAATAAACACAATACGTCTGGTTGTTATGCCACGACTCTTACGGGTTTGTTGTGAAATGAGAAAATCGTATGACCACCCTCGTTGTCAACTCACTCACTCACACAAAAACATCAGCAGTGATGATCCACAAACATCCCATAACATCCTCTTAACATCCCTGATCTGACAGATACCATAACTCACTCCACCAGAAAGCCTGACAGCCTGATCCCGTCACTCTTACAACATGCATGGGTGGCTGAAGACTAGTGAGTGAGTGAGTTTGGTTTTACGCCGCTTCTAGCAATATTCCAGCAATATCAGGGTGGGGAACACCAGAAATAGGCTTAACATATTGTACCCATGTGGGGGGCTGAAGACTCCGTCTAAGTAAACTTAGACTCAGTATTATTCGTTACACTGCTATACTGACAGTATATAGCAGTGTAAGGAATAATACTGAGCCTAAGTTTACTTAGACTGGCTGAAGACTAATTCTGACCAGACTGACTGACTGACTGAGTTTGGTTTTACGCCGCTTTTAGCAATATTCCAGCAATATCATGGCGGGGGACACCAGAAATGGGCTTCACTCATTGTACCCATGTGGAGATTCGAACCCGGGTCTTCGGCGTGACGAGCCAACGTTTTAACCACTAGGCTACCCCACCGCCCCCAATTCTGACCAGAACCTTCAGGTGGTGTAACAGAGATCTCCTACTATAGTAATGGATCATCACAAATCACAAAGAGTCGATGCTGCAAATATGCTCATGAAGAAGTTATTGATGTCAGTATACAAAGCTAAAAATGTGAAGTAAGTGGTGCATAACATTGTTTCAAACATACAAAACATACATAAGTAAAGAAACAGCATACTAAGATTGTAAAGTATTTTGATAAACAAGTAATGGACACAATTAAAACTAAAGTAAACATCAATTATACGAATTCCCGTGAATAAATGTACAGTTTAGCATGTTTCACAAAGCTGTATCAAAACAAAAAACAGAATTATAATACCTTGAAATATTGGGACAAACTTTCAACTGGAATTTTATAAAGAATGTTTTAGATATTGGTGAAAGTGTGAGAGTAGAATGGGTTTAAAATTGGCTTGTATTGTATTTCAATTTGCAATTGTCATGTTTTGCATATTTGGTGAGATGACAGAATTGTCACAGATGACTGTGCCCTCCTAGTACACACAGACAAGAGTGAGTGAGTTTAGTTTTACTCCCAGCAATATCACAGCGGGGGACACCAGAAATGGGCTTCACACATTGCACCCATGTGGGGAATCGAACCTGGGCTATCCCACACAGCATGAGTTTAGCACCCACTTTAACCACTAGGCTACCCCTAACCTGGGCATTCAGCGTGATTTAGCACCCACTTTTAACCACTAGGACAGAGAGAGGAAAACGCCAATAACCATACCTCATATAAGTGCCCTACTCCATTACATGGCATCTGAGAAACCTCTAGTCAATCTATCACAAAGGTATCTTTATGAGTGCCCCAATGAAGACAAGACATTCTGCATCTTATTGCATATAATACAGATTGTTTACACTACAACAGCAGCAAAGTAGGGTATATAGTAAAACAGAAACTACTACTATTTAAATACTTCAATTTGACGTTTTAACTATGTTTGTTGAAGACTGCTCGATCTCTGAAACACATTTTACATATGGATGTTTTTATATTTTAATCCTCCAGGTGTTTAAAATGGTAACTACTGCTTAAGACATGACCATTTTGAAATAAAAAATATAAAAAATCCCATGTTAAAAAAAAAAATGACAATCATTAAAATCTTTAATAACTCACTAACAAACTGAAAATCTACTTTCACTTTGTAACATTATGGTTTGATGTATCAATGCTAAAACTGACAATCAGTGACAGCCCTTGGGGAAAAGATGTTCACATCATTGATCACACTTGACATACAAACACATGACGACATTTATACTGCATAGCACATTCAGTTGATCACAGATAAATAGGGAACAAGTATATACACTGTTTAAGTGGAGATATCTACATTTGTAATGTACGGATATCTACGCTGTTAATAATAGATATCTACACAGTTTATATGGAGATATCTGCACTGTTTAGTGGAGATATCTACATTTGTAATGTACAGATATCTACGCTGTTAATAATGGATATCTACACATTTTATATGGACATATCTACACTGTTTAAGTGGAGATATCTACATTTGTCATGTACAGATATCTACGCTGTTAATAATGGATATCTACACAGTTTATATGGAGATATCTGCACTGTATACATGGAGATATCTACATTTTTAATGCAGAGATATCTACAGTGTTAATATAGATATCTGCACTGTTAACATGTATATCTACACAGTTTATATGGACATATCTACACTGTTTTCTTGAAGATGTCTACATTGTGTAGAATCGTTTACACTGTTTACATGGTGATGTCTGCAGTGTTTAAATAGGAGTCATCTGCATTGATTATTGGGACTGCAACGAATACATGACGAGGTGAATATGATAGGTATCACAAATGTAAGGTAATAAATCTGAATGTTTCACAACACCTTATGGCTTGTATAGATTCCATTTAGCATATTTTATGCTTATAAGTAACAAATGAGTTCATGTACAAAACACCTTTTTAAAAGAAAATCATATATATCCGATTCTAGTGAATTGGAATTATGAATGAAATTCATGAAGAGATGCGGTTTGATTCACCTAATACGCAAGTGAATCTTAACAGTCCTATTGATTATGTAGGGATATCTACATTGTTCACAAGGAGATATCCACACTGTTCACATGAAGATATCCCCATCATTAACATGAAGATATCAGCAGTGTTTATATCGAGATATCTACAGTTTACATTTTGATAGGCAGACATCCATAGTGATGACATTTCTCATTCAGTAACAATTCATCTTTGTAAACAAACATCAGATTTGCATTATAATGCTACTGTTGAACAGCCTGATTTGTGGGCAACAAATAGTAATGGATTTACATGAACAAAATGATAATGAACAATGACTATGTACAAATATACAGAACCTTTAGAATATATTACACCCTGTGAGCAACAGCAAGAGTAACAACAGATTGCCATATACATCCCAACTGATAAGTTTCTGTGCCCATCACAACCTTAGCGGCTTCCAGAACATTTGCACCCCATAGAGTTATCTCCCTTCCCTCCATTCACAGATCCCATCATGTGTATGCCAATTTATGCTGGCTTAAAAAAACCCCTTGTATTATTAAAATAGTTTTAATGACATTTAAAGTTTGTTCACTACTATTCAATCTCTGAGCAAACAATGGGAAACAATAACAAATATTTACACAAATAAATAGCAATATTTTTAATTAATTAACAATGAAATAACACCAATTTTAATCCTAAGCAGGCAAATGTTATTAACAGTGTCGCTTTCACATAAAAAAATTAATTTCACTTACAGGAAGCCAGACTATTTATTATTCCTTGCATCATACCTCCATGTATCATGCTCCCAGAAATCTTTAGCTTCCTCTAATTTGTTTGTTTGTTGTTCAATGTTACCCTCAGCAAGATTTCAGCTACATTACCATGTATCTAAAATAAATGACTCGAGACCAGACAATAATGGGATTGACATAACGAGCATCAATCTCTGCAACTGGGATACAGAAAAATGCATCAAACATGTCCGCCAGCCTGACCACTCAGCTCTTATGACAAAAATCAAAATGAGTCCTGACTTGTTTTGAAAATATCCCGTTGTTTCAGGAATATTGAGACACGGCCAAGGTAATCCAGGTGGTTGATGTTTACAACCTTAGTGACCAGAAACAGGTGTGATAAACACAGAACTATAATCAAGGCAAACGTGAATTTGAAGATGTCATCATATTTTCATGGAATGTTTTAGGAACGTAACTATACACATCCCTAATGAGATGCTAACCCTAATTTAGCCCAATTAGTATTTTGGCCAAAAAGTGATGCAAAAATTAGTATTTTGGGGCAAAATTTAGTATTAATCTTTCCAAAGAATTTCATACTTAATACAGAATATATAGATATTCTAAGGACTTGTTATTAACATTGTACACACCTAAATCAGTAGTAAGTATCCCAATATTGCTTGATACTGAATAATGTACTTTCAATTTACTGTGTATGGTACATATGCTATTGATAATTTAATTTAATGTATTTTTATTAAAATTCGTAGATTTTTACTGCTATCATAATCACGTATTTTGTGTTGTTTTTTCGAAAAGGAATACAATAAGATCGTATGAGTTGGCATCTCTGCAAATTGAGGAGACGCGAGACAACTGAGAAATCAGTGCCCCCTTGTGGCCACTGGGTCCTGGGTATTTACCATGACATGATAGAGATATGATGCACTGGAGAAACAAAGATGTAAACGGAGCAGGAGTAGGAAGAGCAGGATGCAGGGGAACCATGAACAAACGTTCTCGTCAGCCTTCCTCTACATATCACAGACTGCCCAGGAAGGATGAGCTTCAGCTCCATTTCAATCTCATTAATACATGATTTTAGTGTTTGATGCAACTACACAAAGATTCCAGGACACCCCATTACAGATCGGGTCAAAACACCATTTGAAAACTTTCACTGACTAATGAAAAAACAGAAAGACAATATTAATCAATCAGAATCAGCTTCTCAAGCTTTAATGCATATTTTGAAACACTTCTAAAATTTCATTTTAAAACTCAACAAATGAAAACAATTCAGACTTTCACTTTTGCAATCTTGAAAGCAAAGCTTTGATTGGTCCTATGAAATTCCATTCTGACGAGACTTGTAATTGGCTGTTCTCAGATCTTTGTGTAGCAGTGACCATGGATTTTTCTTCTCCACTCCAGATTGACACTGTCCTAAGCTGACTCCAGCTGAGTGTGGATATCACATAAATCCTGAACATTATTTCCAATAAACTCCACAATACCATATAGAACTAATACTATGCTTTAACACATCATGTGAGGGGAATGTACAGGAGAAGTTTGGTGCATGTCCATCTCCAAAAACTGATAATGACCAACTTTGTGTTTCCCAGATGAACTTACATTTGTTGTCAATAAAGATTGGTCTTTGGGAATGTCATTAAAGAGAATATGGAGAAGAACTTCTCAGATCAATCTGCATTTGTTCCTTCAAAAAGAATGAAGCCACGATTGCAAAGAAATGGACCAGCATGAAACATCTCCCTTCCATTTCCATCAAATCACGTCCCTCACAGTAACTGGAAGTATATTCCCAGTAGTTACACTAAACAACTAAGAAGCGGGAAAGATGTACAACATCCCAACAGTTAATGTTTATCTGTTGACATAACAACCAGTCAGTTTTAGAACTCCATGCATGGTCATGGTGATAAGCAGTGATAGCATACAAAGTTGAAGTAATAAGAAGTCCCTGTGTGGAGCTTGATACAACAAGCTTATTGTTGACAGCACACTATGGAACACCTATACATTACATTTGCTCCCCTCTCCTACCCCCTTGGTAGATGACTTCCATGCTTTTTCAGATCAATGATAATGCTGCCATTACAATGGTTTCTAGTCTTGAGAGTTACCTCCCTTGTCTTGAGAGTTACCTCCCTTGTCCTGTGTTCTCATGACCTGTCCACAAGACGGCCATGATGGTTATGGAATGATGATATATAGTGAAAGACGTGTTTGGGCTGGAGTAAATAGTCCTGTCATAACTTCAGTCTCTTGATATCTTCTATTCTAAAGTCCACCCTGGTGAAGAGAAGAACCCATAGTTAACACACACGTTTGTAAAACATACAACACACAACCCAGTATGTTTAAATAAATGTAATTTTTTAAGTAAAATTGATATTTTTATACTTATCCTGACTCATGATCTTTTGCTTATCTCCCTTTCCTCTTCGAATGGTAGTGGAACACTTGAATCCCTTGAAGTTCCCGAAGCGGACGTGTAAATACACTCACCCACCAGTTACCTCCCTTTTGCCCTTTCCCGCGCAAACCAGTCACGTGACTTGCCTTACTTCGGGAACTTCAAGGGATTCAGGTGTTCCACTACCATTCGAAAGGGAAAGGGAGATAAGCAAAATATCATGAGTCAGAATAAGTAAAAATTTGAAATATTACCTTCAGTTTGTAAGTCGCTTTTCCTTGTGAACATTTCAACAAAAGGTGGTACCTAATCACACCTGTAATCAACTTACCTGAGACTGAGCACCTGTCTTACTTCAGTAGGTGTCAACCTCCAGGTCAAAGGTCCAGAATTCTGACCCCAGTAGTCGAGTATTTCTGACACCTGTCCAGACGAATAATAATAATGTTAGATCTTTAAGCAGGTGGAGGTTACTTTTACATTCACTTAATGAGTGAGTGAGTTTAATTTTATGCCACACTCAGCAATATTCAAGCTGTATGGCAGCGGTCTGTAAATAATCGAGTCTGGACCAGACAATCCAGTGATCAACAGCATGAGCATCGGACTACCAATTGGGATACGATGACATGTGTCAACCAAGTCAGCGAGCCTAATAACCCAATCGCCTTAGTCGCCTCTTACGACAAGCACAGGTTACTGGAGACCTATTCTGACGCAGATCTTCACGGGTAACATCAGTGGACAGTGTGGGTATGACCTACACTTTAACCTGTTGGTTACCCTACTGCCTCCTCCTGACAACAGCACGGGGTTAAGGAGGTGGACAGTGTGACGTACCCGCTCCAGGTTAAGGATGGTGGCCATCTGTGTGATGCGGGCAAACTTGTCCCTGATGGTCCAGGTGGTGATGGAGGACAGGTAGCCCACTAGTGACCGCAGCTCCTTGTCAAACTGGAGACCTCCCAGCTGGAACACAGCAGCGATATAGTACTTACTACACACCTTCCTGTTGGATACAGGTTGTACCTAATGCTGGGAAATTCTGCTTTAAATAGGTGTTCAGAGACACTTCTTCAAAAAGCCTGCTACTCAAATGAACTTAAAGAAAAGAGCAATTCATATTAGGCTTGTTTATCTGTAATCATGTGACATTGTAACAAGAGTCATATGATAAAATCAGATATTCTTTAACTTCTTTCAGCTATTCAGCTTCATTATATTTTACATTGGCTGAGATAAAGGTAACAGGTTTGTGTTTCATGCAATGTGACTGATGTTGAAACATTGATTGATTGAGTTTAGTTTTACGCCAGACTCAGCAATATTCCAGCTGTATGGCGGCGGTCTGTAAATAATCGAGTCTGGACCAGACAATCCAGTGATCAACAGCATGAGCATCAATCTGCACACTTGGGAACCAATGACATGTGTGAATTAAGTCAGTGAGCCTGACCACCCGATCCCGTTAATCGCCACTTACGACAAGCACGATTTGCTGAAGACAAATTCTAACCAGGATCTTCACGGGTTGAAACCATTACAGATACTGACTAACATCACCTCTGGGTGGTAAAAGATACAGGTATATTCACTGACCCTGTTGAATGTTGACTTGGTGATGGCCTTCTCCAGCTGGACGGTGATCTCACCGACGATGAGGTTCACGAGGTGGTCGTAGTTCCCTGATGTGAGAAGTGACCTGCACATAATACAACCAACACTTCAGGGCCTAGATTATCAATGAAACTTTGTTTATTGATGTACGGTCCAGTTGCCATAAGCAGTTTGTCTCTTAACCACTCTATTCAATTACCCTTTTCGATGAAACCTTGTTTCTCGATGTATGGTCCAGTTGCCATACGCAGTATGTTTCTTAACCACTCTATTTAATTACCCTTTTCAATGAATCTTTGTTTATCGATGTATGACATTGGTTAAACCACTCTATTCAATTACCCTTTTCAATGAAACTTTGTCTATCGATGTATGACATTGGTCCAGCTGCCATAAGTGGTATGTTTGAACCACTCTATTTAATTACTCTTTTTGTTGAAATTTTGTTTCTCGATGTATAGCATTGGTCCAGTTGCCATAAGCAGGTTGTTTGAACCATTTTATCCAGTTACTTTTTGATGAAACTGCTTCTCGATGGATGACATTGCTCGTGTTGCCATAAACAGTTTGTTTTCAATGAAGCATATGTTAAATGACATATTATGTATGACATCTATGATTTGCTGTACAACAAAAAAAGTGGAATAAAAAAAATTAAAATAAAATAAAACTGCTTTATGTAAAAGCACCTGTTTCACAAAGGGCAATGACTGTCGCACATCTGTGTTAAAGATAATCTGATCACTACATTGCTATATGAAACAGGTTTATGAGTTTGGTTGTACGATGCTTTTAGCAATATTCCAGCAATATCATGGCGGGGGACACCAGAAATCAGCTTCCCACATTGTACCAATGTGGGAATCGAACCCGGGACTTCAGTGTGACGAGTGACTGCTTCAACCACTAGACTAACCCCCTGCACTATCACATCAGGTACACTCCACCTACCTTGAAAGTGCTGAACAGAGCATCCAGGTTCATGATGAAGTTTTGGACCCATGGATCGTTTGCCTCATAGTTGGAGAAGTCCTCCTGGTAAAGTAAAGTACATTTGTCATCACACAGGTTTATAACCAAACTGACAGGTCAAATATATCCACGTTTTGCATCCAACTAGGAAACATGTCAGGTATTTGAGGGGTGTTGAAATCAGCTCATGAAAACTGTTTTGGCTACACTAATATAAAAAACATTACAAGATTATTGCACTCTCGAAAGGTCCAAGTTTCACACCATGCAAGCTGTTTTATACGTGCACATGACATATTTTCACATCAAGACTACACTTAACAAATCTGTCTTTTACTTTACTTAAAATTTATAATAGCGCAGTTGTCAACAACCATATAACGATGTGGAAATTATTTGTCTCATGTTTAACTTAGAAACAGTATTTGATGTTAGTCTGTGACAACAGAGACACAGACATGATGTTAACACTACAGAAAGTTCAGTAAGATCTGTGTCCCACCTCTGTTAAGTTATGGTCTGTAGAGAGGAAGGACTCCACCAGGGGCTTGATGCGAGGCTTCACAACACTTGAAGTCAGCTGAGAGAAGCCGAACTCAATCACGTCCTTGAACTTGCCAGATACCGTACCAAGGTCAGACAAGCAGCTCTGAGACAAACACACTTCGTCATTAAATTACGGCGGGAAATGAGAAAAGTACTGTGCCAAACCTGAAGTATACACTGTATACACTTGGGACTTCCAAGTGAGTGGCACATCGGCAATATGGACTGTCTTATTTACCTATTGTGTGTTTTTGTACCTTTTCGTTACACAGTTGCATTCCAGCTATTTGACTGCAGAATATAAAATAATCAAGTCTGGACTAGAGTGAGTGAGCGAGTGAGTTTAGTTTTACGCCACACTCAGCAATATTCCAGCTATATGGTGGCGGTCTGTAAATAATCGAGTCTGGACCAGACAATCCAGTGATCAACAGCATGAGCATCGATCTGCGCAATTGGGAACCGATGACATGTGTCAACCAAGTCAGCGAAACTGACCACCCGATCCCGTTAGTCGCCTCTTACGACAAGCATAGTCGCAGTCTGGACTAGACAATCCGGTGATTGATACTATGGATAACAATCCGCATTATCAGGTTACCATGACAACAACCATAAACTATAACGCCTAGCTACCTGATCCATTAAATCACATTATACAACCTGTATTGAGTGCTAGGAACGAATTTTAAACCGTACTACACACGGGTTCAAAAGTCTAGATCTACATCTGAATTCTATGCTGTCTCAACATCTGGTTCAGCTAAAACACAAAACGTACACAAGCTTGTGTAGAAACACACACCTCTAGCTTGGCTCTGGCTTGCTCTGTACACTGGACGTAGAGTTTCGACACCTCCTCCTATATCAAAACATCATGAAAATGTCATGAGTAATACCAACATTAAAATATGCTATGTTCCACAAAACTATTATGACGAGAAATGTGTCAGGTTAACAGTAGTGAGTGAGTGTGTGAGTTTGGTTTTACGCCCGCTTTTAAGCAATATTCCAGCAGGATCATGGCGGGGACACCAGAAATGGGCTTCACACATTGTACCCATGTGGGGAATCGAACCTGGGTCTTCGGCATGACATGCGAACGCTTTAACCACTTGGCTACCCCACTGCCCCAGGTTAATAGTAAAAGTCAGAAGGGTATTTATTGAAGATGGAAAAAGCACATACTTCTTTAATGATTGAGCATTTTACATCATCATATGTTTCTAAATACAGCTGTGTGATCTTACCTCAAGGTTTGTTTTTAAAGCTTTTGAGTATTCTGAACTGACTTCAGCATTGTTTAAGGCAGTCTGAAACAAAAGAGATTCATGTACAAGAGGGAAAAACTATACCCTGATACTTGGACCAGACATATTTTATCTTATGGTTAACTGATCAATTAGCTCATGTAAATGTAAAATGTATTCATTTATACTTTATGAGACTTAAAGAACTGTTTCAGACACAGGATGTATCCTATTCTTACAATGCAATGCTAGATGTGAGCAAACGAGCTGGGATTAATTCCGATTTAAGCAGGTTTTACAGTGAACTCAACAGCTTAATGTTTACCATCTTGGGAAACCAAAGATTACAAGGTTGGTGCTGATGGAAAAAGCATGAAGAGATTTCAACCTATTATTGGATTCTGGCATAAAATATGGCACCAAACTGCTGTACCATCATTAACTGCAAATAGTCCTTAAAACCTATAATAGCAGTGAAACATAGCCAGGTAAGTTTGTAAGTTTGTAAAAGTTCGTAGAATTCGAACTAAGGCACTGTGTGCGCATGTTTGTTGCTGAACAACAATCAGCAATAATTTCGCTATATTAGAGCAGTCTGTAGTTGGACAAAGTTTAGACCAGACAATCAAGTGACTGACATGAGTATCGATATTCAAGATTACAATACAATTACATGAATCAGCCAAGCCTGACCACCCAATCCTGTTAGCTGCCTGTAATGACTGACTGACTGACTGAGTTTGGTTTTACGCTGCTTTTAGCAATATTCCAGCAACATCACGGCCGGGGACACCAGAAATGGGCTTCACACGCTGTCTGTAATGACAAATATTGGTTGAAAACCAGTTCTAACCAGGATCTAGACAGGGATCTTGCCCTAAGCTACTGACCAGGAACAGAGTCTTGGCCTTCTCCTTCTCGGAGTCGGAGCTCTGCAGCTTGCCCTGCTGGAAGCTGGACTGGACCAGGTTGTAGGCCTGTTGTAGGTCAAAGCCGGACGGGAAGCCTGAGCGAAGCCTTGAATAAAGCACCTCCCGGAAGTCCTGCTCCAACAGCGTACACGCGTGGTTCAACATTGCACACACGCCGTCTACACTGGAGCTGGAGATGGTGCGCGCCTGTAGTAGAGAAAATGATCACAATCTGATTTACTTGAACACAGATGTATTCTAAAAGGATGATGAAACCATGTTTGTTCACTGTGAGCTGAGGCTTCAATTTTCTGACAATTTTATTGAAATATTTCTGCAATAATTACAGCTACTGTTAATAATGAATGACCTTCCTCCAATCAGCCTCCGGTTTGAGGGGTACACACCTGACACTTTTCTTGACGATGAAGAAAGCATCATCCACCATGCTGGAGGTCTGGGCTCCATCCTCCAAGGTGTCCATGTTCACAGCCTGCAACATGGAAGTACCAACTTTACACTCAACAGAACATATCTTACCCTGAAACACTTCCACCAGGGTTATCTCCCTTCATACTTTTACCACATCATGAAATTTGAGATGTATATCTCTCCACCTAATCCCTTGTCTCCGTAGGTTTAGTTGCCTCCCCTATATCTTGAACCAGTTTTCTTTTCATGAACATCATTTTCAGCAGAGTTATTTTCCCATCTGACTCTATTTAACACCATACCTGGTATGTAGAGTTATTTCCCCTGCAAACATTAACCACATTGACAACTTGTCAGCATGTATTTTCACATTAACACAGTGTATGAAATAAGGCCTGTCCGACCACCCGAGATGGTCTAGATTTCTGACGGACGGTCTAAATTTACAGCTAGCCAGCCCGATGGCCTGGTAGAAATTTCAGATGTTCCATACATCTGAGTAAATTCACCATATTTGGTCTGGTTAAATCCATTTTGGGCTGATAACATTTTGAAGTTACCAGCCCTGATGTCAGGCTGGAATTTTGGCTTATTTCATACACTGAGTGACTGACTGAGTTTGGTTTTACGCCGCTTTTAGCAATATTCCAGCAACATCACGGCGGGGACACCAGAAATGGGCTTCACACAATGTACCCATGTGGGGATTCGAACCCGGGTCTTCAGCGTGACGAGACAACGCTATGACCACTAGCCTACCCCACCGCCCTATTTCATACACTGATTAACATCAATTCCTTAATGGGATGGTGGTGGAATACGGTTAAGGGTGACTATGACCACATATATAGTGTCAGCAGAGTTATCTCCCCATACCTTGAGCATCATCTCTCTCATGAAGTATTCTTCCATCATGATGTAGCTGCCGATGAGCTCCTGCATCAGACGACTCAGGTCACAGCTAGCCAGATACTTGTCCAGGTCCACACTCTCTCCTGTACAAACGTCAGCACAGTGTCAACTCTATTTAGGTTATCCCCTCAGGAGAGTTTTGGTGGGAGGTCCCCAACAACCATCACTTGATGGGTCAGGTAGTCTGACTTGATGAATTGGTAAACTGTGTGTCACCGCGACCCACTGCATGGGATGATGCTCACAACATCAATCACAAGCTTGTTTAGAATGGACTCCAACCAGCCTGCCTTCATGCAACTGGGTGAGGTGAAATTGGGTTTAACGTCGTGCTTGAGAATATTTCGCTCATATGACGACGTGCATGCGTGTATCATGTATGTGTATGTGCGGCTGTTTGTACTAGCCCAGACTGAAGCTGGTTTTATAGTGCTAGCTCACTGAGATACCATGCCGCAGTGAAGCATGAATACCCCACTCAGACACAGTATACTGACTCAGAGTCGACCAGTCCTTGTTGTACCCATTAATGCCGAGCGCCAGGCAGGGACCAACAAGTACCATATTTTGACGTCTTTTGGTATGACTCGGTCGGGGATCGAACCCACGACCTTCCGCTCTCCGGGCGGACGCTCTAACCACTACACCACGGAGGCGGTCTTCATGCAGCTGATTATTGATGACTACATCTAGCTTGATTAGTGATATGTTATTGTATTATAGGTTGGCAGGACATGAGAGTGCCAAAAAAGGATGACTTCCCCTATATAGTAGTGCCGCCATATAGCTGGAATATTGCTGATTGCTGCGTAAAACTAAAGTCGCTCACTCATTTAGTTGTGCCTAATTTTCTTGTCCATTTCTCAAGGGACCTTACTTAAGGGGCATAATTCCCAAAATGTTGGATTAAAGTAAAAGCATACAAATATCTTAATCTTCAACAATAATCAGCAAGCTCTTATTGCAAAGAGGATTATGTTTCAGTTGATACTGACTGACTGAGTTTAGTTTTACACGCTTTTAGCAATATTCCAGCAATATTGGGGACACTCAGAAATGGGCTTTAACACATTGTGCCCATGTGGGGAATTGAACCCGGTCTTCTTGACGAGCCAACGCTTTAACCACTAGGACCTGCTTCAGTTGATAGATGACTTAGATACATGAACCTTACAGGGCTATAAAGATTATTTAGACATTTGTGATGATGGATTAAATATTCCAATATATCTGATTTGTTTGTTGATTAGAATCACATGCAATATTCTAGCTACATGAAAGGGTTAGAAAATATTCAAATCTGGGTCAATCAGGTGGTTGATATCATGAGCACCAACCAACATAACTTGGATACCATGATATGCATCGACTCAAGACAGCAAGCCTCACCAGGAGATACTGCTACTCACTTCTTATACGAGTGTGATTAGCTATATATCAGTTCAAACCATGATTTTATAGCAGAATTTTTTAACTACCCTTCAACACTTAGCTATTTCAAGAGTATTTCAAGAGCAACTTACTAATATTGTAACGATTCACTTTGATATTCGGTGAATCGAACCGTAGCCCTTCATGAATTCAATTCGCTATTCGCGGCTCACCAAAACCGAATATTAACGAATATTTACAATTCTTTTAAGGGAGCATGTTTTACTTGAACCCTTATGTCCTTTTTCATTGTGAGATATGCAAGAATGGAACATGTACTAGCATTGCAGTAGTGCAAGTCATGTTAGTTTGCCAAGACTGCACATGATACTGTCGATTATAACTATTACATACCAAATTTGAGTGTCATCAGATCACTGGTTATTGCTGTGACAAATCAGAACTGTCAACATGGGCTCCATATTGTACATCAATCACTTAACTACAATATTGTATTCGTGGAATAACTATTCGTGATTCAAGCATCCAATATTCATGATAATGTGATCATATTCGCCACATAGTGTATTCTCTGCAGCCCTACAACTTACGTGTTCTGTCATCTTCATCTGGAAATGCCACTTCTAAATCAGACTGTAAACAAAGTGAGAGTTTAAAGAAATACAAACACCTACAGATCCTGGCAGGACTAAGGGACACAACTCTGCACATAAGCTGCTGCACAATAGACCACTGAGCCACAGGGAATCCTTGCATTATCAAATGACAATTAGAACAGAGAATTATTTGCATCATCAAATGACACCTTAAACAGAGGCTGTGAGACAACATGCCTCTGGTCGAAAAGCTTATTTTCAAAACATCTTGAAAACTATTTATCCTTCAGATTCACAAATAAAACATGTTACCATGGCTCTCCTCTTGATGAAGCGGAGATACAGCTCAGCCCGCGTACTGATAAGCACAACCTCAGACAGCAGCACATCCAGGTCCTTTGGTTCCACTCTGTAGCATCAACATAGGACATTAACACAGGATGGAGAACACAGGATGGAGAACACAGGATGGTGGACACAAGATGGCAAACACACCCTTGTTAAACACAGGATGGTAGACATAAGGATGTGAACACAGGATGTGAATACAGGTTGGTGAACAGAATGTGAACACGGTGAAGACAAAGTTTAATACAAGATGTGAACACAGGCTGTGAATACAGGTTGGTGAACAGAATATGAACACATGGTGAAGACAAAGGTGAAGACAAGGATGTGAACACAGGCTGTGAATACAGGTTGGTGAACAGAATGTGAACACAGGGTGAAGACAAAGGTAAAAGACAAAGAAGACAAGGATGTGAATACAGGTGGGTGAACAGAATGTGAACACAGGGTGAAGACAAAGGTGAAGACAAGGATGTGAATACAGGTGGGTGAACAGAATTGAACACAGGGTGAAGACATAAGGATGTAAAGGTGAAGACACAAAAGTGAACACAGGCTGTGAATACAGGTTGAATAGAATGTGAACACACAAGGATGTGAACACAGGCTGTGAATAAAGGTTGGTGAACAGATGTGAACACAGGGTGAACACAGGCTGTGAATACAGGATGGTTAACACATTGCCTCAGTCCTCAACAGACTAGCAAATATCAAACAGTCTAGATGAAGCTAATATACCAAACTCTAGTGTGTAGATGTTGCCTGTATTTTGGTTCTATTTTGTAGACACAACCTACAAGTTCAGTTGTACTGTGTAAATATACTCTGTACTAATGTGAGGCTATACCCAATGCTAATGTGTTTTCAAACGCTTAAGAACATACAACCCGGTTCTATTGTGTACACATATTAAACTCCAACATGTAGATATATACAGATATCAGCGTATGTATATGTATCAGCTATATTGTGTACACATATTAAACTCCAACATGTAGATATATACAGATACAGCTGCATGTGTATGTATCAGCTATATTGTGTACACATATTAAACTCCAACATGTAGATATATACAGATACAGCGTATGTATATGTATCAGCTATATTGTGTACACATATTAAACTCCAACATGTAGATATATACAGATATAGCCTATGTATATCTATCAGCTATATTGTGTACACATATTAAACTCCAACATGTAGATATATACAGATATAGCCTATGTATATCTATCAGCTATATTGTGTACACATATTAAACTCCAACATGTAGATATATACAGATATAGCGTTATGTATATGTATCAGCTATATTGTGTACACATATTAAACTCCAACATGTAGATATATACAGATATAGTATGTATATCTATCAGCTATATTGTGTACACATATTAAACTCCAACATGTAGATATATACAGATACAGCTATGTGATGTATATGTATCAGCTATATTGTGTACACATATTAAACTCCAACATGTAGATATATACAGATATAGCCTATGTATATCTATCAGCTATATTGGCATGCACACATATTAACTTATACAAACCTGTAGAGGTTATGAATTCTTTGAAGAAAGTCCTCCTTGGGGTACATATAAGCATTAAAATGTCCATTTTAAATCCTACGACAGTTGTAACTATATTTTTAATAAAATATTTACAAAACAAAAAACTCGTTTTGTCTTGTGAGACCACCCCTACAGGGCCCCACCGGACCAACACAGCCAAGAGCAGGTAACTCTCGCCGTCTACCTCGTACCTCACTTTTCATGCTGAACGTGTCAGACAGAATGAGGGGAGGCGGGTGGCCTTACCCCAAGGAGGACTTTCTTCAAAGAATTCATAACCTCTACAGGTTTGTATAATTCTTTTTCAGAAGAAGTCCTCCTTGGGGTACATATAAGCATATGACAGACTCCCAAAGATATTTGAGACGGGAGTGGCATTCTGTCTGGCAACAACTAAACCCGTGGTGGAGTGAAATCTACAACCGATACGGAAATAGAAAACACCGAGCCACCTGACCGCTGATGTCAATCAGACGGGGGCGGGAACTAGAGAGCCCAAGCTTATATGTCAATTGGCTCAATATCAATGACATAAAACCCCGCCCCCAACCATTACAATGGAAGGAATGTATGGGGACATGTCGAAACAACTCCCAACCCTAATATAGCCCCAGCCAGACAATCGTGGCGAGAGGTATAAGGGTAGGGAAAGCGTAAAAAATTTAAACGCTACAAAGCCAATAACCCAGGAGTCGAGCTAATAAGTACTGCAAACTAATGCTCGAATGCAGCCCCTGTTTGGAAGAGGGCTAGCCGGGACCTCGATAAAACCCAGAGAAATTATTAGCCTCGCTAAAACTTTCTGAGGAAATCGAACGAGTACAAACGCCATGCATTGTACGAGTGAAAACACCCCCACCAAACACTCTCGGCGTGAGGAGGGTAAGTGTAGGCCACCATCCCACAAAGCTGATTAACACAGACTCCCAAATACCGAAGGCTCGGGAAGAGGGAAAAACTGTAAGCGTACAAAAATCCCCTGAATAGCGAAAAGCGTAGCCGAACATATGTTGGCTCACCATTACACTAACCTGGTCACGTGACATGCGGCTCGAAGAGAGGCATACCAAACAGTGCCCCGTGGGGGGTTCGCACCCAATTCCGTCGCAAGACGGGTTAATAGCATATGACTGGTTAAAGCGTTCAAAACGGACCTCGCCCTCTCGAAGGGGACGTAAGGGACGTATGTACACCCAAACCCGACCCAACCCGAAAGGATGGTAAGGTTAATACGATGTAGTGATATGAAATATATCGACATTGAACACAGAACCGATACCAATGACCAGTTACTAACTTGGTCAGGGTGGCAGGTCACTCTCCACTGGAGAGAACCGAAAGACCTAACCGAGCACGATCCTTAGAATGCGTGTCAAGTTGGTAATGGCGAATGAAGGCGTTCTGCTGGCTCCAAAGAGCGACAGAACCGATCTCTTCATTGAGCAGTGCCGCTGTGTATTGTCAACAAAGCGGCATCTGCCCTACCCAGTCTGCCTTCAACCCCTCGGGGGGAGGTAAACCGTATCATTGTAACCATACAATTACGGAAACAAGCCAACGAGATAAAGTGCGCTTGCTAGCAGACTCCCCAGTCTTCCCGCCACCAAACAGCACACATGGGTACCCGTACGGATCCCTTTGTTCGTTCGTTCGTGACAGGCACGGGTGAGCAATCGAAAGATTGGTCCCCGGTGCGGAAGGCTGGTTAAGGGGTGGAAGTGCGATATGAGCAGTCACGTGGAAAGCAATATCGCACTGAGAGTGGTAGGTATCCGGGAGTCGAATACGGACATGATCAGTATAAAATACTGTCAGTGTCGGGTCAGTGGGAATCGCATGGATGTACCCGACCCTTCTACCAGAGTTCACCACAACAAGTAAAGTCGTCTTCCACGTCAACAAGTGAAGTGAGAGAGACGATATACTTGAAAAATTAGGGCCAGACAGCCATTTGTGAATAAGTGGCAATTTTAAGGTGGGCTGGGTCGCCGACGAGGCGGTCGAACCCTGCTCATGCCAGCTACGACGCGATGTACGAGAGGATGCTGCCTAGGCAGAGCACCATCGAACGAGGTGTGAAACGTGGAAATAGCCATGGAGTACCCGGCAATGGTGGAGGTCATAAGGCTCTCAACCAAAACGAGGTTATAGTAACTCCAATATCCGAACTAAGTCCGCAGAATAGGGATTATGAAATCCCCCTTTCTGCACACCAGCGCGCCCCACCTATCAACACACTGAACGGGTGTCGAATCCCAGGCAGAATTGTGTCTGCAACGGTTGCAGGAATTCCGTGTGTTATACCCGACAGAGGCCAAGCCACCCAGTGAATCCGAGGATTCGGGTGTGGCGCCCCGTGCAGAGTGA
The DNA here is from genome assembly GCF_003918875.1 of Haliotis rubra. Taxonomy (NCBI): domain Eukaryota; kingdom Metazoa; phylum Mollusca; class Gastropoda; order Lepetellida; family Haliotidae; genus Haliotis; species Haliotis rubra. Next base: position 340,175 of record NW_025767425.1, read on the forward strand.
GAATGTCTGGCCGAAGAGGTAATTCGAATCCCGGCGTGCGGGATCGAACACCAACCTGACTGCTGTCAAATCCAGCACATTGATGTGCAGGTTGTGACTTCGTCTCAAGAGGCTGCAGGTCACCCAGAACATCGCCCTAACCCGGTAGGGATGTATCTGGCTGGACTGAGAGCGACGGTGTCTCCAGGGGTGGGGACCCTCGGAGAGACGCCTGACGTCTGTCCATCTGACTGCGTGAGGTTGACAATTCCGCCCAGTTTCGTAACTGATCGTGAGGTCCCGAGACTCAACAGTTATCTGAAACCACGATGAGTCAGTCGCCTATGTACGGGTGACAACACCGGCACTGCGATCTGGCTATCTGAGCTGTAATAAACCTCAATTTGGTGAACACCCTTGGCACCGTAATGTAGCCTAAGGAGAGCACACGAAACTGGTAGCACGTCCCGTCAAACAAGAAACCGAAGGTAAATCTTGAAATCAGGGTGCAATGGAACAAGGAGGTACGCGACCTCGAGGTCGATTGACGTGCGCCAATCCCCTGTCTCGGCAGATGAGATCACCGAGCGCGGTGTCTCCATCTTGAAGGACAGTACCTCTATAAACTTGTTCAGCTCTCAGATGAGAATGGGTCTGAACATTCCGTTCGTAATGGCAACTATGAAATAAGTGGAGTCAAACCCCACATATTCCTGACCATTGGAAACCACCACACTGGTTGCCTACCCCAGCAAAGACTGGATCTCGGCACGGAGTATTGTCGCCGTCTCCCGGGAAGCCGACACAGGAGTGTGTCGCTCCGCCGGTGTTTGCGGCAGAATATAGTAACCCCAGCAGTCGGCAACTTAACGTTTGCCGATGCCTGGGCACCTGAGGAAGTAACGAGAAGCTCAACAGACTTCCGTATTCCTCGAAACTGTCCCGGGCGTATATGCCCATAACCGCCCTCATCATTTGACTGGCACAGCTACAAAGCAGTCCCTAGCCAGATGAGAGTTGCCCCCGTCAGATACCGCCCAGAGTCGCCGACGAAAAAATTCCACCGGCGCTCTCTCCCCTTTCCACCAGCTCCCTCAGCAGCGCTGAGAGATGCGCCGAGTGGAGCATACAGCGTTGAGCTGTGAAGGGGAAACAACGGCAGACTGACGGTAGAGTGTGAGGCCTTGTCCCGGATGCCGTGCTGGAAGCAGGCTTCCCTCCGGGAGGCGAACTCCAACGGTTCGGGTAGTCGACATGGACAACACCTGCGGCAACACAGCCGCGATTCTATCTCGCACTTGCCCTCAGGGACGAACCTACTTAGTGGTAAGTTCAAAGTAGCGAAATGAGCCGAAGCTCAAATCGACTTGTCCACTGTACGAGCCTGAACCCCGATTCCGAGGCACATGTGAGAAACCTGACAATCAAGGTTTCACAAGCACTCAGACAGACCTCGGAGCGGCGAGGTGACAGTCACACCCGGCACACTCAATGGCATCTAGGTCAATACGTCGATAGACATCAGGCCGAGACCTGAACTACCGGCGCCGAGACCTGAACTACCGTTGTCGGGAATCTGCGCCCTACCAGTGCCGAAGCCTGGGTCGGCGCTACCCACGGGGTTCAGAGAATCCGCAGAGCCGAAGCTCAGCTGTTCTAGACCGAACCCCGATCCCGAGACACGTAGGAGTAGCCTGATAAATCAGGTTTCCCCAAGTACTCTCCAAAAGCGCACTGAGCGTATAGTCAAACATAGCCTATAGCGCTATATAAATACCCATACATACACATGTATGTACGTCAGTGCTCGGGTCGGCGGTTCGAGATCGAACCCCGATCCCCAACACATGGGAGTGGCCTGACAATGCAGGGCTCCCCTGGTGTAAGTGCACGGGTAGACCTCGGCGCGTCGAGGTGATCGGCAGCTCGTCACACTCAACGGCCGCTTGGCCAGGGCATCGATAGACATCAGGCCGAGACCTGAGCTAACAGCGCCGGGGATCTGCTCCGTACCGGGGCCGAAGCCCAGGTCGATGCTAGTCCGATCTGCAGTCCCGAGACACAAGGGAGTAGCCTGGCAATGCAGGTTGCCCCTGGTGGACACAGGTAGACTTTGGAGCGCCGAGGTGATCGGCAGCTCAGTGGAACCCAGACCGGGGCGCCGAGAGGAACCTGCCGCTATACAGGTTTCCCGGGCAACCCCGACTGACCACGTGGCGCCGAGGTGTCCCCGAGCTGGTCGGCGCCTAGGCGACCGCCAGTCAGGGCACCAGGGCAAAACCTGCAGGGCGAAACCTGCATCGCCGGCGCCAGGCGCTCGTGACGAACCTGAGCCCGAAGCTAGGTCGCCACAAGGTGCCGAAGGCGCCGAGGTGTCCCCGAGCTGGTCTGCGCCTAGGCGACCGCCAGTCAGGGCACCAGGCGAAGACAGGGCAAAACCTGCATCGCCGGCGCCAGGCGCCCGTGACGAACCTGAGCCCGAAGCTAGGTCGCCACAAGGTGCCGAAGGCACACCATCACCTGAGCCGAAGCCAGGATCAAGCTGCCTGGGAGGAGGCGCGTTCTCCGAGCCAGAGCTCGGGCCGCAGCCAACCCCCCCAGATGCGTCCGATCCACCCCCGACGACAGGCGTGCTGAGCTCCTTGCGGAACCCAGACAGCACCGTGTCAATCGGGGCGGGAATTTCACCACAGACGACACCTGGTGAACTTACCTTCGAGATCAACACTTTGCGAGCCGAGCTCCTTACGGAGCCCGGACATCGCGCTATCAATCATCGAATTGACATTATGTTGAAGAATATGTTGCTGCAATAGTGAAGCAAATTGAGTCATATTTAAGTCAGCAACATTGTTTGCGGGGGAAACGATAAAGGGATTTCCTTAGAAACCTTTTATCAAATATTATCCCCCGCCTGAAGCAGATTAGTGAAAAACATAAAATCTGCGTGTCGGAAAGAATGCGCGTGAGGCGCAGAAACCCAGACAAAAAACACAACCTCGGCCTATGAGCCACGTTGTGTGTAAACGTATGAAATATGTACATAATACAACATAATGTAACAGTAATATTGACGCAAGGGCGTTTATTATGAGCATCCTTGATCGTCGTGAGCGTCCACGGCTAAACACCGGAGGCACACTTTATAACCATCCTGTGGCGGTAGTGTGCATGGCACAACGCACAGGGTGTAAACTGCAACAAACAGAACCACGCCAGTGTTACTAGCAGGAACTGTGAAGCAGCAAACACATAAACACAAGTAATAGCAAGAATAATCCGCACGGGCGATATATAAATGCTACAAGCTACAGCCATTTAAATACTAAACATACAATGCAAAGCAGAAAAAAGGCTAGCCACCCCTGCGTGTACTAGTGATAGAGTAAAGTTGAGTGATACGAAACGAACACTATCAAAATTACTCAACAACGACTTACCACAAATTCGCTGAAAAGAAAGAGAATTTAGGCAAGCCTACCATATAATATGCAAACATAATATATGAACTCCCTACTACAAGCTACCAAGAACATATAGCAAGGAAACCACGATCGCGCGGTCCGCCATTTTGCCTGCCACATGGCTGGAAAACAGAGAACCCACGGCAAAGTTACAACAAAAGATGAATGAAAATATCCACATATGACGTCCATCTAACGCCCGTGCGTAGAGAAAGGAACCATACATACAGATTGAGACTCTTTTACACTCATCGTATCGGTAGGAGAGCAAACTCGAAACGAACACCACGCACGTCTATTCAACAGAACGACAGCATGAAAAGTGAGGTACGAGGTAGACGGCGAGAGTTACCTGCTCTTGGCTGTGTTGGTCCGGTGGGGCCCTGTAGGGGTGGTCTCACAAGACAAAAACGAGTTTTTTGTTTTGTAAATATTTTATTAAAAATATAGTTACAACTGTCGTAGGATTTAAAATGGACATTTTAATGCTTATATGTACCCCAAGGAGGACTTCTTCTGAAAAAGAATTGTATATCTATCAGCTATATTGTGTACACATATTAAACTCCAACATGTAGATATATACAGATATAGCCTATGTATATGTATCAGCTATATTGTGTACACATATTAAACTCCAACATGTAGATATATACAGATATAGTATATGTATCAGCTATATTGTGTACACATATTAAACCCCAACATGTATATACAGATATCAGCTATATTGTGTACACATATTAAACTCCAACATGTAGATATATACAGATATAGCCTATGTATATGTATCAGCTATATTGTGTACACATATTAAACTCCAACATGTAGATATATACAGATATAGCCTATGTATATGTATCAGCTATATTGTGTACACATATTAAACTCCAACATGTAGATATATACAGATATAGCCTATGTATATCTATCAGCTATATTGTGTACACATATTAAACTCCAACATGTAGATATATACAGATATAGCCTATGTATATGTATCAGCTATATTGTGTACACATATTAAACTCCAACATGTAGATATATACAGATATAGCCTATGTATATGTATCAGCTATATTGTGTACACATATTAAACTCCAACATGTAGATATATACAGATATAGCCTATGTATATGTATCAGCTATATTGTGTACACATATTAAACTCCAACATGTAGATATATACAGATATAGCCTATGTATATGTATCAGCTATATTGTGTACACATATTAAACTCCAACATGTAGTATACAGAGATATATCAGCTATATTGTGTACACATATTAAGCAACATGTAGATATATATATAGCCTATCAGCTATATTGTGTACACATATTAAACTCCAACATGTAGATATATACAGATATAGCCTATGTATATGTATCAGCTATATTGTGTACACATATTAAACTCCAACATGTAGATATATACAGATATAGCCTATGTATATGTATGTATCAGCTATATTGTGTACACATATTAAACTCCAACATGTAGATATATACAGATATAGCCTATGTATATGTATCAGCTATATTGTGTACACATATTAAACTCCAACATGTAGATATATACAGATATAGCCTATGTATATGTATCAGCTATATTGTGTACACATATTAAACTCCAACATGTAGATATATACAGATATAGCCTATGTATATGTATCAGCTATATTGTGTACACATATTAAACTCCAACATGTAGATATATACAGATATAGCCTATGTATATGTATCAGCTATATTGTGTACACATATTAAACTCCAACATGTAGATATATACAGATATAGCCTATGTATATGTATCAGCTATATTGTGTACACATATTAAACTCCAACATGTAGATATATACAGATATAGCCTATGTATATGTATCAGCTATATTGTGTACACATATTAAACTCCAACATGTAGATATATACAGATATAGCCTATGTATATGTATCAGCTATATTGTGTACACATATTAAACTCCAACATGTAGATATATACAGATATAGCCTATGTATATGTATCAGCTATATTGTGTACACATATTAAACTCCAACATGTAGATATATACAGATATAGCCTATGTATATGTATCAGCTATATTGTGTACACATATTAAACTCCAACATGTAGATATATACAGATATAGCCTATGTATATGTATCAGCTATATTGTGTACACATATTAAACTCCAACATGTAGATATATACAGATATAGCCTATGTATATGTATCAGCTATATTGTGTACACATATTAAACTCCAACATGTAGATATATACAGATATAGCCTATGTATATGTATCAGCTATATTGTGTACACATATTAAACTCCAACATGTAGATATATACAGATATAGCCTATGTATATGTATCAGCTATATTGTGTACACATATTAAACTCCAACATGTAGATATATACAGATATAGCCTATGTATATGTATCAGCTATATTGTGTACACATATTAAACTCCAACATGTAGATATATACAGATATAGCCTATGTATATGTATCAGCTATATTGTGTACACATATTAAACTCAACATGTAGATATATACAGATATAGCCTATGTATATGTATCAGCTATATTGTGTACACATATTAAACTCCAACATGTAGATATATACAGATATAGCCTATGTATATGTATCAGCTATATTGTGTACACATATTAAACTCCAACATGTAGATATATACAGATATAGCCTATGTATATGTATCAGCTATATTGTGTACACATATTAAACTCCAACATGTAGATATATACAGATATAGCCTATGTATATGTATCAGCTATATTGTGTACACATATTAAACTCCAACATGTATATATACAGATATAGCCTATGATATCAGCTATATTGTGTACACATATTAAACTCCAACATGTAGATATATACAGATATATATGTATATGTATCACTATATATACACATATTAAACTCCAACATGTAGATATATACAGATATAGCCTATGTATATGTATCAGCTATATTGTGTACACATATTAAACTCCAACATGTAGATATATACAGATATAGCCTATGTATATGTATCAGCTATATTGTGTACACATATTAAACCCCAACATGTAGATATATACAGATATAGCCTATGTATATGTATCAGCTATATTGTGTACACATATTAAACTCCAACATGTAGATATATACAGATATAGCCTATGTATATGTATCAGCTATATTGTGTACACATATTAAACTCCAACATGTAGATATATACAGATAATAGACTATGTATATCTATCAGCTATATTGTGTACACATATTAAACTCAACATGTAGATATATACAGATATAGCGTATGTATATGTATCAGCTATATTGTGTACACATATTAAACTCAACATGTAGATATATACAGATATAGCCTATGTATATCTATCAGCTATTGAACTGTACTCACTTTTCTGTTGAGGTTTGTTTCTGGATCATCAAACTCTGCTGAACCTGTCGCACCTGAAGACAGACCAAGACAGATCAGGACAGACCAAAACAGACCAGGACAGATCAGTACCTCACATCACTTAACTCCATGCCAACTTCACTATGTAACACGACATGCATGTTGGGGGCGCAACTCGGGCATATATATATACTTTGATACATGTCCAACAAGGCTGATGCTGCAGTAAATATTTCCTTTCCATACATCTGTTGCATGTCCTGGGGGTGAAATGGTATACCACAGTATTAGTAGAACTGCGGTATTTTGCCTTTGATTCGGTATACTGTTATGCAATCCAAAAATTCGGCATTTTCGGTTTTCGAATGGACATTTTATTAACCTTTTTAAACCTTTTCTAAAATGTCTAGAAATCAAATCATTTTGTCAAATATATCTAGGTTGGGCTCTTGTCAATTTTCTGTATTATGATCATGTCTCATATATCGAACCGAAATGGACGGAACCGAAGGCTTTGTACCGCAATATGTACCAGACCGTGGTAAGAGCATACCGTTTCACCCTGAACATGTCCTGATTGTTACAAGACATTTAGCAACTTCACAACATATAAATATCAAGATTCCAAACTTAGCCCAGACCAATTCTATTTCTTTTTTTACAGATTTTTGTCCTCAGAAAACCTAAAGGCAGGAGGGGGAGAAAAATAAAGAAAATCACCTGTCAAAGCAAAAACCCACATGAGTTTCCATGTTAACTCTTTTGGTCTGTTTATATCAACTAAAAATAAGTTGTGTTAGTTCAGGCTTCACATTGATTTCAAGAGTACTTCACTTATAAATATCACATTAACGTTTTTTTAAGGATTATATTTCTTGAGCAGGGAAAATAAATTTTTAGTTATTTTTCTTATTCTTGATAAAATACGACTGGTGGATCTGTAAAACAAGAAATAAACTTGGTCTGGCCTCAACATCAATCACCTTTAAGTCCAATACAGAGCTTTCAAGGGAACCAAGAATTCTCACACATGGGTGGGAAACATTCTTCATGGAAACTGCACATGCCTTGTCTCCACCGAATCATTTCCATGAACCCCTTGTTTACTAACTTTGTATGTAACTGTGTAACTATTATATATAGCCACCAAACATGTCCATATTCACACTAACAAGCTAATGCTGAAATAATTAAGTCTTTGTTTCAGAAAAACCAAAACCATCAGCATGTCTGTGTATCCACCTGTAATCATTTAATGGTCAGGATGAGACCCACAATATAGGCAGTGTAGGAAAGATAGCCCGTCCCAACGTCCGAGACGGGTGAATTTTGTGGAGGACGGGTTAAAAAAATATCTAGTCCGTCCTCATGTCGGGTCAATTTTAGCAAACCAATGACATATATATAATGATTATAACCTTTTTGAATATTTACTGCCGAAGGTGTTTTATATATATTTGGAGGACAGGCTAGATTTTGGCAGGACCGGTCAAACATTTGACCTGCCAGTCCTGTGGACAGGCTAGATTTTCTACATCTTTCCTACACTGATATAGGACAAGTTTTTTTATGGATAACAACTTCTTTACGACGTTCGATACAGATTCTTGTACCGACGTCAAGCAGGAGTGTGCTTGACAACGGTACAAGAATCTGTATCGAAACGTCGCACTCACGAAATAAAGAAGTTGTTATCCATAAAAACTCTTCCTATATTGTACGTCTCAAATTGTAAAATGCCACTCAAACAAGGATGAGACCCCCCTGTACTGACCCTCATACCTATGTTCATGTAGATGTTCCTAACTGCCCCAGACCTGCATCCCTTCAGGCTTTCCTCCTATATTATGCTAACATGCCATAACAGAACTGAATACTGTTAAAAGCAGCATTTATCATAACTTACCCACTAATTCCTTGTACCATCTCACACTGCCCCATACAGTGAGTGAGTATGGTTTTACGCCACTTTTAGCAATATTCCAGAAATATCATGGTGGGGTACACCTGGCTTCATACATTGTACCCATGTTGGGAATTGAACCTAGGCCTTCGGCATGACGAGCAAACGCTTAAACCACTAGGCTACCGCGCCACCCCATACAGATATGAGGGTCCTACCTTGTGTTCATGTTCTCTCTTTGACTTAAACTGTTCTACGATTTTCCTCGACTGCCGATCACACTCCTTCTGTAGGATCTTCAGCAGGATCAGCAGCTTCCCGGGACCTTTAAACAACATCAAGATAACCGACACATGTCTTAAGTCTCCTCACAACATGTGGTGAGTGAGTGAGTGAGTTTAGTTTTACGCCGCATTCAGCAATATTCCAGCTATATGGCGACGGTCTGTAAATAATCGAGTCTGGATCGGCAATCCAGTGATCAACAGCATGAGCATCGATCTGCGCAATTGGGAACCGATGACATGTGTCAACCAAGTCAGCGAGCCTGACCACCCGATCCCATTAGTCGCCTTTTACGACAAGCATAGACGCTTTTTATGACAAGAATGGGTTGCTGAAGACCTATTCTACCCCGGATCTCCACGGGTCCACAACATGTGGAACACAGGAAGCTGTTAAAGCATTATCACTTATCATCTAATGTATAAGGGAACGTTTGATTTCGGGGAGTCTAAATGATCCATGCCATGGTGTCTTATGTTAAAGTGATGATGTTTGTGATGTCCTGAAATGTCAGCAACACCAGGTGTTGTGGCCTATAAAAGAAGTGTCTTAAACATAAAACAGCCGTCTTTTATGAGTGAGTGAGTTTAGTTTTACACCACACTCAGCAATATTCCAGCTACATGGCGGCGGTCTGTAAATAATCGCATCTGGACCAGACAATCCAGGGATCAACAGCATGAACATTGATCTACGCAGTTGGGATGCGATGACATGTGTCAACCAAGTCAGCGAGCCTGACCATCTGATCCCGTTAGTCGCCTCTTACGACAAGCATGGGTTGCTGAAGATCAATTCTAACCCGGATCTTCACAGGTGCGTCTTTCATGAAATGCCATATATGTGCATCATACTCACCATAATATGTTTCTACCAATGGCTGGTGTATCTCCACTACTCTAGCGATACTCTCAAACAGTAGTGTGATGGTGTCTGCAAACAACACCTTGGCCCTCTTGTCATCACTGTCCATATGAAGGGCAAGCTTCATCTGGTTGTCAGCGTTCTCAGACAGCTGGGAATACACAATGATGTCACACAGTGTTCACATGTTTCAAAGTAACAGGACATTGGGTCCTGTAAGCTTCAGATGTCTGTCTGACCCAGATTTAACATTTTTTATAATTGGCATTGAAATTATTAAGAAACATAAGATTTATAAACAGCAAACAAGTGTCAAATGTCACACATAACAACTTCAGTCAAAGTCATTGTGAAATGCACAGTCAGACACTGGGGCTGGTGGGTTGTAGACTTCTATCAGACCTTTGGCGAATCTGCCGGATTTGTCAGAGGGTCAGACGCTATTCGTGAACACTGGTCACATCATACTTAAGCTCTGAATGTAAGCGTGAAAAAAACTATACAATAAAAATTACCCTCATTATGAACTCAAAAGCACCACTAATTTAAGTTTGTAATAACAGCAGTTTGTGATACACATTTTGATTAATATATACAGCAAGTGTCCGGGACTAAAAAACAGTTTGTAGAGTCTGTTTGTTGTAAGTGTTTTGGTTACAATATTTCCTGAACAAGACTAAGGAATCACCTGTGAGTAGTAGTGTTGGGAATTGGTTGAAATCTCACAATTAATTATTGGTTCAATACCAACGACCAATCATCGAAAAAAATTGGTTCGCGTCATTTTTTAGATTTTCCTATTCAGGTTGTAGTTGCAGATAAGTTTTAAGAAAAAACATTTGGTTCTCTGTTGTTGTTTTTGAAACTGCACAAATTACATTTGCAAATTTCACATCCAGTGTAAAATGATTCAGTTCCAGTGTAACATAAACTTCCCAGATTCTTCAAGAAATATTCAGTCATGACTTTTCAGAAAGTGAAGTGAGTTTTCTTAGAAATAAACACGTTTTCAGGCCCTGACAACGTCCTAGATATGTTCTATCATCAAGTAATCAAACTCTATTACAGGTTCCAAAATCGTTTGTGTTTGATTATGAGAAAATGTGATCGATTGCTTGGTCGTTTGGCCACTGCGACCAATCTTCGATTATTTCAATTAATCGGAACACCACTAGTGAGTAGGTGAGCAGGGTATTACAACGTTTTTTGAATTATTCCAGCAATATCACAGCGGGGGACACCAGAAATGGGCTTCACACATTACACCCATATGGGGAATCAAACCCGGGTCTTCTGCGTAATGAGCCAATCCTGAACCACTAGGCTACCCCACCGCCCCTAAGGAATCACCAGCAATTAGCATGCGGGACACAATTATGAGATTATTTTCATTAATAAACCATTTCTACATGATTCATACCAACAGACAGGCATAGACATAGGGTAGACAAACCCAGTGAAAAACATTCAAGAATAATAAGTAACTTTGACAATGAATGACAAAAACGCTTCCAGCTAATAACGTCACGTAACACACATGCTTAATTATTTAGGAACCCTAAACTGAACACTTTCAACAATATTCCAGTATTAACACAGCAGGGGACACCAGAAATGGGCTTCACACATTGTACCCATTTGGGTAATCGTCTTCGGCACAGCAAACGCTTTAACCACTAGGCTACCCCATCGCCCACTTTCACAGGAAATGTACTGTTGAAGAATTTCACTTCAATCAGATCTGACAGAAAAATATCTCATAGGATTAAAGATAAGAAAAAATTCATGAACTACCTTTTTAGCCAAATATTTGCTAAATTTAGTGAGTCCTTCTTCGTGTTGCCCCAACAACGGGAATATCTTGAAGAACCTCTCTACGGATGCCACATCCTCGGAGTGGACAGCGGCATCAAACTTGGGAGGTGACGATGGCCTTGAGTTTATCCTCGGCCTCGTGAAGCAGCTTGAAGGAGATGTCCAGTGTGCCACCTGTCACAGATGTTCACATATTTAGTTACTCGATCAGTACCTTATTAAGTATGATAACAATTATCCTCAACATAGGTGGATCCAGAGGCTCTGTGTGTGTGTGCAGGGGTGCGCACGCACGCATGCACGCACGCACACACACACACATCTCTTCTCTCTCTTACATTGTACATGTGCGGGGAATCAAACCCGGGTGTGACGAACAATGCTTTACCCACTAGGCTACCCCAGCGCCCCTACTCTAGAAAGATGTATTCTAGCAAGTATAAGGAACTATAAAGACGAGTTGACATTCATATAAACAACTTAGTGATTACATTACTTGATACTCCTGTTTTTTTTTGTGGGCTAGTGAGAGCTAATATCATACAGTATCTTTTACCACTTGAAGTTCACAAGCAATAAAAGATATGTTTGAGAGAAACTGTTTCATGGAGAGTGGGTGATATCACATCAACATAATGTTATAATGGCAGTACAATAAGTACATTTTGGCCAGCTGATTAATATCAGTGTATGAAATAAGCCAAATATCCAGCCAGACATCAGATGTATGGAACATCTAAAATTTTTACCAGACCATCGGGCTGGCTAGCTGTAAATTTAGACCGTCCGTCAGAAATCTAGACCGTTTAGGGAGGTCGGGCGCATGGGCGGATCCAGGAATTTTGAAAAGGGGGGGGGGTTGTTGGGTTGGGTTGCCAAAGCCAAAAAAATCTTCAATGTGGTCTTAAGTCATTTTCAGAGGGGAGGTGGGGGTGGTGTGGTGTGAGTGTGTTTACAAAAGTTTTAGTGAGTGAGTGAGTTGAGCTTTACGACGCACTCAGCAATATTCCAGCTACATGGCGGAACACCAGACAATCCAGGGATCAACAGCATGAGCATCGATCTACGCAATTGGGATATCAAAAGTTTTAGAAGAATAAGAATGGCCAGATCTCCACATGGTCTTTAAGAAAATATGCGATGAACATTGATGACCCACCTTCATCATTATCAGCACTCATTCTCAGAACTGACTCGTCCAGATTCCGGTAGCGATGGATATGGCCGGCCGCCTGGAACACAAGAGGAGGAATACAGTGACAAGGTTACAACTACAGAGTGAGTAACTCAGTGAGTGAGTATGGTTTTACTCCGCTTTTAGCAATATTCCAGCAGTATCATGGTGGGGGACACCAGAAAGGGGATTCACACATTGTACCCATGTGAGGAATCGAACCCGGGCCTTCGGCATGACGAGCAAGCACTTTAACCACTAGACTACCCCACTGCCCCACAACTACAGAAACACTAACAATGTAATATTCAAGCAACATCATAGCATGGGGCAGTACAGTGGATTCTTACCTTTTCATAATCCTCATTCTGAAGAGCTGTTTGTACTCCATCTGTACAGAACTTGAGATCCAGTATATCCTCTACTCGCTCTATACAGTCAGAAACCTCGACTCTGGAAAATCAAAACACTCAAATCAACCAAAAGCAGACCCTTGTCAAAACTTTAATGTCCCTCTATTCTGAAATTTTCATTCCTTGATGTAGTAAGAGCATGGAAACACATTAACCCAAAGATCATTTTATGACATGATGACATATTGTAACCATGGTTACCGAGCAGGGTTACACAATATGAACACTTTAATCATTACACAGTTCAATAAATAAACCACTCCTCATTCACAGCTAGCACTCTAATGTCTGATTTCTCTAGGAGTCTACAAACCCACTGAATTCAAACATCAAACACATAATAACACTTCCCTACAAATATGCATTACAATAATTACATCTTTTCTATCTTATATAATTGACAAGCACACAGTATAGCAATCGATACACACTTTCTCTGTAAAAATTGCAGAAGTCTTCTTTGTACTGCCCCAGTGAGGTGAGGTGAGGTGAAATTGGGTTTAACGTCGTGCTTGAGAATATTTCGCTCATATGACGACGTGCATGCATGTGTATGTGTATGTGCGGCTGCTTGTACTAGTCCAGACTTAAGCTGGTTTTATAGTGCTAGCTCACTGAGATACCATGCCGCAGTGAAGCATGAATACCCCACTCAGACACAGTATACTGACTCCGAGCCGACCAGTCCTTGTTGTACCCAATAATGCTGAGCGCCAGGCAGGGACCAACAAGTACCATATTTTAACGTCTTTTGGTATGACGTGGTCGGGGATCGAACCCGCGACCTTCCGCTCTCTGGGCGGATGCTCTCTAACCACTACACCACGGAGGCGGTTACTGACCCAGTGATTACCTTAGCAAGGTCGAGTTTCCTGACTTTACTGCTGACATTGTCGGCCAGTGTTGAAGTGAAGGAGATCATGCTACTCAGCTGACAGGAGTCTGTCTCCAAGATCTGCAGGTTCGGGCTACAGCAGAACAAAACACAGATGTTCACAACAGCATGGAGGTTATTGCCAGAAACGTAATTCAAATGATTCTATAACTCAGATAAGCAACACATGCTTGTCCTAAGTTAGAGAAGACTAATGGGATCTGGAGGTCATGTTTGCTGAATTGATTGACACATGTCACATTGATTGACACATCATATCCCAATTGTGTAGATCAAAGTTCATGATGTCAATCACTGGATTCTCTGGTCCAAACTTGATTATTTACACACTACAGTCCATAGGGCTGGAACGATTCACCGATGCATCGCAATACAGTTAAGTTTGATACAGCTATCGTATCGTGGACTGGTGTATTGATACAAAACGATACACAACTTTTTTTCAAAACAGTATTATCTTAAACATGTTACAGTACTTATTTAGAGAAAAATACACAAGTATAATGGAGTTACTTGTTTCTTGTACTAGCCCAGAACCCGGCGATTGTGTTATTGTTAAACCCAAATACCTTGAAATAAATCATTTTAAATCATTGATACTGTGCCATTCTTTCAAGGTGTATGTATCGTGATACGTATCATATTGCAGGTAAAATATCGCGATATGTATTATATTGTGACATAGTGTATCGTCCCAGCCCTAACAGTCATATAGCCGAAATATTGCTGAGTGTAGTGTTAAAGGTCACATGCAACCGAAAAAACAAACATAACGGAAAACACAATTATCACTTATTCATGACACATTATATACATTGCTGATTATGAAAAAACATATAAATAAAATTATAAGCGTACAATCGCAAATCAAAAGTGCAATATTTTGTACTTGGGTTTACTTCCCTAGAAACAAAGCAGCCGGGATACCGAACCCAGTCAGAGCGGGTGGGTGAGCACTCAAGTGTAACGGCTGGTTCATTTGCAGATGCCCTCATGGCTCATTGTGTGTGTATATATAGAGATGTTGGGTTTTGTAAATACATGCTCATTTTTTGTGTATAACATTTTGCAATCAACAGACATCATAACATGTCATGTATACAAGTATCACACCTGCCTGTCTGTGCAATTACATAATGTGACAGAGACCGAACTCGGGCCATAAATCAATGCGTTTTGTTTATGGTGTATAACATGATAGGTGTTAAGTTCAAATTGCATGTGGTCAGTGATCGAAGTTGTGTATTGAATATTGTCATTAGCAGACAGGCAGACACATATGTGTCAATAAAACAGACATTGAGTTTTGTCTGTGACAATGACATATCAATATCACAGTTAGAAATTCTGTCAACGCTAAATAATGACATTGCTTTTAAGTATCGAACTCAGAAAGTGACTTGGTAAGAAGAACGTGTGGTGAAATAGATAAATGAAATCATATAAACGGTTAAATCGGTAATCTACTGTCATAACATATAAAAAGCTCTCGCCTGTGAAATATCAACAAAACATTAGAAAAATAGCTCACACCAAAGCCTTGACCGAGTATTCACCGGACAACCCGCTTCCAAGCTGCGTGAACCTATTTCACTGTGCATGTGCTATGAGCGCAGCCCAGCTGTTGAAACCACTTTTCCCCCAATGTGCTGGGGAAAATTAGTGAATAGTTTGAACTCTGATTTCGTGAGGGTTTTTTCATCGCATTATTTTTCAAATTTATAAGTTGAATTTGCATTTTTGATGATTTGTTTCGGTAAGTCCATACCGAAAGGTATCAGAATCTGCAAAGTTGTGTTTTACGTTGCATGTGACCTTTAAACAAACACAACAGATCAAAAGTACTCTATCCCTCAATGATATACTGGGATAGAACTAAAAATTGTTTTCAATAACATATGATTTGGTTTACTCACAGGGCTTTGTGCAAGCCAACCATCTTGCTCTCCAGTCGAGATTGATGATCAAGCAGCCCCTTAAGCTCATCTTCAATCGTCAGCTGAAAAATGAAAATGACTTTCTTACTGTACAGCTGTGCAGCATTTGTGGAAGTGTTCGATTTATTCATGCTAACTTTTCATTATGTTATGATGAAATGTTTCAGTACATATTATTATTACAATTTCCATTGTCAAGCACTCTTATTCCAAAACATTGCATCACGACATAAAAAAGATGTTGTCATCCATAAAGCACTGTGCCATTATTGTTCAACTCAATCTCTTGGATCTCCTTTTCCATCAAATGTCCCTTTATGATCACTAGGGTTTAACAGCCTTTGTTGATCAAACAGCTCTCTATAATTAGTATAATCCTTAGGGCAAGGCACCCTTTAACGATCCATAGGGTCAGTTGTGAGAAATGGTATAGATCAGCTTTCTCTCTGAAGGATGTAATTTGAGGAAACTGTATATGTTTATCAGGTTTGCAGAGAAAGG
This sequence comes from Haliotis rubra, assembly GCF_003918875.1. Lineage (NCBI taxonomy): Eukaryota > Metazoa > Mollusca > Gastropoda > Lepetellida > Haliotidae > Haliotis > Haliotis rubra. The sequence continues at coordinate 356,833 of NW_025767425.1, forward strand.
GCTACTTTGCATGCACAGAAAGGTACACAATTGGGTGCTGATGACTTGGTAAAGAGCACTAAATATTTATCCAAACATTGTTACAAATGTCACAAAACATTTTCAGCAACAGAAAATGCATAGACAGCATACCCCAAGGAAGACAGCTTCTGAAAAAGAATTTGATAGCGCCTGTGGCCCCGTGGTACAGTGGTGTGTTATGAGATGAAGTCATCAGCCTAACTTAGCTTTATATTTGCAAAGTTGCTTTGATCCCCCATGCGACACAAATTGAAATCTTACAAAGAATATCTGACAAAGTGCGCTTGTCCCTACTAATTTTTATCCTGTGTATGGAAGTAAATTTGTTGGCAAACATGGCAAATATTTAACATCCCTGAATTTAGAAAGGATTTCCTTGTGATAGGTTTATAATGTCATATCAATATCGTTGCTGTCTTTTTAATGGCACATTACCTTCTCAATAATGTCTCAAAAATCATTTTCATGATATGTCACTTAACTTGTGCATATATGTCACTTAAGGTTGTTTGGATCATTGCTCCATCATGTCTATAAGTACAGCCAGATCATGAGGAAGTGTGGCATCACACAGACATTGCACATTCTTGAATGATGGCAAGTGTTTAGGATAAAGTTATATTTTATAAGTAAGTGACATATTTTGCAATTGTACATATGATAATCGAAACAATGTATGTCCGAAAACAGGTAACACATGGATAAAGAATCTTTGACAATTACCACAAAGTAATCAGACATCAATAAGTATCAGCAAAAACTGACTATATTAGGGAGTACTGCACTTTTGCAGATTAATTAAGCTGCTGGGGCTTGAACGCGCTTTGCCAGATTACTGACTTTGTTAATTTATAGTGACGTAATTGGCGGACGCTCTACCTCGAGCACCATCACAGTTAATGAGTGCTTGTTTAACGCACGCGCAATTGTTTGTTTACATTTCTAGCGCTTCCGCCTCACTGTGCCACGCCCTTCCCATTCATTTTTTTTAACGCCATTATTTCTTGGACTGTACTGACGAGTACCGGATGGATCGAAATGTGTTTCATATGGATATAATAGGATTATACTGCCCTAAGGTAAAGTCAAACCTTAAATAAGAATCGGAAAGGGTCCCTACCCCTCTCCCAACCCTAAGGATCAGAAAGGGTGCCATACCCTAACCCTAAGGATCGTCAAGGTTCCCTAACCCTCACACCAACCCCATACCCTATAAAGATCGTAAAGGGTGCCTAAACCTAAACCCTAAGGATCGTAAAGGGTGCCATACCCTAACCCTAAGGATCGTAAAGGGTTGTTTGACTCTAAAGATGCAAGTGAAGGGAGACGGAGCAATTACCGCGATATAACAGCGCTTGAGAGAGTGTGGTTGAGCTATAGCACGATAATTGCCCCGCAGCGAGCAGCGAGGGCTGCGCCCGGTAAAGTGCATTCTAGCCCTTTATTCATTCAAAAATGTTTCTCTTCCATTTTATGATCCCTCGCTACTGCTTTTACAATAATATCAAGCCTTTATAATCAAAACAATGATTTCTGTCGAATTGTTTGTCTTGTTAAATAATGACCCATGCAATTCTTTGATAGTATTATTGCAGGATCTGTTGTCTGCCTCTGTCATCTGTTTCTTATTAAACGGCTGACACTGGCTGTTTTAAAAATATAATTGTCAAAAGACACGGGCCTGTATTACGAAGACAGTTGAAGTTGAACTTCTTGGCCGGCGAAGCGACAGACGCATTTATGTGACTTGACAATATGTAGGCAGAATAAATGAGTGCAACAACATCCTGGGTACATATATTACCTCATCCTTGCATAATTCATCGAATGCCTTTTGAATAGCTTCTAAATCTGTCAAATTTTCAACTGTATCCAACGACGTCGAGGACGTGGCATCGCCCATGGACGTCGCCATTTTGGTTGTATGAGTACTATTTCCTTTACAACTAAATCTGATTAACCCAAGGCGTAAATCGTTCACACGTTATTTTTCATACAAAATGGTGATTTACACGCGTAAATTCGCGCTTATAATCTTACAATAAACATATTCTGTTTTAATTATGTAAATCACATCAACGTCATATTCACAAAGTATATTAGAACTTTATATGTGCCTATTAAAGCCTGTATTTACAGACTTTTTAATTGAATGTTATAAACAGGTCATTAAACAAGTAAATATTTCAGATATTTCTTCGACCGTAATATTGGTACATCTATAATAACGTTTCTTTTGAGCAGTGAGGATATTTCCTGTATTGCTTGATTGTGCTGATATTGCTCAAGAAAGTAGTTTCACTGAAATACGGTTGAATTGTGGGTAACGGAAGTTATGCGACGATTCAAATACATACGGCGTGAAATGTTGAAATTCTGAAAACAATCCATTGTCATCGATGCACAAATGCAATAATGAACAGATCAAATATCGTTTCGTGACATTATGGATTCAGCTGCGGTTAAACTGTAACGGTTTTGTCGAAAGTTTGTCAACCTCATAAGAAGAACAACCGGCTCAAACATCAACAAAGAATTAGGTTATTATCCGAACTTATTTCTCAACCGGGTTCAGTGCACCTATATTCATTTTTTCTGTGTGTGCAGAATGTGACAGCGATTGCAACTATGTGCATTTGTACCCTTTCCGTATCACCAATATTTAAATAACACTCTAAAAGTCAATATTGTTGTATTCGAACATGCACTTAGACTGGTACGTTCAGTGCATCATAAGAAAGCCTAAATTGTCTATTCTTACCAAATGTTTAAGTGGAATGTTTGTTATTGCACACAATTCACAAATGAATGAGCACTAAAAAATGGAAGTCATTGATTGATTGTTATAACAACTGAAAAAAGTTATTTCCTTATTAATATTTAATTTCCTGCAGATACAAGGTATGCTTGGTAATTTTTTCGTGCTGAGTGAACATTGAAGTATGATACCTTAACCCTGAAGATGCGCACAAAACAGCATCTTCCCTTAGTACCCAAACCATTCATATACTTTCAAACTCCTCTTTCAATTGAAGTTTAGTTGTGGCCAAACATTAGAATTAAAAGTAATCTTACAACTACATGCATTACAGATTTTATTTTTTTTTGTCCTATTTTCTTGTTGCTTCTGTTCATTTGTTATATTACAATGCATTTTGCATTATTCCTGTTCTTTCAGGAAATTGTTTCTAATTTTTGCTGCAAATATGCTGCTCTAATTATCTTTAATGAAAGTCATACTTGAACATTGTCTTACCCACGTACATTCGAGTTGGATTTGGTCTTCAGAAACCCATGCTTGTGGTAAATTACGTAAAATTTAACTGCGTGTAAGTAAGTTTCACTGTATTTCCATGTTTTCAGCTCTACAGCATGTTTCTGTACAACCTGACCCTACAGAGATCCTCTGGGATCAGTTTTGCTATACACGGCAACTTCTCCGGCTCAAGGCTGCAGGAAGTTATAGCAGCTCGTGGGAAGACACTAGAACTTCTCCGCCATGACCCCAACACAGGGAAGATCTACCCAGTGCTGTCTGTGGAAGTTTTTGGTGTCATCAGAGCTATCATGCCATTCAGGCTCACAGGAGGCTCTAAAGGTAGGTCATAACTTGAACCCTTGTGGTTGGTCTGGGTTACAATTTGTCCCAAGATCTGGAGTAGAATTTGGTCTTAAGCAACCCATGCTTGTTTGAAGAGGCGACTAACGGGATCAGTGTTGGAGGACTCACTGTCATCATGTCCCAGTAAATCAATGCTCATGCTGTTAATCACTGAATTGTTTAGTCCAGACTCGATTGTTTACAGACTGCTGCCATATAGCTGGAATATTTCTGAGTGCGACTTTGAACACACAAGCAAAACAAACAATGCCAAGCATGTCAGTCGAAAGTAATTAATTTTGGGAAGTTTGTATTCAGTCATGAAAAATATCCCTTTTTTCTGTGTTCAAGGTGAAAACTAATTTTAAGCATCTTATTCCTTTCAGATTACATAGTTGTTGGGTCAGATTCAGGCAGAATTGTAATTTTGGAATATATTCCATCAAAGAATATATTTGAAAGGGTGAGTTGATCTGTGTTTTATTGTAAGCTTTTTGTTGGGCTTTTCTGTCAGATTTTACAATATCTTCTATGAATAAATTCAAATGTTACAATTGAATGTATACGTAAATTTATAAGCACTTTTAATAAAGACCATTCAGAAAGTGTTACAGGAAATGTCTTAGTACTGTGGAAATCTCCACAAGAAATGCACAGATTATTTCATGGAATTTTTCAATCTTGTAGATTCACCAGGAGACATTTGGGAAAAGTGGATGTCGTCGGATTGTGCCAGGGCAATACCTGGCTGTTGATCCTAAAGGAAGGGCTGTTATGATAGGTGAGTAATACCAAGTATTGAACTGTATTTTGTAAGGCTGTTAAGATTCACTCGCATATTCGGTGAATCGAACCGTAACCCTTAATGAATTCAATTCATTATTCGTGGTCACCAGAACCGAATATTCATGAATATTTGCAATTTTTTAAAGGGAGTGTGTTTTACTTGAACCCTTATGTCCTTTTTCAAAATGAGATATGCAAGAATGCATTATGTACTAGCCTTGTAGAGCAAGTCATGTTAGTTTGCCAAGGCCACACATGGTACTGTCAACTATAACTATTACATACCAAAATTGAGTGTCATGAGATGACTGGTTATTGCTGTGACAAATTAACACTGTCAACATCGGCAATCAATATTGTGCATCAATCACTTAACTACAATATTGTATTCGTGAATAATTATTCGTATTCGTTACCCAATATTCATGATACGTATCATATTCACAACAGAGTGTATTCATTACAGCCCTAGTATTTTGCCAATATTCGGCAATATAAGTCCACCATAAGTTTGTGGCAGATTTAAGCTTACTTGTTTAAATGGTTTTGATAAACATCCTTGTCTCTATTGTCTGAGTATATATAAGTAAGGTTGTTGGATATCCTTCGTGTTCCAGGTGCTATAGAGAAGCAGAAACTTGTGTACATTCTCAACAGAGATGCCCAGGCTAGATTGACAATCTCTTCTCCATTAGAAGCTCACAAGTCCAACACACTCGTCTACCACATGGTCGGAGTGGATGTCGGCTTTGAAAATCCAACGTTTGCCTGTCTTGAAATTGATTATGAGGTACATTGTCAGGTCCTGACCTTTCCTTTTGATTTTCTGGAAATATGATGTTCCTCAAAAGGAAAACAGGGCCTTGAATTAGATTCTACCAGAAAATAGTTATCACCTATCTTGCTATCACAAAACATTTTTAAACATATTTTCAAACATAAAAGGAAAACTCAAACCCTGTGGAATGTTATCTTGTAAAAGAAGCAGTTTGTATCTGATTTATTTCAGTCGGTAACAGTAGTTACCTGTCAAACCATTCTGTGTCAGGTATGCCTGAATCTGTAACAAATAAAGGAAGGGCCACAAGTGTATGATTAATTTTGTTTGAAATTTAAGGGACCCTGAAATGTTTTGTTAAAGCTTTGAAGTTAGTGTCTGAAATTCTGTACATACCTGACACATGATCTTGTGTGTATTTCCCTTTCCTCTGTGGCGATGTTGCTGATGATGTAGTGATGGTTGTAGGAGTCTGACACTGACCACACTAGGGGAGGCGGCTCAGAGGACCCAGCAGTTACTCACCTACTACGAGTTGGACCTTGGTCTCAACCATGTGGTCCGCAAATACTCAGAGCAGCTGGAAGAGCATGCTAACTTCCTCATCTCAGGTACAGTTTCTCAATATGGCGATTGTTTGCAGGTTAATGTCTTGTGAAAAGTTGAGGCTTCTTACTCAAACTTTTTCTTTATGTTGAGTTCATGGTTTTACAACGGAACTAAATGATAGACGACAATTAATTTTGCTTCTGAATGTATTTTTAATTTGCTGTCCATTTTGTCTGTAAACCTCAAGTTGATTATCTATTGTGTTATATTTCAAATTCTTGTCATGCTTTCTTTGTGTGGCAAGCTCAGATTTCATTTCAAGTGGAGTTTAAACACTTTGTCAAGTCAATTAAGAACCGTGGTGTAGTGGTTAGATGGGCCCGCCCGAGAGTGAAGGTCGTGAGTTGTGACGTCATACCAAAAGACGTTAAACAAGGCATTAATGTACACAAGGAATTGAAGAATGTGTCTGAGTGGTATTCATGCTTTGCATGGTATCTCTGGCTGGTTGATTCAGTCTGGGCTAGTTACACATTCGCATGGTCATATGAGCCGAAATAATTTGACGTAAAACCCAATTTCACCTCACCTCACCTCACCTGTCAATTAAGAATTTGGGTTGAACCTGTTGTGGTTGATGTTTCAGTTCCTGGAGGAAACGATGGACCAAGTGGTGTCCTGATTTGTTCTGAGAACTATGTGACCTACAAGAACCTGGGAGACCAGCCTGACATCAGGTGCCCCATTCCCAGGAGGAGGGTGAGCTTCATTTCTGTTAATTAAGCTCCCAAGGGATTCTGGGTAGAACTGATGAATCTGGTGGGCGGGCCGACTTGGTTGATTGCCTTGGACCCTGATGTCATGGGATTGTGTTCATAATATCATTCACTGGTTCAGAATTGGTTACAGACTGATATAATAGACCTGGAATATGCTGATTTGACATCAATAAACTAACTTTTAAGTGATCAACATTTTGGATCAGCTGGGTTTTTTCATCCAAATTGCCCTTTGATACATTGATATTACTGAAGAACTGTCCAAATCTGTGACATTCCCAATTCACTCGTTTACTCCAGTGAAGATTTGGTCTTCTGTAGTTTTAATTGGTATTTGGTGTTTCCTTTCAGTATGACCTTGATGACCCCGAGAGAGGCATGATATTTGTATGTAGCGCCACCCACAAGACAAAGTCAATGTTCTTCTTCCTGGCACAGACTGAACAGGGTGACATCTTTAAGATCACCCTGGAGACTGACGAAGATATGGTACGTTTGATAAACATGCAAGGTAGTTCAGTGATAAGCTGTTTGGACTAACAGAGAACCTGATTTGATGGGTTCATGATGGGTCCATTAATGATAGAATATAAAGTGCTAATATTGGAGGATAATGGAAAAATACACTGAAATAATGTTCTAACTGGCATAATGCCTAACCTAGTCACTCTTTGAATTAACTATTGAACTAGCAACATCATTACTTGATGAGCAGAAGGGCGGTGGGGTAGCCTAGTGGTTAAAGCGTTCGCTTGTCACGCCGAAGACCCGGGTTCGAATCCCCACATGGGTACATTGTGTGAAGCTCATTTCTGGTGTCCCCTGCCGTGATATTGCTGGAATGTTGCTAAAAGGGGCGTAAAACCAAACTCACTCACTCACTTGATGAGCAGGGTTGAACAATGCCTGTACTTGATGTCAAGCTGTGTTTGTAAATGTAGCACACGTTACCTCAAATGTTAAGTGATTTTAATCAGCAGCCTACTGATGATGTAAGGTTATTGCAAGTTGTTCTATCAGTTCTGTCATGATAGTGTTTATAAGGTTGTGTTTTACTTCAGGTTACAGAGATCCGACTGAAGTATTTTGACACTGTTCCGGTTGCTGTCAGCATGTGTGTCCTCAAGTCTGGCTTCCTCTTTCTTGCTTCAGAATTTGGCAATCAGTAAGTTGACCATGTCTAGATGTAGAATTTTGGGAATAGTTTACTAAAATAGATGGACTGAACATACTAGAGTGAAATGTTTTAAGACATGTAAGGTTTTGTAGTTAGTGACTCTGTAACAGAAAATGTGACTAAAAGTCGGTTTGCTTGGACCTTGTGCTGTTCTATTAACACTAATGCCAGTAAAGTTAATCTGAAATAGGGGCGGTGGGGTAGCCTACTGGTTAGTGTTCGCACGTCATGCCGAAGATCTGGGTTTGATTCCCCACATGCATGCAATGTGTGAAGCCCATTTTCTGGTGTCCCCTGCCGTGATATTGCTAGAATATTGCTAAAAGCGGCATAAAACTAAGGTCACTCACTAATATGAAACAACCATTAAATATACGGTCATGGTGATCAGACTGTCTTCACAAAAATATATTCTCCATGGTTTGTTTATAAATATACACTAAAAGGAAGAATGTCTGAAATATCGTTTCTGTATGTAAGTAGTTGTCTAGCTAACAGTTTCACCTGACATTTGTATGTAGCACTGATCCTATGGTGTTAACTCAAAGAAACATTAGGTGAACGCCAAATGTGTATTAGATCATGACAAGTGAGAGTAGTATGTCTGAACCAAGGTCGCCTGTATTTCAATTTAACCTAAAGGACAGGTATTGATACTATCCCAGAAGTTAAAAATGAGTTGTTTATTGCAGTCACTTGTACCAGATCGCCCACCTGGGAGATGACGATGGGGAGCCCTACTTCAGCAGTGCTATGCCTCTGGAAGAAGGAGAGACGTTCCTCTTCCCTCCTCGAACCTTGAAGAACCTGGTGTTGGTGGATGAGATCGACAGTCTGTCCCCTATCATGACCTGTCAGGTATGAGGAAGATTCAGGATGTACTAGTTCTGATCATGGTGATCAGTCAAAATTCTTCAATCCCTTTAAGGGGCGGTGGGGTAGTCTAGTGGTTAAACGTTCACTCTTCATGCTGAAGACCCGGGTTCGATTCCCCTCATGGGCACAATGTGTGATGCCCATTACTGGTGTCCCCCGCCGTGATATTGCTGCAATATTGCTAAAAGCGGCGTAAAAACTAAACTCGCTCACTCACTCAATCCCTTTGAAATGAAGTCCAAGTACAAAGTTAAATGTGGTCAAACCATGAACGGAAATATTAACGTTGATGTTCCCCTCAGAAGATCCCTGAATTGGTCTTCAGCAGCCCATACTTGGTATTAGAAACAACTAACGAGATTGAATGGTCTGTGTAATGGCTATAGTTGTTGCTGTTCAACAGATAGCTGATCTTGCTAATGAAGATACTCCACAGCTGTACACACTGTGTGGAAGAGGGCCCAGGTCTACCCTTCGAATCCTTCGTCATGGACTCGAGGTAAGAGGAATGCAAATGCTTAGTCTGAATTCCAAATTAGGCATGGAAGTCAGGGGTTAAAACTCTTATATGATTGCATAAAAACCTTTCACTTGGTGTCATGGCTGAAGCAAGGTCTTGTCTTGTTTTGAAGGGAGACTGTCAAATACCACAAAATATTAAAACATGTTGAAAGTAATGCAACTGCCAAACATGAGTCAACACACACACAACTACTCTCACTTTACACTTGTGATCTAACTTCCTTGAACCCAGTAACAGGAAATTCAAAATAAAGCAGATTCCGATAAGAAGGGTCACGTATGGGACAGGTGATTAATTATAGGGGATAGTGTGATAGGTCTGTGGACTGAATCCTAATTACCTGACCCTCTTTCCATTTTGCATTAATTAATGCTACCACCCCAAATGTAACTCTTTTCCCTCCATTCCCTGTAATAAGTGACTAGTTTCTAAAGTGTGTTTTAACTTTATGGCTTACTTATTTAAATGAATGAAACTGTCCCTTATGTCTCCTCCCTCCTAACCGTCTCCGTGGTGTAGTGGTTAGAGCGTCCGCCCGAGAGCGGAAGGTCGCGGGTTCGATCCCCAACCGCGTCATACCAAAACACGTTAAAATATGGTACTTGTTGGTCCCTGCCTGGCGCTCGGCATTAATGGGTACAACAAGGACTGGTCGGCTCGGAGTCAGTATAATGTGTCTGAGTGGGGTATTCATGCTTCACTGCGCATGGTATCTCAGTGGGCTAGCACTATAAAACCAGCTTCAGTCTGGGCTAGTACAAGCAGCCCGACCTACACATACACACGCATGCACGTCGTCATATGAGCGAAATAGTCTCAAGCACGACGATAACCCCAATTTCACCTCACCTCTTCCCTCCTTGTAAGGATTTCAAATGTAATTAGAGCGATCTTTTGAATATCAGTGAGCAGAGTCATGCATTCACTCAAGCTGTTGTTTCTGCGCTGGACTGGGGTCATTTGCTTGTAATTATAAAGGCATAATAAAATGAACGAAGTAATTTCCACCTGACTGTTTACTGTGAAGGACTTCAGTCAACTATGTTTTGTGCAATGTTACTGTAGGTATCGGAGATGGCCGTATCCGAGCTGCCCGGTAACCCCAATGCTGTATGGACTGTGAAGAAAAGAATTGATGGTAAACTTTAGTCCTTAAGTACTGCATTTTGAGGGTTTGATTGGACAATACTTTATGGAAGTCATACATTTATATGGTTCTCATGCCACCTTTGTTTCAACACAATGTCAAAACCTTTTTAGTTCAATCAGAAGTTAATGTGGCTCTTGCAGTATTGACCAAATCCTCAAAATGTAGAATTTGGAAAATGTTATTTGTTCTGTAGTTGGCAAACAGAATAATGCAAAGGGCAAGTTTACACAATAATTGAAATCTGTATATGTTACAAAACTTGCTCCTTCCTTTAAGAAAAGTGGTTTAGGATTGTTAAAAATATTGTTTTCAAAATTTATGCTGCTCAATCTTTTGACAGGGTTTCGTTTTATTTTAAGTAAATAATCAGTTCGCAAGGTTAGGCTTAAAAGTGTATCTCATAAGCTGTCTTCAGTTCTGAACATTGGTTATAATCAGAGATGCCAACCTTTAAATTGGCAGTATTGTTAGTAATTTTCACCCAATATTTTAATTTCACCCAATATTTTATAGATTTTGTTGGAAACATGGCCAATAAAATTGCTCGTTATTAACTTCTGAATTCTTCATACAAAGTATAGCTTTCCTCAAATTCAATTTGTTTCTTCTTTCACCTTAGAAAGGTGTGATACCATGTAAGACATTTCAAAAGCATAGCTCTTTTGGTGGATAATGTTTTTGCAATGAGTTGTAAATTAAGGGTGATATCCCCAGTATAAAGAAGATAGGAGTGTTTTCTGTTTGGTATGTTTCTATCTGGTTTGATAAAATCTGCTTTTTGCTTGTGATAGGAAGGTATATTTATTTGGAGGAGTTAAATGTGTTTTGAAATGCAATGCGAAAGATTGTTTATGTTAAAGGTGATGAGATGCCAAGTTTTAACCCCAATTATTCAAGATGTTTCAAATTTGCTTAATGTTTAGTTAGCATCTCTCAGGAATATGCAGGTGTCCCAACTATCCCCGACAGTTACTGACAAGAGCAGGCTGGTGGTATGGTTACAATCCAACCCCAGGCCTCTGCTTTTTATTTCAGGGACAGACAACTCTGAGGGAACTTCCTGTCTGAGGTTGGTAATTGCCCACATCACCTGCTGACACCATGGCTACAGTTATTATCAGGCTTTAGAATTTGAAGATTTAATTCTAATCTTAAGCTTTGAGGACAAGATAGTGTGTGATGAAGTGTGAGATAAATTGATTTGGATATTAAATGTTACCATATCATCATTAACAATGACTGGTTAATTCCTAGTTTATTTGGATGAACATGTTGAATATCTAATGAGAAATGTCAGTGACTAACCCCCCAGTGATGGTGACTATAGGCTTAAATGAATGTTCTTGAATCTCACAGTAACTGTGTCTGTGTATGGCATCATTTTTCTGTTTTCAGATGAAAAATGTCTTCATACACAGACATATTGGGTCACAAAACAATGTCACCAGTTTCAGAATTGTACGAAAAATGAGGTGGCATTTCTTTGTGTCGGTTATTTCTTTTCACTGTTTTGATCTTTCAGCTTTGCATGTGTGTTTAAATATATATTACAAATGGTATTCTAGAATATTCAATATTGATGTGAAGAATGGTTTTTTGCCCCACTGTTGTAGATTATTTGTATCGAAGTAGCGTAATGATTATGAAGCAATTGTTTGGTCTTGAATGACCAAGTGGAGGTTTGAGTTTTAGCCAGACCTCGGTTGTGTACTTGCAGATGAGTATGATGCCTACATTATCGTGTCTTTCGTGAACGCCACCCTTGTACTGTCCATCGGAGAGACTGTAGAGGAAGTGACAGATTCTGGCTTCTTGGGAACCACACCAACAATATCTTGTTCTCAGCTCGGAGATGATGCTCTCGTACAGGTATTACTTGCAAGGCATAATTTGTAGCATACAGTTTAGGAATGAGGAATATGTATATCTGTGCATGCATGGTTGCATGCTTTCCTTCAAGAATATGAAGATTTTCAGGAATCACATTTAGCTAAGGGAAGTGTTATTGTGGGGCCACTTTGTGGCTGATTGGAAATCATTATGAATGCTTTGAAGTTGTAGTATAACTGAATCGGTTTATTATGTTTTAGGGGAGGTGGTGTAGCCTAGCAGTTAAAATGTTTGCTCATCACGTCGAATGCCTGGGTTCGAGTCCCCACATGGGTACAATGTCTGAAGCCCATTTCTGGTGCTCCCCCGCCGTGATATTGCTGGAATATTGCTAAAAGCGGCGTAAAACCCAACTCACTCACTAATATGTTTTAAATATGTAAATCTTGGACAGAAGACAAATATATGTATGTCACTTTTTGGGGACAGTACATTGCTTCATACAGAAAATATGGGGGGTTATTGCTATTTGTGCCAAGGTCCAGTGTGAAATATGTTGTCATTTGTTTCCAGATCTACCCCGATGGTATCCGTCATATTCGTGCAGACAAGCGTGTCAACGAGTGGAAAACTCCAGGGAAGAAAAACATTGTGAAGTGTGCAGTGAACCAGAGACAGGTTGTCATAGCTCTGACAGGGGGCGAACTGGTGTACTTCGAGATGGACCCGGTATGTTGGCTGTTTCCATGGTAGTCCAGATGTCTTGCAGTTATTGTCACGTTCTTGTTCTGTGGTCAGTGTTGCTGTTGATGTGAGAGGAATGTTTTCAGCTGCATTGGCATCCATGAAGATAGAGGTTGGATTTACAACCAATGCTTGTTGTAAGAGGCGACTAAAGGAGTTGGTAGTAAGACTTGTCATCCTATCCCTATTATGTGACCGGAGAGCGGAAGGTCGCGGGTTCGATCCCCGACCGCATCATACCAAAAGACGTTAAAATATGGTACTTGTTGGTCCCTGCCTGGCGCTCGGCATTAATGGGTACAAGGACTGGTCGGCTCGGAGTCAGTATAATGTGTCTGAGTGGGGTATTCATGCTTCACTGCCGCATGGTATCTCAGTGGGCTAGCACTATAAAACCAGCTTCAGTCTGGGCTAGTACAAGCAGCCGCACACACACATACACACGCATGCGCCGTCATATGAGCGAAATATTCTCAAGCACGACGATAAACCCAATTTCACCTCACCTCACCTATTATGTGAATTAGAGGTCAGACTGCCATCGAACATCTGGAATATTGTTAAGTGTGGTGTTACTCATGCACACACATGCACACTTTAATCTTAAATCCTGGGATTCTGGGTTACAATTCGTCTAAGCAGCCTGATGTATCCTGACATCATGTGTCACAGTTCACAATATCCATCACGATATTGTAAAGATCCTTTGTATGTTTAAGAGCGGTGGATAGCCTGATGGTTAAAGCGTTCGCTCATCACAGCAAAGGCCTGGGTTCCAATTTCCCACATGGATACAATGTGTGAAGCCCATTTCTGGTGTCCCCAATCGGGATATTGCTGGAATATTGCTAAAAGCGGCATAAAACCATACTCACTCGCGTATGTTATGTTTACTCAAGACTTTTTATGGCCACAGAAATGATGTTTTCCGTGTTTCACCTGAACTGATGATTACAGTATTGAGTTTCCTGATCTGTGGATGTAGGGCTGTTGCTAGTGAACACTGGTTCAAGTGTACATGATGACAGTTGTGTTATTTGTGTCCAACAGACAGGTCAGTTGAATGAATACACAGAGCGGAAGGAGATGTCATCGGATGTGGTGTGCATGGCTCTTGGTCGGGTGCCTGAGGGAGAACAGAGATGCCGCTTCCTTGCTGTTGGTTTGGCAGACAACACTGTCAGGATCATCTCCCTTGACCCATCGGTATGTTGTGATCTATTGAATTCTTTCAAAGGAAGATAAATTGTCAATATTCATGTCCACACTTTCTGGGGCGGTGGGGTAGCCTAATGGTTAAAGCGTTGGCTCGTCACGCCGAAGATCCGGGTTCGAATCCCCACATGGGTACAATGTGTGAACCCCATTTCTGGTGTCCCCTGCTGTGATGTTGCTGGAATATTGCTAAAAGCGTAAAACCAAACTAAACCAAACTCAGTCAGTCAGTCAGTCCACACTTTCTGATTAAAGACATGATTACAGCAGCTTGACTCTCTATATACTTCTACCCTGTGAGCACTAGTTTGAAGTCTTACTGCTTCCTGTGGCCTGATACTGCAATGGCCAGGAGCGCAGAATGTTGGTGGTTCAATCACCACCCACGTCATGTGAAAAGGGTACTTCTTGTGGTCCTGCCAAGTGCTTGGCTTTGGGATGAGGCAGTGTTTAATTGGCTCAGAGTCAGAATGTTACAAGTGCAGTTGATATGCCAAAAACTCTGGATGGAAGGGTATCTTAGTGTGCTGGCTTTATGACACCGGCATTATTCTGGACTAAAACAAGCAACACACAAGTGTCATGCACATTACTGAAAAAGTGCATAAGTGCAATAATCTTGGAAAATTACATTAAACACTATTTTATATTCCCCTCCTCTCTCTCTTCCCCCAAAATTTGAGGCCACCAAGTGTTTATCGTCCGCTAACAAGTGTCTGTTGTCCGCTATCATTACACATTAAGCCAAATATTCAATAAGATGTGGTGTATTCCAGGACTGCCTGTCCCCACTGAGTATGCAGGCACTGCCCGCCCCTCCAGAGTCACTCTGCATCATCGAGATGGGCGGCACTGAAGCCAAGGAAGAAACTGGGGAGGCTGGCACTGTGGGAGGCCTCTACCTTAACATCGGACTACAGGTACAGTGTTCTCAAATACAGTTTACCAGACAGCTACTATTGTCAGATACCTGGTTATTCTGTTGTTTTACTTAATATGAGTCCGGGTTAGAATATTAATCTTCAGTAACCCATGCTTGTCGTAAGAGGCGATTAACGGGATAGGGTGGTCAGGCTCACTGACTTGGTTGACACGTCATCGGTTTCCAATTACGCAGATTGATGCTCATGCTGTTGATCACTGGATTGTCTGGTCCAGACTCAATTATTTACAGGTGTAAAACTAAACTCACTCACTCACTCTTATGAGTCGTGTATTCTATTAACTATAACAAGTTGTGACATTTTTCTGTTTAATAGAATTTATGAAACTCAGAAATTGACTAATGCTCTGTTTCCCTTTGCCACACTGAATTTTTAACACTGTGTATAACAAAACTTAAGGTGGGCTTGATCTTATGGTTGTTGGCAGGGACAGAAAATTTTGGAAATATTTTGGAACCATATTGATTTCTTTTAAATGTTTTTTTCAGAACGGTGTCCTGCTACGAACAGTGCTCGACACAGTAACTGGAGATCTGTCAGACACCAGGACCAGATATCTCGGGTCTCGACCTGTCAAACTCTTCCGAATCGCCATGCAAGGAGCTGAGGCTGTAAGTGGAAGAGCTGTCAATGTTTTATAAATTTCTGAAGGATCAGTTCATAGTTAGCAACTTTCTGTCTCAGTAATAATGCCTGCTGCAGTGCTTTAGGCGTAATTTAACCCTGGATGTGGGTCCCTAGGTTGTATATACAACTGACACAAAGACCATTGTTTCCACAGGTTAATATTTACATGATCCATACGTACAAGAAGCATTCTTTACCTGTAGAAGTTTGTGTTTCTCAGGTTGAGTTGATTACACCGATGTGCATATTTGTAAATGATTGCGTTGCAGGTTTTGGCAATGTCAAGTAGAACATGGCTGAGCTACACATATCAGAGCAGATTCCATCTGACACCATTGTCGTACGAGACCCTGGAATATGCCTCTGGATTTGCCTCTGAACAGTGCCCTGAGGGTATTGTGGCAATTTCAACAAACACTTTGAGGTAAGTATTTATATTAGTTACTTGTGATACCCATAAACTCAACATTATTAAGACATCTAAAGAACAAATGTCAGTCATTAATGGAGTAAAAGTGATGTGCTTACCCGGGAACACATAAGCATTCCTCTGTTTTAAATAAGGGACAGTGACACTTGCCTACTCATGGGCCTCCCTGTCTTTTCAAGTATCTTGAATGGTCTGTTTACTTCACCCAAACATATTATGCATTAGTGCCTATGTTGGAATTGGATAGTTTAAATATTGTGGAGATGATGTTTTCCGTGTTTCACCTGAGTCAATGATTACAACCTGTGATGCTGATCCACAAATTGATTGATAATGTCTTTATTGTTTTATCAAAATAAGTAATGCTAAGTAGTGGCAATGTTTGATCTTGCTGATCAAACCCTGATAGCATAGAGGGGTGGTTGGGTAGCCTAGTGGTTAAAGCGTTCGGTTGTCTCGCTGAAGACCCCGGGTCAGATTCCCCATATTGGTACAATGTAAGAAACCCATTTCTGGTGTCTCCCACCCTTATGTTGGTTTAATATTGTTAAAAGTGGTGTAAAACTAAACTAAACTAAACTAAAACTCACTCACTCACATCAAACCCAGTCATTACCTTGCTTATCAAACCCTCTTGACCTGTGCTGATCTAATCACGCAGATGCCACTATTCGCTGTACAGAGATGCTTTCCATGGGCACGCCAGAAACTGATGATTTCGGTTAGAATGACAGTTTTACATGATTGTGGTGCTTGGTTTCTATAACTGAAATACAGTACATCTGTTAAGAACACTCATATAACGAATAGATGATACAACGAACTGGTTTCCTGGTCTCTCATAAATAACTACAGGTTTTAGCGAACTAAAATGAGTGGTTCTTCTGATTTTCCCATAACCATAGTTTACTGTACATTTACCCAACTTGCTGTAATATGATGATGCTGTGTTCAGGATTCTGGCGCGCTGGAGAAGCTGGGTGCTGTGTTCAACCAGGTGTCCTGGCCGCTACAGTACACACCACGGAAGTTCGTCATCCACCCCGAGTCCAACAATATCATCCTCATCGAGACGGACCACAATGCGTACACAGAGGACACCAAGAAACACAGGAAGCAACAGATGGCGGAGGTGAGAGACTCATAGGTCAAGAGAAAAATAATCAAACTTGAATGTATATTATATACAGCAAAAGGATGATTTTCTTTGGTTTTATTATGCTTCTTTTCCTTTTCTGTTTTCTCTTATATACTGTACTATTAAAAAAGAGGTTAAGAACCACCCAGTTCTATCATATGCTTATGGAAACGAACACAAAGACATACAACTGTTCCCTTATTTCCAGATTTTTACCGGGGTGGTGGGGTAGTCTAGTGGTTAAAGCGTTGGCTCGTCACGCCGAAGACCCAGGTTCGAATCCCCACATGGGTACGAGTGAAGCCCATTTCTGGTGTCCCCCGCCGTGATATTGCTGGAATATTGCTAAAAGCGGCGTAAAACCAAACTCAGTCAGTCAGTCCACATTTTTACCCAAAGTGCTATAAAAAGCATGTGAAGAAACCTGCATAGAATATAGGAGCAGCTATACTTTCTGTGTTTCATAGGGGCGGTGGGGTAGCCTAGAGGTTAAAGTGTTCGCTCATCACGCTGAAGACGTGGGTTCGATTCCCCACATAGGTACAACGTGTGAATCCCATTTCTGGTGTCCCCCGCCGTGATATTGCTCCCACATTCAGCTGGCACACCCTGGCACACCCTGGCACACCCTGGCACAGCTGGAATACTATTCACAATGTTAAACCCAACTCATGAGTGAGAATCAAAGAAATCTTGTGAAGATAGTGTTAGTCCTCCATCCTACTTGTCACTAGGACAATGAGTTTGCTACATTCAGTGACAGATGTCTCCTTCTTGCAGTAAAATGTGTGTTATCCCCGCAGGAAATGATAGAAGCGGCTCGGGAAGAGGAACAGGAAATAGCCGCAGAAATGGCAGCAGCTTTCCTCAATGAGGACAAGCCTGAGACTGTGTTTGGTGCCCCCAAGTCAGGGATGGGGATGTGGGCATCAGTCATCCGTGTGATGAACCCCATCAAGGGGGAGACATTCGACAAGATCTCACTGGAGCAGAACGAGGCAGCGCATAGGTAAGTCTTAGGATGATAGTAGAAGCTGTCATGGTGAAGGATTAGGCTCAACCTGAACATGTCAGGAATTTGAAATTAATGAAGTAGTGAATGAAAGTCAAGTTGGTCTTGTTACTGCTTTGATGTTTTAAGTTGCTGACTTCAGTCCTCCCAAATTCAGATCTATGATGGAAACCTTGAGAACCTCAGTGATGCATGGTATGTCGGATATAGATTATGCAACGTTTTAGAGGGCCAGAGATGTTTCATACCATTACATGGACACATGACTAAACTTTCGATGGTTTGGCAGATGATGTCCGAGGTTTATAGTGAGTTTCCAGAGGACCTGATTTGGCACTTGCATGTTATCCACCATGAGTTTGTATCATTGAATTAAGCTGATATCCCTTACCAGTCGTGAATGGAAGTGATGTAAGCTTGCTTCACCTGATCTATCTATTACATTTGCTTTACTGATCCACATTATCACATCCACACGCAAATGTATCAGGTTTTGCTTATTTCACTACAAGCTCAAACGGTATACTTTGAGGGTGACCTAATTATCTAAGGCACTGCAATTCACCGTACAGACTTACTCTATTGGTCCACTGGACAGATATGTGACAACCTAGTCTGATGTCATGACATTTATCTTGTCAGTATTGCCCTGGTGAAGTTTGCCAACAAAGGAGACGACCAGTTTGTGTTAGTGGGTGTGTCCAGAGACCTTGTGTTGAACCCGCGCTCCCTCAGTGGAGGGTTTGTGTACACCTACCTGCTGGTGAACCAGGGCACCAAGCTGGAACTGCTTCACAAGACTGCCATGGATGAAGTACCTACAGCCATCGCAAGTTTCCAGGGGCGGGTATTGATAGGCCTTGGGAAGAATCTCCGAGTCTATGACCTTGGAAAAAAGAAACTTCTCCGTAAATGTGAAAACAAGGTGAGAGATGGATCCAGATGATAGGACTTGAAGCTCAAGAGGTCTAATCAGAATTCAATCTTTTGTAACTTTGATATTTGACAATAACATTGCTCTTAGTACCATTTGACCTGTTAATAGTGAGATAGGATAGGTATATGAATATACAATTTATAGTTACAATTTCCACTTCTTACAAGTACCATGCTTCCATTACATCCTAGTCATAAATCCTGCACTTTGGCTGTCATAACATCTTTCCCATTTCTGGTGTCCCCCGCCGTGATATTGCTGGAATATTGCTAAAAGCGGCGTAAAACTAAACTCAGTCAGTCAGTCAGTCAGTCATAACATCTTTAGATTTTCATTGGGTATCTACTTTAATGTCATCTATCAATAATAGTTGTGCAGGTAGTAGCTTGTCACTCTGACCTCTCCTTTGCATGTGCAGAGCTAGAAACCCTGGGCACAGATTCTCAAAGCTATTGTAGCACTACGACTGTCTTTAATCCTATACTGTAACATAGACTTACGACAGTCGTAGCGCTACAAATCGTTTTGTGAAACAGGGCCCTGCTTCTTTCCCATGTACAATGACAGCAACATCACACACATTCCATCTGTCCTCAGCATATCCCCAACACCGTAGTGAGCATCCACACTATGGGGAATCGAGTGATGGTTGCTGACGTACAGGAGAGCTTCCATTTCCTGCGCTACAAGAGCCAGGAGAACCAACTCATTGTCTTTGCTGATGACACCAACCCAAGATGGATAACGTGTTCATACCAACTGGATTACGACACTGTCACTGGTGCTGATAAATTTGGCAATATCACCATTGTAAGTATTGATCTTTGCATTCCATGTTGATAATGTACATGCCAGGAAGGGTAGGTTGTGGAGATGATGTTTTCCGTGTTTCACCTGAGTCAATGATTACAACCTGTGATGCTGATCCACATGTATAAATACACTGTTTATTTCCGAAAGGTAATTGTGTTCAAAGTGTATGTGATCTTACTACATGTAAGACTTTTCAGCCATGTTGGGAACCCTTGTCAGAAGAGATCTAAATCATAATTCCTGTTAATTAGCCCAGCTTGAATATGAAGTGGTTGTAATGTGAGTCTATGCTCATCAAATAACTTCATTTGAAAAAAATAAGCTCAGATTGTCTGGTCCAGACTTGATTATTTACAGACAGCCGCCATATAGCTGGAATATTGCTGAGTGTGGCGTAAAATTAAACTCACAACAAATAAACCAATCCAAAGTAAGCATTTTATAAACAAAACTTCCAAAGCCTGATGATTCTTTTGAAAAAAATACTTTAAGGCACTCAGCATGAACATATGGTCACAGTTGATGCGTAATTGTGGTGACATGCCGAGTAAGATTATTCAGGGCTCGATTTAGTGCTTTGTTACTTGCAATGGTGCAACCCAATATTACAAAATACAACCTAGCTATGAGTCTATCTTGCACAAGGTGTAAGTGAATTTTTGAGAAATAAATCAACAATAAATCTAACATATGCATAAATATGCCAGCCCATTTTTCTTCTAAACTTTGAATAGCTATGGCAATGAAACATTTCTATTCATAAACACGTCTCGGCTATGACAGCTCTTGTAAACAGGGATCAGCTGTGTCTGAGTGTTGCTATGGTTTCATGGGTACTACATCACTGATTAAGGGTTTATGTGCACCG
This sequence comes from Haliotis rubra, assembly GCF_003918875.1. Taxonomy (NCBI): domain Eukaryota; kingdom Metazoa; phylum Mollusca; class Gastropoda; order Lepetellida; family Haliotidae; genus Haliotis; species Haliotis rubra. Next base: position 377,631 of record NW_025767425.1, read on the forward strand.
AAACATTTTAACACACTATGTTGCAACTGGAATTTGGCTGATGCAACTAGGTCTTTATCTTAGGTTGCACCTGGTGCAAGTAGGTTAACATCTCTTAAATCGAGCCCTGGTATTGGCCCAAGCAAACTATGCTTGTTGTCTGGTAGTTGTTCCAGATCCCCAACCTATGCCTATAAACAAAGGATTGTGGAGATGATGTTTTCCGTGTTTCACCTGAGTCAATGATTACAACCTGTGATGCTGATCCACACTTCCATAGATACTCTACTACAGTTTACTTACTATGGGTTACGTGTTGGTGCTTGTGCTCATTTGAAAAACACCATGTAAGAGTATGTCCAGTGACCAAAAATTCAATTCCCCAACATGTCTCCCTGTGAAGGTTCTGCTGAAGAATGATTCCCAGCAGCCTATCATGTCTCTTCTCCTTTCTCCCCAATTCTTTGTGCTGTGGAGAATTATCCCTTGGTACTTGAAACTTATCATGGGTTTAAATCGGTGATATACCATAACTGGAATCCTGATCAAACCGTTATGAAATCCATGAAGATCTGGGTTAGAATTGGTCTTCAGCAACCCATGCTTGTTGTACGAGGGGATCTGGTGGTCAGGCTCCCTGACTTTATAGACACATGTCATTGCATCTCAATTACACGGCCGAATTGCGCAGACCGATGCTCATGCTGTTGGTCACTGGATTGTCTGAATCAGACTCGATTATTTACAGACCGCCACCATATAGCTGGAATATTGCTGAGTGCGACGTTACACAACAAACAGATAAAAAAGTTTTGAACCTAACTGATTGACTATTGCAGGTTCGGCTTCCGACAGATGTGTCTGACGAGGTGGATGAGGACCCTACAGGCAACAAAGCTCTCTGGGACAGAGGACTGCTGAATGGTGCCTCACAGAAGGTGATGTATTGCCATACAGTGGACAGAACTTGTAATTGAAGGTTCCACTGTGGAGATGATGTTTTCCGTGTTTCACCTGAATCAATGATTACAACCTGTGATGCTGATCCACAGTTCGTTTATTATCACTTCCTGGTATATCATGTTCCATTCTCAGATTGTATTTGGGAACATGTTAACTATCAGGCGACAGTTCACGTTGACCATTATCAACAATTTTGTGTTCTTGTTTGTTCTGTGTGAAACCCATTTCTGGTGTCCCCTGGCGTGATATTGCTAAAACAGCGTAAAACTAAACTCACTCACTCTTGTTTGTTACAGGCTGACGTAGTTGCTAACTTCCATGTTGGCGAGGTTGTGACGTCCCTCCAGAAGGCCACATTGATCCCTGGGGGTTCAGAGTCTCTGGTCTACACTACCCTGTCAGGTGCTATTGGCATGCTGGTACCCTTCACGTCACATGAGGTAGCTAGACTTATATGCTTCAAGATAAAAACGAAAATATTTAGAGTGGTCAGGCACTGCCCAGATAAAGGGAGCAAACTTTCTGCTTTAAACTGAAAATACATGTCCCCAAAGTGGAAAAATCCTTTCTAAGGTTCTGGTCTTTTAACTAGGAGATCTTGAGCCTCTTGTCATCTGGAATTGTTTTGTTATTCCTAACAGAAAAATCGGAAATAGTGTGAATAATGACATGAGTATGTCTCCCTCTCCATTCTGTGAGAAAGGAATATCCCAGAAGTTGAGTCTTACGTTTTAATTCAATTTGTAGAGTTGTGTCCCTTAGCTCTGCCAGGGTTCTGTCCCTTAGCTCTGCCAGGGTTCTGTCCCTTAGCTCTGCCAGGGTTCTGGGTGTTAAAATATGAGATTTGTCTTGGTTATGATTACTTTTCTCCTGGAATTTGAACCTGACTCTTACACTTGACATACTCTTTATGTCCTTCCTTGAAAACTGAATGGCGAATTAAAATATTTCAGGATCATGACTTCTTCCAACATCTGGAGATGTACATGCGTTCGGAGTATCCCCCTTTGTGCGGCCGAGATCACCTGGCTTACAGGTCCTACTACTACCCAGTCAAGGTAAGACATCATTGATATCCTCAGGGTATGGGCAGGTGCAGACATTTGGGACACACCACAATCAGTTTCTTGGTAATGTGGTTGTGATGAGATGAAATGTTTTGAAATGTACCCACTCTAAACATAATTCACCATCAGTAGTGTAAATCACTATTTACTCAACAGGCTTTGGGAATTTGCATATATCAGCAAATAACAATTGACAGTTCATGTTTGTAATATTCCATATTTACCTGAAGTGTGATATTGATATATAGTTTCACTGATAATGGTGTCTTGGCCCTTTCAAGGTGATGCAGTAAAATATTTTTGTTCAGGTTCATAACAAATTAGGGTGGTGGGGTAGTCTAGTGGTTAAAGTGTTGGCTCGTCACGCCGAAGACCCGGGTTCGAATCCCCACATGGGTACAACGTGTGAAGCCCATTTCTGGTGTCCCTCGCCGTGATATTGCTGGAATATTACTAAAAGCGGCTTAAAGCCAAACTCAGTCAGTCAGCCAGCCATAACAAATTACAGACAAAGGAAGTCACTCAATTCACTGTGGTGCTTATTGCAGTACACCAAACATCATGCCAACGTTGGTGTGTTGTAGATCGATCATTGCTGACAGTGGTGTATAAGAATGTTTTGTTTCAGAATGTGATTGATGGCGATCTGTGTGAGATGTTCAACTCCATGGATGCCAGCAAACAGAAGAGTGTGGCAGAGGAACTGGAGAGAACACCCAGTGAGGTGAGTGTCGTCATGTCTCCTGATTGCTGGTTTAAAGGATTTGTTTATTCTTGCTTGTATCATTTGACAAATTAGCAGTTGGTTCTTCAAACCATAAATTTTTTCCTTATCCTGACTCATGCTTAATTGCTTACCTCATGAGTCAGGATAAGTATAAAATATCAATTTTAATCAAAAGAATTCATCTTTGTTAAACCACTAGGACAAGAGTCATCTCTGTTTCAGATGATAGCGATGACTCTACTGGGATTGTCTTGGACTACTTACTTTGCTTTAGGTAGAGAGAGATTTCAGTCAGGTTGTTTCATGTCACTGATGATTAATATTGTCATATTTTCAGGTGTCAAAGAAACTTGAAGACATCCGAACTCGATATGCTTTCTAGGAGAGATACTGTGCGAAGAGTATCAGTATGTACTGGCAGAAGACCATGGGACGGTGCTAGTCTTCAGGCAGCTATGGTGGACAATGAAACAGTTTATTCATTGGAATCACAACACTGGAAGACTAACGGGATGGGCTGATGACAATGACTGTTGCATGTGAATATTCCTGGAATGAGTAACCATGAGAACAATCAACGCTTTGACATGAACACAGGATTCTGCCACTGTGTCGAAATGTGAATGATTTCTGACATCAAGAACCACTGGTTTATCTGATTCCATTACACTGGATGGACACATTTATATTGCTGTATTTTGGCAACTACAGCCAAAACTCGGTTATTTCACTTTTTAAGCCTTCAAATCTGACTGGAAGTCTTATCCAAAAGAATTTGTTGTATATAGTTGTTTCTTTTGTACCTGAAATTACCAATGCCTTTGCTATGAGGCCATAATCATGATCTCGCCTGCATCATTTAATAAGATATGTTTTCTTGGTCCTTGCACTAAAGCCATCTAAGAGCACAGGAGTTGAGTGGTCCTCACTCTGAGACAGTTCCTAGGAAAGGGCCCTGATCTTTGTGGTTGAAGTTGTGTTCGAGAATACTGAAAACCACGCAGTTGTATTGACTTGAAATGTTTCTAACATCTGACAAGTTCATGTGTAAATAATCATGCAGCTATCATATGTGTAAATTTAACATTGTTACATTGGAAACGTTGCATATGTAAATTGATAAATATTTGTAAGTAAAACAACTGAAAGATTCATTGTGTTACTGCAACTCTTTATTCTATTGATGATTGGTACATATGTTACTCCTGTAAGGTGTAAACTCACAGCACCCATGAACATCAATGAAGGGAACAGCACTTCAGATGCAACAACTTACTTTATGAGCACCAACATTTCCACACGCTACCTATGCACACCGACCCCTGAAGATCCTGGTTAGAATATTGATCTTCAGCAACCCATGCTTGTCATAAGAGGCAACTAATGGGAGCGGGTGGTCAGACTTGCTGACTTGGTTGACAGATGTCATAGGTTCCCATTTGCGCAGATCGATGCTCATGCTGTTGATCACTGGATTGTCTGTTCCAGACTCGATTATTTACAGACCTGCCGTCATATAGCTAGAATATTGCAGAGTGCTGTGTGAAACAACTCACTCACTACCTATGCACACCAATACTGCAGTGCCACACATTTCCCAAGCAGCAACATTCTCCTTTCATAAACACCAAAGAGGCACCTGATAAAACCTTTGAAAAAGCCCGTTTGACCATGACTGAACATGATTGATCCTATTCAGGGGTTTTTTTTTCATTCATTTGAACATCTGGGGCTGTGGGGTAGCCTTGTGGTTAAAGCGTTCGCTTGTCATGCCGAAGACCGGGTCGATTCCCATCATGGGTGCAATGTGTAAAGCCCATTTCTGGTTCCCCGTGATATTGCTGGAATATTGCTGAAAGCGGAGTAAAACTTAACTCAGTCAGTCAGTCAGTCCTTATCAGCCTGATTGTAAGTTCAATGAAACAAATTCTAAACACAACAGGTATCCGCAACGTAAACGCTCCTCCATAGTTGTTTTAAATTCAGAGCAACGGTTCTGTGATTTGTTTTTGCCTGAAAGTCATTTTGGAGATATCATTACTGACAATGTATACTTATTGGAAAGTCGTAAAAATATCTGCTTTCTCCGACATCGAATTTCCCTTGTCCGAGCCAGGGTTCACTGATCGTGATACCCGTGAAGATCCGGGTTATAATTAGTCTTCAGTAAACCATGCATAATCGGGTGGTCAGGCTCGAATACCTGTTGACACACGTCATCGTATCCCTTTGAGTAGATCGATGCTCATGCTGTTGGTCACCAGTTTGTGGTCAAGACTCGATTATGGACAGACCACCTTCATGTAGCTAGGATGTTACTGTGCGGCGTTTAAAAACACTGGTCGTGGGTCCTATTATGATCCAGACCGCCTCCGTGGTGTAGTGGTAAGAGTGTCCGCCCGGAGAGCGGAAGGTCGCGGGTTCGATCCCCGACCGCGTCATATCAAAAGAAGTTAAAATATGGTACTTGTTGGTCCCTGCCTGGCGCTCGGCGGCATTAATGGGTACAAGGACTGGTCGGCTCGGAGTCTGAGTGGTGTATTCATGCTTCACTGCCGCATGGTATCTCAGTGGGCTAGCACTATAAAACCAGCTTCAGTCTGGGCTAGTACAAGCAGCCGCACATACACATACACACGCATGCACGTCATATGAGCGAAATATTCTCAAGCACGATGTTAAACCCAATCACCTCACCTCACCTATTATGATCCGGGCTGAATCTGACATGGTCTGACCCAAGTTTCATTGAAGTGGTACACCTCCCCAAATTATTATCCCCCGCAACGCGTTTTGCGGGGGGTATTAAAATGGACTCCGTGCGTGCGAGCGTGCGTGCGTGCGTGCGTGCACATTTGTCTTTTCCGGAGCAGAACTCTAAAACCGTTCAATATTTCTTATACAAACTTGACACATAGATAGATCTGATGGTGTACTGGTGCCTTTTGGTAGTTTTGGAATTCTGAATAAAACATTTTTGGCGTTTCCATGGCAACAAGTTTGACTTAGCCTGAAATTGGTGGTAGTACACTTTTCCGGAGCTGAACTCTAAAACCGTTCACTATTTCTTCACCAAACTTTGCACATAGATTGGTCTGGTGGTGTACTGGTGCCTTTTGGTAGTTTTGGATTTCTGAATAAAATATTTTTGGTGTTTCCATGGCAACAAGTTCGACTTAAACTGAAATTAGTGGTAGTGCTCTTTTCCGGAGCAGAACTCTAAAACCGTTCACTATTTCTTCACCAAACTTGGCACATAGATAGATCTGGTGGTGTACTGGTGCCTTTTGGTAGTTTTAGAATTCTGAATAAAATATTTTTTGGCTCCTTCCACTTTTCTATATACACACCTAAATATTTGACATAATCAGAACTCGTAGACATAATCATGAAAAGTATTTTGCCATTGCGGGGGATATTGATGACTTTATCTTCTTGTTTATTATACTTAGTCTATTTACCCACATATAACTGTTCAACCAAAGTCTATCTTACATTTTTCAATCTGTGTCTGGAACAGTCGAGGGTCTAGTAGGTCGAGGGGACGGTGGTGTTGCCTAGTGGGTAAAGAGTTCGCTCGTCACGCCAAAGGCCCGGGTTCGATTCCCCACATGGGTAAAATGTGTGAAGCCCATTTCTGGTGTCCCCCGCGGTGATATTGCTGGAATATTGCTAAAAGCGGCGTAAAATCAAACTCACTCCCTAACTCATGATGTCAATCACTGGATGCACTGGTGCAGACTCTGATTTACAGACCGCCCTCGTATAGCTGTGTAGGGGCGGTCAACAAAGTGACTGACTGACTATGGTTTTACGCCTTCGGCGTGACGATCGAACGCTTTAACCATTAGGCTACCCCACCGTCTCCCACAAACAAAGAAGTGTGGCAGTTTCTCGTTCCTTCCGACGTCGTGGACTGGTTCTCAGCAAGGTACAGGTGCCGAAAGGGGCGATGTTGTGTCCTCTAAAACTCATTAAACAAGAACTACAGTCTGTAGTAATCGTTTCCACATGACTTTATCAGAGTTTATATACTCCATTGCTGTATATTCTAGACTGGCATAGGCTGTAAGACAACTTGGGTGTGTAAGACAGCTTGTTTCTGAGTTGGTGAGACAATCCAGGAGCCATACTATTTTCCCTTCCACCAACCACTTACTATAAATGATGTAACTTTTAATGAAACAAGTCTAGATATTCCACGTGTTCATTTCATTGGGCTTCTTTACGGTTTAAGTGTACATCCTTGTCTAAATTGTTTTACATATTTTCAGACTCAGCGTCAGTCAAAGACATGTCTTTTTACTAATATGTTCCATAAGGAGTTGGATCTGTGGAACGAGTGGGCGAGTCCACAGTGAGCGAAACGCTAGATTGCAAATGTATTTGCTGGAATATTGACGAACGCTGTGTAAAACTGAATCAATCGGCCTCATTATTTAGAAGCCTGCGTGATGCCCAGCATTTTGTGGTGTAAAACAGCAAGAGATTAAACGCGATTAAGGTCAATAGATTATTTGTAGAAGACAATACTCAGCTTGTTTACTTGTACGAGTTTTGTTATAAGCCACTACACGGTATCGCTTGTGATGAACATCTTCTGTCGTGGTGTGTTACAGAGGCAATCAGCTCTCATTCAGCATCACACACCGGGGCAAACAGGCGTTGAACGCAGCCGATATTGTTCCTCATGCCTTTGAGTAAAACTTACTGCAAATTAACGATGGAAAAACACTGGATTGATTGTGTTTGCCGGAGAAGAACGATGTTGAGAAGGGTTGAAAAAGGCCATTGTTCGACAAACCGTCATCATTAGCTCGGTCCTTGTGACATTAATGAGGTTTAAGTGTAAGATTTCCCGCTCCGCCCTGTCTTTAGTGTCCCTGGAAGGTGTTTTTGCTAACACGTCAGCGATCCGTCTTCACTTGGACAGAACGTGTTTGCCTTGTGGAACTGCGGCTTACACGTGTTTGTGAACTAGTCTAGCGCCTGAGCATCTTTACGTAACGTGCGTGGGTACACACAGTACGTCACACACTGGAAAGGCGGGCGGTTTATTGGCGTCTTAAATGTCGCGAATATTATTTAAATAGGTGTAACTTTTGACAGAATTTGTTTTTGGACTGAAAATACATTCCCATTTTCAGAACCTTCCTATGTAACTAGAGTTTAACCTAGATTTTAGTATTCTCGTTGGCCGGACCACATCGGTTCCAATTTTGGAACCCGTGAAGGTCCGGGTTAGAATATTGATCTTCAGTAACCCATGCTTGTCGTAAGAGGCGACGGGATCGGGTGGTCAGGCTCGCTGACTTGGTTGACACATGTCATCGGTTCCCAATTGCGCAGATCGATGCTCATGTTGTTGATCACTGGATTGTCTGGTCCAGACTCGATTATTTACAGACCGCCGCCATATAGCTGGAATATTGCTGAGTGCGGCGTAAAACTAAACTCACTCACTCACTCCAATTCTGGAATGGTGTGGTATAATCGCATCGGGCAACCAGACGGTCAAGTGATAGATATCATGAGCATCGATCTAAGCAACTGGGATACGATGACGTGTCAGCGAGCTAACCAGCCGATGCCATCTCACGACAAGCATGGGTTACTGAAGACCAATTCTAGCCCGGATGTTCACGGGTCATGGATGACTCATAATGAAATCGATGTGAATATATGTCGAGAACTATTCACGGAATGGTGAGACACAGTTGGTGTATCTCGGGTCGGTTACTATCCACGGATGTTGAAACGAATGTGAGCTATCTCAAGTCGGTTACTCTCACGATGGTGAGCAAACTCAGGTCGGTTACGATCAACGGTTGGTGAAAAGATGGTGAGCTATCTCAGGTCGGTTACAATTCCACGGGTTGGTGAAACGATGGTGAGCTATCTTAGGTCGGTTGCTATCCACGGGTTGGTGAAACGATGGTGAGCTACAAGTACAACCAGAAATTATTGAGAATTTAAGATTGTAATTTTTTAATATTTTTCACTCATTACTCACGTATTAAATGTGAATATTAGCAGAACATAACTCCAGATTCAAAGACAGGTGAACAGTTAGTATTTTGTCAAGTCACCATGGGCAGCAATGCAGGCTTCAATGCGGCGGGGCATACTACTGATCAAAGAAGTTAGAAAGTCGTGGTCCATGCTGTCCCAATATCGGACCACCTCTTCTTTCATTTCAGCAATATTTGTCAGATTTTTCTTATTGACACTTTCCTTCAAAAGTCCCCAAACATTTTCTATTTGGTTTGGGTCAGGGTTATAGCTTGGCCTATCTAATAATGTCATATTTTGGGTCCGAAACCAGGCCTGTGAATGCTTTAACGATGTTTTGGGTCGTTGTCCTGCTGGAAAATCCTAAAGTTTTCATAGAACACGTGAGCAGATGGAAGTAAATGTCCCTCGAGAATATCTGTGTACCGTTCACTGTTCATATTCCCTTCAAATACACAGAGGGGCGTTGCCCCTAACACAGATATGCCACCCCACACGTTAAATTTCAGAGTGTACTTTGGGCGCTGATACAAAAGTTTTTCAGTTTGTTTGGTCCAGAATTTCAGTGTATTAGGAAACAGCCACACAGAACTTTCATCTGAGAAAATCACATTGTCCCAGTTAAAATTTCTATGCTGTAAGCACCAGTTCAACCTTCGCTCCTTTTGTTCAGGTTTCATGATCGGTGATGGAATTCCTCGACTTTTCTGCCAACCCATTGCATGCAGCTCAGTTCTAATTGTCTCCTTACAGACATCCACAGTTCCTCTATCAATCATATCCAGCCTTAAGTTTTCTAAACTCCTTCGTTTGTTTTTAGAAACATGAATACCAAGCCGCCTCCTGTCACCGACAGTCAATTTTCTGGGCATACCTGCGCCTCCCTGGTGCTCAGTGCCATATCCTTTTGCAATATTTTTCAAAACAGGATAAACAGTAGACAAAGGGATGCCTGTTCTACTTGAAATCACTTTAGCTGATCTGATGTCCTTGTTATAATACTCTAAAATCAACTTCCACTTCTCTAAATCATCCATACTGAGGATCACTGAAAATGTCGTCTGCTAGCAAGTAAACAAAGGGGGATAACTCTTTACAAACTAATGAAAAAGGAGTAACGGAGTTGTCTCTCTTGAATGAAACCAAGCACTTGATAGCTGGACAAGGTTGTTTATACTAGAAATCCAATTAAACATATTCCCAAAATTCTCAATAATTTCTGGTCATACTATATCTCAGGTCAGTTACTATCCACTGGTTGGTGAAACGATGGTGAGGTATCTCAGGTTGGTTACCATCCACCGGTTGGTGAAACGATGGTGAGGTATCTATGGTCGGTTACTATCCATGGGTTGGTGAAACGATGGTGAGTTATCTCAGGTTGGTTACTATCCAAGGGTTGGTGAAACGATGGTGAGCTATCTCAGGTCGATTACTATCCGCGGATTGATGAAGCGATGGTGAGCTATCTCAGGTCTGTTAAGTGAGCCAAGTAATACGATTATGCTTATCCGAAGCTTTATGACAGCATAGGTTGAACCAATATTTAACACATTTCAAATGACCATTATTATGACTACAAACTTACAAAAGTATATAAGTGTTCAACAGACTATAGAACAGCGTGATCCTATTTTGGCGATGTATATGATAAAATAGGTTTGATTTTAATATAATAATATTTTAACAAAACAGGAATTGTGATATTTTTTAAATTGCGTTATGATTTCTTTATTGCAAATAATTCTTTGTAAAGCTTCCAGCGTGTTAATACCTCTTGACCAGCATATCATGTTTGAAAGCAACAATGGGCTGAAAATAGTCGTCGAAACACCTTGGACGTCTAAACAAGTGAGTGAGTGAGTTTGGTTTTACGAAGCTTTTAGCAATATTCCAGCAATATCACGGCGTCTATACAAGAACAGTATACCGGGATGAAGTGAATGACCATCCAACAACCAATTATTATTCATTTCATATCAGTCACTATCAAACACGGTGCTATATTTTGCCCGTCAGTCTATATTAAGCACTATACCGCCAAGTATTTATGTCATGTAGATATTATTGGTAGACAGTTGCTAAATAGATTTAACAGACGTTCGGCCATAAATAAAACAAGTCACATAAATATCTTTCACAACATTCACACCATATACATGTAAATATAAATCAACATGAATATTTTCGAACCTTGTACAACCAAGAATAGCGTTGTAAGGCCGGGCTAAAATACATTTATCTTCTGATTCAGATGTCTTCTGTCAGTTGTTTTATGAATAATGGCAACAGTTTACGGCCGTTGCGGAGTTTCTTTACATACAGGATAATCAGGTCTGCGAGCACGTCGTTGCCTTGTATCGTCTTTCCATTGCGTCACAGTAGATATTTTCATCTCCTGATTTTATAACATTGTCGTGTATATCTGTTCATCGATTTCAGTGTTTGATTAAAGTCAATGTTTGAACTCGCTCGTAGTCCTAGATCACAGATCAATTATCAGCGGCTGTTCGGGAAGATGATTTTGACTTGGGGATGAGAGAATGTAGTTTTGTGCCGCTGTCATAGTTACACCCCAGCCAGAGGGACACCTAGAATGAATGGGAAGGGTTGAGTCTCTGCCATACCCACGGTCTCACTAGATTTCCCACATGAATTTCAATGTTGCCTATGTGCTATAGTACCAGCGGATTTATATCATTCATCTAGAGCATTTGGTCTAAAATCGAGCTTAGGGGATTAGAACACGCTCTGAGGATAACAGGATTTGATACGTCAACTTCTCATGAAAACTCGCCCAAGCCTTTCAGCAATATTGTCACAGCCGGCGTAAAACCTCACTCATTCATTCCTTGTCTTCACAATGCCATTGTCAACTTCTCCCACAAAAAATCAGCACCTGTATCTCCTGCTCATTTCAAAAGCCCTGACGTGGGAGCAGAAGTACCCCTACTACATTATATATATTCAGGCGACCCGTCTTGCTTGACCACAGCGAATCGCTTTCCCTTTCTATATGTCACGTATTAACAAATACCTCGATACGTCTCGAGGATATATTCCCATGTAAAGCCAGTTCCAGACCTTAAGAAATCAATTCAAACGTCTGCAGCTGAAATGTCGTCTGCTTCGGTACAAAATCGTCTGCATGACAATGCGTAGTCGTCTGCGTGTTACCAACTTTCGTCTGTTCCACCTCTTGGTTGTAAATCTTCTATTCATTGACTCTTCACTTATCGTTTTGGGCTACATAAGTTATTAGAAAGGTAATACAGAGCACACATTCATTACGACTATCAGCTGTGGGCGACCTGTTCTCGCCCTGATACCGATGTGCAACCCGAGACTTCCTGCTGGTGTAACGTTACATATACCACGTATTTTGTGCCACTTTCAGATAACGAAGGCAATTTATTGGTACCATTCGATCGGTTTGAACTGAAAGGTGAGGATAGGTCAATAACCTATCTGATTCTGGACTACTGAAGTGCCACGTGACTAGTGACGTCAGAAGGCAGACGTCAGATAGAGAAAATTCTTTTTTTCAGACGTCTATGACTGACACTGAGTAACGTGACGTCATGACAATGCTCCTTGTGGTGTGTATGCTATAGCATTCAAGCAACGGACCAATCATGTGATTATGGGAGGGAAGAGGAGTGTGACAAGAGGCAGAGGGTGAAGCTACATGACTGGTTTAGGCCTGGAGTTTGGAAGAGGTGTATTTAGGAAAGAAATAATTAGGAATTTAATGTGTTCATTTTTATGCTATCCTGAACAAAACGCTTTGATGAAATTGTTTGGCTTCTCTTTTCAGAGAAAAAGTATTGTACATCTGTATATTGCCCGAAAACTAGCCCGTCTCTGGCAAACTCTTAGATGAGTACCCAAACATCCATTATTTGACCAAAGGCAAAACGACCATACCATATCTATTGATATTAACTTGATTTCTGTTGATAAAGTGTGTTCAAGTGATGCTCATATCAACTAGACAGCTTTACAGACTAAACAGTGTGTCTCTGAACCTGTTGTCGAAATGTTGTTTGATGCCTTGTGCATTTGAGACAAACAAAAATAATATTTACATCTCTTATTTTCCTGCATGTAATACATATCTAATGGGAAAAGTAATGGAAATATGACCTCTCCCATAACTTATTGAGTAAGTGAGTTTAGTTTTACGCCACACTACAGCTGTATGACAGCGGTCTGTAACTAATCAAGTCTGGACCAGACAATCCAGTGACCAACATCATGAGCATTGATCTATGCAATTGGGATACGATGCATGTGTCAACCAAGTCAGCGAGCCTGACCACCCGATCCCGTTAGTCGCCTCTTACGACAAGCACGAGTTGCTGAAGATCAATTCTAACCCGGATCTTCACGGGTTCCAAAATTGGAACCCATGTGGTCCGGTCAACGAGAATACTAAAATCTAGGTTAAACTCTAGTTACATAGGAAGGTTCTGAAAGTGGGAATGTATTTTCAGTCCAAAAACAAATTCTGTCAAAAGTTACACCTATTTAAATAATATTCGCGACATTTAAGACGCCAATAAACCGCCCGCCTTTCCAGTGTGTGACGTACTGTGTGTACCCACGCACGTTACGTAAAGATGCTCAGGCGCTAGACTAGTTCACAAACACGTGTAAGCCGCAGTTCCACAGGGCAAGAAGCTCAAACGTTGAAATGTTGATATTAAAAGATAAGAATCTTTCGGGTCCTTCGAAACCACTATTGATTACTATAATTCTTTGAATATCCACATATGATGAGGATTTTCAAGGGCTTAGTTACCATTATAAAAACAAGCCCGGGCTTACACATAATCGTTGCTGAAAAGGTTGGGCAAGCCCTCAGTACATTAAAAGGTTGGGCAAGCCTTCAATACATTAAAAGGTTGGGCAAGCCCTCAATACATTAAAAGGTTAAAAGCCCTCAATACATTAAAAGGTTGGGCAAGCCCTCAATACATTAAAAGGTTGGGCAAGCCCTCACTACATTAAAAGGTTGGGCAAGCCCTCAATACATTAAAAGGTTGGGCAAGCCCTCAATACATTAAAAGGTTGGGCAAGCCCTCAATACATTAAAAGGTTGGGCAAGCCCTCAATACATTAAAAGGCCCTGGGCAAGCCCTCAATACATTAAAAGGTTGGGCAAGCCCTCAATACATTAAAAGGTTGGGCAAGCCCCTCACTACATAAGCCCTCAAAAGGTTGGGCAAGCCCTCTCAATACATTAAAAGGTTGGGCAAGCCCTCAATACATTAAAAGGTTGGGCAAGCCTCAATACATTAAAAGGTTGGGCAAGCCCTCAATACATTAAAAGGTTGGCAAGCCCTCAATACATTAAAAGGTTGGGCAAGCCCTCAATACATTAAAAAGCACAGCCCTCAATACATTAAAAGGTTGGGCAAGCCCTCAATACATTAAAAAGGTTGGGCAAGCCCTCACTACATTAAAAGGTTCAAGCCCTACATTAAAAGGTTGGGCAAGCCCTCACTCAATACATTAAAAGGTTGGGCAAGCCCTCACATTAAAAGGTTACAAGCCCTCAATACATTAAAAGGTTGGGCAAGCCCTCAATACATTCAATACATTAAAAGGTTGGGCAAGGTTGGGCAAGCCCTCAATACATTAAAAGGTTCAATACATTAAAAGGTTGGGCAAGCCCTCAATACAAGCCCTCAATACATTAAAAGGCCCTCAATACATTAAAAGGTTGGGCAAGCCCTCCATTAAAAGGTTGGGCAAGCCCTCAATACATTCAATACATTAAAAGGTTGGGCAAGTTGGGCAAGCATTAAAAAGGTTGGGCAAGCCCTCAATACATTAAAAGGTTGGGCAAGCCCTCACTACATTAAAAGGTTGGGCAAGCCCTCAATACATTAAAAGGTTGGGCAAGCCCTCAATACATTAAAAGGTTGGGCAAGCCCTCAATACATTAAAAGGTTGGGCAAGCCCTCAATACATTAAAAGGTTGGGCAAGCCCTCAATACATTAAAAGGTTGGGCAAGCCCTCAATACATTAAAAGGTTGGGCAAGCCCTCAATACATTAAAAGGTTGGGCAAGCCTTCAATACATTAAAAGGTTGGGCAAGCCCTCACTACATTAAAAGGTTGGGCAAGCCCTCAATACATTAAAAGGTTGGGCAAGCCCTCAATACATTAAAAGGTTGGGCAAGCCCTCAATACATTAAAAGGTTGGGCAAGCCCTCAATACATTAAAAGGTTGGGCAAGCCCTCAATACATTAAAAGGTTGGGCAAGCCCTCAATACATTAAAAGGTTGGGCAAGCCCTCAATACATTAAAAGGTTGGGCAAGCCCCTGGGCAAGCCAATACATTAAAAGGTTGGGCAAGCCCTCAATACATTAAAAGGTTGGGCAAGCCCTCAATACATTAAAAGGTTGGGCAAGCCCTCAATACATTAAAAGGTTGGGCAAGCCCTCAATACATTAAAAGGTTGGGCAAGCCCTCAATACATTAAAAGGTTGGGCAAGCCCTCAATACATTAAAAGCGCATTCAGAAAAGGATTTCCGCGTACTGCACGTGGAATGTGTCGGAAACATGAGTAGAGACATCAACTATAAAAGGCCAAACCAATTTCATCATTTCATTACGAAATGTACGACGTAAACGAACATACAAAATGCCAAGATTGAATGCTACTGACCGAAATATTGCCATTGGACCTATGGAAGCAAGGGAGTCCCAGTCTGTCGTTGCAATACACTTCAACGTCCACCACAGCACCATATCTATGGCATGGATATACCCGCTTGTTCGACCCAACCTCACCTCCTTCCACTTTTTAACCGCCAGAGGGAACTGTTTCCACACGACAACGCTCGACCCCTCACAGCTCGTGTAATAGGTGCCTATTTCGCCAGTGCAAACGTCAAACTCCTTCTCTGGCCTTCCAAATCACCTGATCTGAACCCAATTGAGCATCTATTGGACGAACTTGATCCTCGCGTCCGTAAACGTCACCGTCGTTCTCAGACACTTGCAGAATGCGTTGCAGGAGGAACGGCGAAGCATTCCCCAAGCAGAAATACGACGACTTGTGCAACCCCTTCCAAGGCGGTGTCGAGAAGTGACGGCTGCAAGGAGTGGTGTCACCAGGTACTGACCTGAACGCCCCCTTGTGTCCACACATGTGCAGTGAGTGAACTGAATTAATGCTAACAACAATGCATATGTTCACCTTTGTGTCGAATGTTTTCATCTATGGTCGAACTTAATCGACTTATGTACAATTAAATACGTTTAATACATTTCCCTTTTCTTAGCCTGTGCGTTTCTTTATATGAAGAGTGTATTGTGCAAGAAGACAAGAACTCGTTCGTTGTGTCTATGAATTTAGGGGCGGTGGGGTAGCCTAGTGGTTAAGGCGTTCGCTCGTCACGCTGAAGACCCGGGCTCGATTCCCCAGATAGGCACAATGTGTGAAGCTCTTTTCTGCTATCCCCCGCCGTGATATTGCTGGAATATTGCTAAAAGCGGCGTAAATCTAAACTCACTCACTCACTCTCTGAATTTACTTTTCCCTTATGATTATTCAAAATAATGTACCGCTATATTCTCGCTTCAGTATTAGGCATGACGTTCAATGCAGTCATAGTTAGCCTATAGGAAGTCCTGATATGTAGACCGCCTCCGTGGTGTAGTGGTTAGAGCGTCCGCCCGGAGTGCGGAAGGTCGCGGGTTCGATCCCCAACCGCGTCATACCAAAAGACGTTAAAATATGGTACTTGTTGGTCCCTGCCTGGCGCTCGGCATTAATGGGTACAACAAGGACTGGTCGGCTCGGAGTCAGTATAATGTGTCTGAGTGGGGTATTCATGCTTCACTGCGTCATGGTATCTCAGTGGGCTAGCACTATAAAACCAGCTTAAGTCTGGGCTAGTACAAGCAGCCGCACATACACATACACACGCATGCACGTAGTCATATGAGCGAAATATTCTCAAGCACGACGTTAAACCCAATTCCACCACCACCTGATATGTACTTTGACATATGGATCACAGATGGCAGATGGTTAATTGGTCTAGTGAATGGAGGACACGTGGTTATCGTCATGTTGCAGTGCTCATTTTACCGATCGATTATGTCGTAATACATTGCAACTGAACCAGACTTGTAATGTCTTACATCTTGACTTCCACATCACTCTCAGTCTGGTCACATCAATCAATGTCTGTATCAGGTCATATCGTCTCGCTTCATTCCGAGATTCTACCTGTTATATACACAAAGAACTTAGTTAAGCTCCCCCTGACATATCTCACGATTAAATGAGGCCCGGTCTTAACCTTTGGCGCATATCTGGGACATGATTTGTCGTCGTGTGCACCAAAGAGATCCTACTGTACAGAACCCGGCACAATTGGAAGCTGCTTTACACGAGGAACGGCGTAGACTGGTCCTTCAGAGGCTCAGGAGGCTGACAGGGGGTATGAGGAGGAGATTGCTGGCTGTCATACAGTCACATGGTGGTTACACTCGGCATTGACCTTGAATCGTGTAAGACACGCAAAATTACATTTTGAATGTTCACATTCACCAATAAATTCAACATCAAACATTCCGGGGCTATAATGAGCAATTATCTTCATAAAATCAACATTGATTCCAATCATTTTGAACATCCTCGTCGAGAGGTTGTGTAGTATCTTGCACCAAGTTTGGGACCATCATAGCAAAGAGGTTATGTGACGTCATGACAATGTATGTGAAGGCGATAACAAACAGATCTTGTGACGTTATGACAATGTTTATGAGGATCATGGCATAGAGCTTTATGACAATGTCTGTGAAGATCTTAGCTAATCGGCTTTGTGACTCTACTTTCATTCATTTCATATTTTGACGTCTGATGTCATGTCATTCTCTCTGAACATCATTTCAAGTGAATTTGGGACGGAATGACGTTGAAATATTCTTTCCAATCTATGTAAACCCGACATTAACATGTCATGTTTTGATTCACAAAGGCCATTATCAAGCACTGATTGGTGGACGGTCAATAAAACGGGAGATACCACCCCGCTGGCGACAGGTAGTACTTGTCCAATCTGTCATCTCCCTCATCAATTGGACTGTGTTTCCCTCAAACTAATTATAGTTTTAAGCTTCAGTGTTGTGCATATATTACGAACAATGTTGTCCATGCCTACAGGCTATATTTGAACCACATACGCCAGGCAACATATATCTACTGGCACCAAAACCACTCTCCTACCCAGAGTTCCATGCAACTACGATAAGTCATCATTACGCCGGAGTGTGGCACCAAGACGACATGGTATTCTCCGTTGATGGAAGTAGACAAGCTGGCTTATCAAACATCTCCAAAATGAAAGTGACGTCATATTCTGGTTTGCGAACAATATTTTCTGACGTTTTTTTTACGTCAAGTCTTTCTTGCGCATCACTTTCACTTTCAAGAGGAATTGTGGCGTCATATCATTGTTGCTAATTCTCATTTCCTATGGATATTGTGACGTCATGTCATTATTGCCGAGCCTCATTTCCATTAGGTTTTGCGATTTCATTGTCTTTTAACATCATCGCCGAAATATTTTGTGACATGTAATAGTCGCAAAACCTCATCCTTTGAGCAACGTCAACTTGGGCCAAAGCTTGCATTGCGATATGAACGATGGAGCTTTGTTTAGTCGTTTTGTGGCTGTTGTCTTAGACAATTGGCTGTTGCGACATTGTATTGTCTTAATTCAACACAGTCTGCCGATAGCATCGACGATATGTCTTTTCTGACGGAGATGATCGTTTACTGTAAACAAAATGTCACATACCCAGACCTGTCTACTCCATTGTACATGTACTGTATCGATTCTGCTGGACCCGCCGTAGACATGTTTATCTGACCTGAGCACATGGGTCTGTGATCCCAGTCATAACCTGCATCCGGTCACATTTGGAATCTAAAACGTGCAGATGACCATTCCTTTACTTCCCCTTGAGATTGATAGGTGATGGTGTAGCGTTTGGTTGAAGCGTCGCTCGTCACGCCAAAGTCCCGCCAATGGGCGGATCCAGGAATTTTGAAAGGTGTGTGTGTGTGTGTGGTGTGGTGTGGTGGGGTGGGTGGGTGGGTGGGTTCCATATGGAACAATAAACTGTTCCATATCGCTATCGCCTCTTCATCTGACCACTGCAAAAGATGATGTTGCCATCCATCGACTACCATCCGATTGGCCAGAAAAAATCAGTAAACGCATGACAGGTTTTAGGACGACCAGGAGTGACAGCTCCAAGGGAGGAAACACCCCTTGTCAGAATCACAAGACTTTATGTCAAGTTGCGTGTGAAGATCAGTGTGGCCTCTACATCGTCGGCTGTCCAACAGTACACAGAGAAGCACGACTAACTTGGTGTCAAACCCGACGTCACTGGAAGGGTCCACGGGTTGGACGAAGATCGATTGCTTTTGTTCATGACTGATGTCAGAGTTCATGTTTGTCGCCTCTCATGCACAGCGGGAATATCTTAGAGCAAGTATCGTTGGTGGGGATTCATTGATGGTGTGATATCTGTAAACTTGACCTTGTGACGACCAGATAAAATCTGAATGAGCAAAGGCGCATCACTGACATCCACACTGGTTTTGGTATCGTCTGGTTAAACCAATCCGTAGGTAATGCCAATGTCTTCCTGAACCAGAGATCGCTGTATATGTATTTTTCAATAAGAATGGCACTCGAGGTTAGAAGAAAGCTCCCGTTTTGATTGTTACTGACAGTTTAAGTCCCTTTTAGAACCAGAAAGATATTTATCACTCGTGACTACAAAGAATCTGAGACTGCTACTTGTAAAGTTTAGATTGGGGCTATTAAATTTAAAAGTAAATGAAGGAAGAAGACTATCCATTGATAGAAATTATAGATGATGTCCATTTTGTAAAAAAGGCATTGAAGACGAATTACATTTTCTTGTTGAATGTCCAGCCTATGATAAAATCCGTTCTGATTATCTCCGTAACTGTATTACAATCAGAAGTAATAATGCAGCATGTTACAAAATTGTTTCCTCATGCGATGTCTCCATTTTAAAAAGATTAACACTGTATATCGATCATGCTATAATGCTCAATGAGAACCTTCTTTGTAACCGCTGTATATGGGCCGGTGGCCTTACATACAAATAAACTGACTGACTGACTGACTGAGTTTGGTTTTACGCCGCTTTTAGCAATATTCCAGCAATATCACGGCGGGGGACACCAGAAATGGGCTTCACTCATTGTACCCATGTGGGGATTCGAACCCGGGTCTTCGGCGTGACGAGCCAACGCTTTAACCAGTAGACTACCCCACCGCCCCATACAAATAAACATATTTTGACCTTGACAACAGGGTTGTTGTACCACATTTACATGACCATCCTCTCAACACAAGGCCAGTCTTCATGGATAATGCCAGACCACATTGTGGACAACTCAACTCAACTGACAACTCAACTTTGGCCCGCCAGGAGTCAAAATCTCCCTCCGACATTACGGGTCAGGGAGATCCTCCAACACAACATTTGATGTACTGGAACAAGCCCTCAACTAAAGGCTGAGCGCAATATACCTCAACGTCCATTTTAACGTCTGATACAGTCAATAAGGAGGAGGGTCAGGGATGTTATGGCTGGTTGCGAAGGTTACACCAGATATAGACATCGTGATCGGTTAGTGATACGTAAGTGATTTCTTGAGGAGTGTATGCCAGGATCTTGAACGTCAGTGGCCGCACGACCGTAGTTATCAGCACTAAATAATGGGCCAATGTTTTGCCACACTTCCCTCTCTACAGTTTTTCGTTCCTTTTGCTATTAGATTTGCGATGGACTTATTTCAGTCAATGTATCCTGATAGGCCTGGATAACTTCCTTCGTTGTGGTTAATTGTAACATAGAGTTACCGACATGGATTGTTGATATCTGTTTTCAGACAGACAGACAGACAGACAGACAGACAGTTTATTCAGCATTTTAGGCCAAACGACCCATAGTACAGTTACATATATATCTGTTTTTTCCATGTGTATGGATGGAAGGCTTTCCAGCTGATGGATGTCTGTTCCATATCGCTAGTTTGAAACAGACATCGAAATATTTAAAAATTTGATTATCTATGCCTGACACTAAATATATATAATTGATACGCTCAACCCATCTTCAACCAGGAATTTGTGAACGGTCCGTGTAAGAGAGCTCTCACTAAACGCGTTTCCTCAAAATAATGACTGCATGAATCTGCAGCAGTTTGCATATATTAAGTACCATACGTTCAGTGTTTACAGGATGCATAGGAACCAAATACACAACCAGACTGCAGGTTTCTGCAAGAATCAAGGTTTTCTTCATTAATAAAATTGGCTAGAAATGGTAGATACAAACCCGCTGGAAGTCCTTGTCCAGCGTGTCAAGGGCCGTCAGCAGTCTAAGTAAACTTATGCTCAGTATTATCCGTTACACTGCTATACCGAGTCTATATTATATTAGACTCAAAAAACGCAAAATCGCTATTTTCAGCGACTGTTTACTCATTGCGTCCTTCATGTGTATCACTCGGAAGCGATCGTGCGGAAAATAGCATGCGGAATAGTTCGAGTTTTTTAAGTAAAGGTTCAAACGATTTGTGCGAATGATAACTTTCGCGATTTGGTACGCTGTGTTCTGATTGGTCAGTCCTAAAGGTTAGCTGACGCGACCTTCTACTAGGGATTGTATAGACTCAGTATAGCAGTGTAACGAATAATATAATACTGAGTCTATGTTTACTTAGACTGAGGCCTTCAGCGCTCAGTTCGACCACGAGGACACGGTGCTGTCCTTAAATATCTCCAACTAAAAAGCCAACCCTAACAGCCATCCATGCGTTGACACGGTGTCAACTTTAGAGGTCGATGCTCCCTCCATTTTCACTCTTAAGGGGTGGGCAGAGGGTTTCAAGAGACGGGGAGAGATCCTCGAAGGTGATCGAAGAGCACTACTAAGGAACATGTCGATGAAATACATGATATAATTATGGATGCTTGATGCATCACAGTACGTCACACTGCCGATGCAGTAGGCATCTCAAGAGATGAGTGTATTCTGAGAATTGAAGTTGGTGTGATCAAGGTTTCAGCACGCTGGGTTTCAATGCTTCGGATTCCTGATTGGAAACGCTCGAGGATAATCATCTCTGGTGATGATTTTAAAAGTCGTTTTGAAGCAGACCAAACTTTTCTTTTTAGGTCAAGGTCAAGGCCAAGATGATAGGTCGGACTTTCCTGATGTTAGATTCCTAATGGCCAGAATTTGGTAAGTCTGCTGAGATAACTGCGAGAGAATATCAAGGATAAATGTCGTGGAGAACTTACAAAATAATGTGGCTTTGGACTCATATCCTCGGCGATGGAGTAGCCTAGTAGTTAAAGCGGTCGCTCGTCACGCCGAAACTCGGGTTCGATTCCTCACAATGGTAAGATCTCTGACGCCCATTTCTTGTGTCCCAGGCCGTGATAGTGCTGGAATATTGCTGAAAGCGGCGTAAAAACATACTTACTTCTCCGTAATCGCCATTTTCTGTCGCTCGTCACGGATGCACGCCACGAACGCGGGCGCACACGCACACGCACACGCACATGCACGCACGGACGTACGCATGGACACAAAATTGTACAAAAGGACGTTCAGATATACGAGACACACGGATACTGGGTTCTCCACATCAACACACAACGGCACTGTAATTAACGCCTACAACGTTACCGATTAATTCCGTATTTCCCACCTCCGTGGTATTTGAGCCAACATACGCCGGAAGGACAACTATTGTTCCTCTGTCAATCGATAACGACTTCCTCAGTTATTGAATGTTCTTTGCATGTATGTTCGTATGTAAAAATGCATAGCAAGAGAAACAAAATTAGCTCAGTTTATCGTTAGTGTCTACGTTGTGTGCAACAATCTCGGATTACAGCGTATATATCTCGGTAATCCACGAATGTGTAGGGAATCAATAACATACGTGTATAGATAACAATATTTCTCATGACGTTTTCTCCAATAAAAGGCCAAATGTGATTCAAGAAATAGGAATAGCAACACTCGAATCCATAGATATATTTCATAATGCTGGTGTTTTAATGCCACGTGATAAAGAGAGACAGTCCGTGAATACGCAATACGGATTGGGAATACTGTCGAGTGAGTGAGTGAGTTAAGTTTTACGCCGCACTCAGCAATATTCCAGTTATATGGTAGATAATCGAGTCTGGACCAGACAATCCAGTGATCAACAGAATGAGCATCGAACTGCGCAATTGGGAACCGATGGCATGTGTCAACCAAGTCAGCGAGCCTGACCACCCGATCCCGTTAGTCGCCTCTTACGACAAGCATGGGTTACTGAAGATCAGGACGGTGGGGTAGCCTAGTGGGTAAAGCGTTGGCTCGTCACGCCGAATCCCCACCAATGTGTGAAGCCCATTTCTTCCCCGCCGTGATGTTGCTGGAATACTGCTAAAAGCGGCGTAAACCGTCTGTGTACGAAGATCAATATTCTAACCTGGACCTTCACGGGTGAATACTGTCGTACACCGCTGTGTCGAAGTTGAAGGGACCTACTAAATACTTCGAGTTATCCAAAGCTCGACACAACCAAAAAAATGCGAATAAAGACAGAATACGAAGGGATCAAGCACTTCGAGACAACGGGAAGTTCGAGACAACGGACGTTCGACACAAGGGACGTTCGACACAACGTTGTGTGCGTGATAAACGCTACCTCTGCTTTGCAACACCGGATATTGCAACAAAGAGAAATAAACAACAGCGGAGATCGTTTTTGCTGCTTTGTTTTGCTCAGTTGAGATTTGGGTTCAAATCGATAGAATCTGAAACATCCTTCATTCCTAAAGTAAAGTTTAAGTCCTTTTGTCGTGGAGCTGTTCGAAATCAATGATATTCTTGTCCTTTAGATTGCCACTCCGAGCACTTCTTCGCAGGCCTCAAGACTGCAGAGCAGCGGAGAGACGACGATGTCGTGATCAATGAGGCATCATGAACGTCCTTCACTCAACATATTACCAGGCACGTTCCGTATAAGGCCGCTGTGGTAATTTGACCAATATATATATATCGATATTTAATAACCTCATACTTATGGGTACAACGTGTGAAGCCCATTTCTGGTGTCTCCCGCAGTGATATTGCTGGAATATTGCTAAAACGGCGTAAAATCATACTCACTCACTTATTCATGTTTTTTTAGTTGTGCACCGGAAACGAAATCCACACCCTTCTTTTGAAACCAAGTCCAAATTGTTTACTTACTGAGGCCCAGTGTAGCCGAGTAGGTCATGTTTTGGTTTCATGTTTTCTTACCCATAGAGAGGGCGGCGGGGTAGCCCAGTGGATAAAGTATTCGCTCGTCTCACCTGTTTTGTTCACCACATTAGGAGTACAATGTGTGAAGATCTGGGTTTGAATTGGTCTTCAGTAACCCATGCTTGTAATAAGAGGCGGCTAATGGGATCAGGTGGTCAGACTTGTTGACACATGTCATCGTATCCCTATTGTGTAGAGGGGGGCGGTGGGGTAGCCTAGTGGGTAAAGCGTTGGTTGGTCATGCCGAAGACCCGGGTTCGATTCCCAATTGGGTACAATGTGTGAATCCCATTTCTGCTGTCCCCCGCCGTGATGTTGCTGGAATATTGCTAAAAGCGGCGTAAAACCAAACTCACTCACTCACTCACTATTGTGTACATCGATGCTCATGATGTTGATCACTAGATTGTCTGGTCTAGACACGATTATTTACAGACCGCCGCCTAAGAGCTGGAATATTGCTGAGTGCGGCGTAAAACAACAAACAAACTATGTGTGAAGCCTACTTCCGGTGTCCCCCGCAACAACCTCTATTGCTGGAATATTGCCATAAACTATAGCTTAGTGGTTCAATAGCCTACTTCTCAAGCCGAGGACCCCTGTTCGATTCACATATAATATACATGAAACCCTTTGTTTGAGCTACCCGGTTTGACATGGCGGGAATCATGCTCAAAGTGGCCGCACTTATCCAAGAAAAAGAGGTTAAAATATGGTACTTGTTGGTCCCTGCCTGGCGCTCGGCATTAATGGGTACAACAAGGACTGGTCGGCTCGGAGTCAGTATGTGTCTGAGTGGGGTATTCATGCTTTACTGCGGCATGGTATCTCAGTGGGCTAGCACTATTAAAAAAACTAGCTTAATTCTGGGATAGTACAAGCAGCCGCACATGCATGCACGTCGAAATATTCTCAAGCACGACGTTAAACCCAATTTCACCTCACCTCCAAGAAAAAGGGACATGTCAGTTGTCTCTCTTTCACTTCCTCTCTGTGTAGATGGGTTACTTCCCCTTGTTCCTCGATACTGGATCAGCCTAAACTCTCGAAATAAAATTGTTCTGAGGGATTGGCCATAAAAGACAACATTACATCGTTCACCTTGACAGAGTCTGGTAGAAATAAGCTGCCATGAAATGGTAATGTGTCTCGTTCTCCTGTCTGGAACATGAACACCTATTTAGCCTCTGCATTGCCTCGTTAAACCAGGTATAGGGGTTTAGGGTTGAATTCCATCCATTAAAGTTATTTAATCCGAATTAGGAATTAAAGATTACTCCTGAAATAAATTTTAATACTAAGCTATAGAAAACAAGGAAGTGTGTCTGGCGAATCGGCACCTCGTGTAAGGCCAACAAAAATAATTCTTTAATAAGAAAGTATTAATTTGTTCTTCATAAAATGACATGCTTGATTATTGACGGTGTATTAAATAGCTCAGTGAGTGACCAGTTTGAGTTTGGTATTCCTCACAGTTTTGTTATAAAAACTATAATAAATTTAAAAATTGAAAACCTCCCTAATCCCTTTTTAGAAACCTGTTCCAGAGTTACTGATATTTTCCAATATCTAGCCTAACATTCCTTTGCATAACTAATGTCTATCTAGTCTATAGGCGATTATTAACAGGCCTCCGTTATTTATTTGGAATGTTGATGAGTGCGACGTGAAACAACAAACAAAACAACACTTTTTTTACTGATCCTCGTCATCCATTGTGACCATCCGATCTCCATTTATCTAGCCTCCTACAAGTGACCACACACTCCCGAACGCACGCACACACATTCACCATCCAAAAAAGACATCTTAAAAGCCCACCTCGGAAATTAACTGAAATCAGGGCCGATGTTAAAGCATTGGAAGTTACACAGCAGACATTGCATGGGCGGATCCAGGAATTTTGAAAGGTGGGGTGGGGTGGGCTGGGGTTTATCGAGAACACAACTAATGGATATTCTCGACCTTCGCGGATATTTCCAGTTTACCAACTTCCTGACAGCACAACCAGGTATTTATTCAGCGGCTGGAACTGTCTACAAGCGGCCCGTCAAGCACAACGTTACAGCATCAGGTTCCTGAGTGGGCGGGTGTGTAACAATAGCCCCTCCTGTGCCATCGCCGGCTCTGGCTCCGTTTGGGCGAACTCGATCACAAGGTTGTTTGGTCACACATTGGACTAGAGTTACCTCCCTTGGCGACAACACTTCGTTGTTGTTGACCTTAGTTTTTGCCTGAGAAAATATTTAACGCCGCTTTGAAAGTGTTAGATCCGTGAAAGAAGAACAACTTTGTATTGAAGAACCGTGTCTATGTATTCGGTACAGGCTTACAACTTCCAATGATACGTGCGCCCACAGCTGCAACTTCTACTAACTGACCCCTCACAACTACCTAGGGACCGTTCATAATGTATGGCTAGGGGGGATGGGGGTGGGGTTGATGATGATTTTTATGGAGAAGCATGTACAATGTGAATGACCCCAAAAAAATAAATAAAAAAATAAATAAAATAAAATAAAAAAATAAATAAAAAAAAATTAATGTACAACATAAGTGACCCTCCCTGCATGTCATGTACAAAATCGCTTACGAGATTTCAGGAGACTAGCAATATCATACTTTCCAAACTACAACCTAACGTATATAAATTCGTGAGAGCTTGATGATGGTGAAAAGCATTACAAGTGATGCTTAACCTAACCGATGGTCTTCAACAACACATGCTTGTGAAAGAGGGGACTAACGGGATCGGGTCGTCAGGCTTGTTGCCATGGTTGATGCATGTCAACATATCCAGATCGATGTTCTTCATACCAATCACCGGATTGTCTGGTCCAGACTCAATGATTTACAGACCGGTGTCATATAGCTTGAAAACTGTTAAACAACAAGCAAACAAATAAACGAACTTAGACGCTCAACACTTTGCTGCACCCACGTGCAGCGCTAACAAGCACTACACGAGGTGGAATCTGATCCAGCCCTACGGTTTGGGTTTCTTGTGCGCTTGAAGCAGGATACTTGAAACTTGCAATAACTGACTGGGTTTAAAGCAGGGACACGTCTTGCAGTCTCTCTGGTTAAAGCCATCGGCAATAGTCACATATGACGTCATGTCACGTGATACCCGCTTCTGCTCATTAACTGACGCTGTTTCTATAATAGGCGGAAATACGAGTGCGTTATTTACGTGTTTATTGCGATCTTACAAATGTTTTGTTCAATTTTAATCATGGAAGGTGACTTTTAGAATGCGTTTACTCCCATGATAATTTAATCTGCGCTAGTATTCTCCTTTAAGGAACGCAAATTTGCATGTGGACTAACGTTTAGTGTCTGAATATACATAAGTTTGATAGCAACAAATAAACCCATTTAAATTGAAAAGGAGCCCCAGTGACATGGGAGATTCAGAACCTGGGGAAATCTAGACTTGATTCATTTAGAGCTTTAGCGTTGCAGGGAGGGCTAGGCAGTGGGGAGCACGATGAGGCTGAGGGACTGTGAGACAGACTAAACGGGGGAGCTTTGGACGAATGGGCCATTCGTGGGCCCCGTTTTGTCCTTGATTATAAACACACGCAGCTACAGTGATCGACTGAGCATATTACACCTATGCTACAAATAATTTGCATATCACGTGACCTTCCGTTTATCTTAGTTGTAGTCTAAATCAACGGAGTTCAAGCTAATGGAAATATGGATTATATTTTATGAAACAAATAAACACTATACTCATCTGCAAATCGCCTTAGCTTACCAAAGGGGTTCAATGTGGATCCGTGCAAGCATTGTAAACAAAGGAAATAACGCAAAAAGAAATACCGTAAATCTTCCGTAGAGATACATAGTTTTTTTCTCAGAAATTTGGAATCAGGCCCTTTTCGAGGACATAGTTGTTTTGTACGTCCGAATGTTGGCGAATTTCCATCATTTTCCAGAACGCCCCTCCATCCATACCCACCGAGAGGTTTTGTCCTTCACGTACGTGTGTGTGATACCAGTGTCTATATCCCAATCATCACAATAAACAATCTGAACATTGAAGTTCTGAGAACACCAGAACACATGACTACAAGAACACCACATAGTCGAGAAAATAAAACAAGAACATAAATTACTTTCGTGACTGTGACACTTCAGAACGAAAATGATAACAAATAAAATCCCAAAACATTGAACAACTTCGAGGCAAAAACACTGCAGATCAGAAACACGAAAACATTGAAGATCTTAGAGACAAGAACACTTCTGACTGACTGACTGCATAGAAGACCTTCGATACAGGAGCCCAACAAGCAAGACAAGAGCAATATCACGGCATTCGAGACAAGAAATGGGCTTCACAAATTGTACCCATAGAAGGGAATCGAACAGGAGCCTTCGGCGTGAAGACAAGAGCACTCAAATCATTCGACTACAAGACCATTTCAGAATAATAGAAAGGAACATAGAAGACCTTCGATACAGGAGCCCAACAAGAAGACAAGAGCACTCAAGTCATTCGAGACAAGACCATTTCAGAATAATAGGTAAGGAACATAGAAGACCTTCGAGACAGGAGCCCAACAAGAAGACAAGAGCACTCAAGTCATTCGAGACAAGAACATTTCAGAACAAGAAAGGAACATAGAAGACCTTCGAGACAGGAGCCCAACAAGAAGACAAGAGCACTCAAGTCCTTCGAGACAAGAACATTTCAGAATAATAGGTAAGGAACATAGAAGACCTTCGAGACAGGAGCCCAACAAGAAGACAAGAGCAAGCAAGTCCTTCGAGACAAGAACATTTCAGAATAATAGGTAAGGAACATTGAAGAGCTTCGATACAGGAGCCCAACAAGAAGATAAGAGCACTCAAGTCCTTCGAGACAAGAACACTAAAGAAAAACAGGATGTGAACATAGAACTGCAAGATTCCAACACAACATGAAAGAACGCTGAGAGCATTGAACAGCATGACGAAAAGACATTACTTAAGCACATTCACAGGAATATCCGCTTATCGTTTGAAGATGGAGATCTGATGACAAGCGGTTTTCGTGAAACTGCCGATCAATGCGCCTGAACACACCCAGTGGCCTGGCAGTCAGGAAATCCCAAGTTAGAACGTGGAGAGCTTGAGGCCGTTGATAATGGAAGTCGGTTATCTAGAATTAAACTTAGAGGACTGGATCAGTAGTGCCGGTTTCTGCTGTACGGAGTTTGGAGGCCCATATCTCTTGGTGGGTGTCTTTACCGTAGTTAACTGAATAAATCATAGAAACTATCGGAAACACCGTCTTGGCGAATATCATTAAACCAGAGCAAGTTTGCAAACAATATACTTTTACAATTGTGAGTCAAGAAAATATATATTCAGGACAATTGTCGCGTGTTAAAAATCTTTTCACACACAAACTGTAACACACAGGTTTCGATGCACAGATGTTCCTTTTTAACCCCGAAATATGCTCAATTACCTCTTGAACGGCGATATATACATGTATCTAAAGCACATTTCAGAACCAACATCCCCTAATTTCTTTATCCCTAAAAGTATTCGGGATTATTATGGTTGTTAATGCCGCCTTCTGTTTTTATTTAATGATATGTTTTGGGTTGTTCTTAGTAGTGTTTTCAGTATGTATTATATGAATCACAGGCAAACTGTAGCCCAAACAGGGTTGGGCAACCAGACAACGACATATACGAAGACTGGTCATTTTCTCTTTGTTGCGCAACCCTGTTTGCGCTACAGTTTGCCTGTGTATGAATCTACATGCGTGTTTTTATGTGTTTCCCAACATGTATATTATTTATTCTATGCACTTCCGTCTGTAAACGGTTTCGCTGGGCTTAATAAAGAACTCTCATTTTCATTATCATTTAGAAACCGTGCAGGTATGTGACTGAATCAACACCTGCAGATATCTTTGTTTACTTGAACACTTACACTTAATCTCTATTTAATCATTTAAGGAACATTATATAATAGTTTTTGTATAAGTAAACACAACATCATGTGTGTCTACAAAACGTAGTTCCGGCTGAGCGGCCATATTTGCATAGTTATTGAACCGTCATATCGGATTAGTTATGTTATCCATGTGTCATTGATTTTATCATTATACCTGCAACTCGTTTCTTTTGTAGAATATGGAAATGAATATTCAAACACGGAATATGAAGGCTTGTATTTGTGGGTACATCTGCATAACGCCTATTCGTCGCATATTGAAGATAAATGTGCATATGTGTTGGTTATGGTTATCGACTCTATCATCTGGCCTAGCCGGTGTCTCTTCTAACCTCCACCTAAAACAAGGTGATTCTAATTTTGCTGACGTAGAGGTATAATTCCCCAGAGATTCCATAGTTAAGCATTGTTTGTTAGGTCGGCTTATATATCGCAACGCCGTCCCAATATATCTGCCGTTCATTACACAACTGTCATTCCACATTAGGCTCGGCGTGTGTAATAAAGCTAGCAACTCGTGTGGACTCTCGCGGTGCCGCGTCAGCCTGCTTCAGCCGCATAATCTCCATGACACTTTCAATGACAATCCAGTGGATTGATCTGAAAATATAATTCCAGATAATCTCTGTCACGATCGATGTATAACGTCAGTATATCGACAAATGTCATCTCGTGGTCAGAACGGAGGCATAGGGTCACCATACTCAATACTGTCGCTGTCTGAGAATAATTGCGACATAAACACATCTGGCAAAATATTCTCAATATCCAAGAACACAGAGATTGACTATGTCTATTTTATTTGGCTGTCTGGTGAGTGAGTGAGTGAGTGAGTGGGTGGGTGGGTGAGTGCTGCTGTTTTAAATTGGGTGGGGTTGCCGGTACACAAGAAGGGGTGTTTAGGTTCAGCATCATTAGATGAATATACGTCTATGTACTCAAAAAAGGTTTATTACACATTACATAGACATATAATATTCAGCTTTGTATGGAGACAAATATTCTAGAAATTCCACATTATTGAAACATTGTTAAATAGCTAATTTTATGGCATATTTGATTTTTTAACGTAGATTCATGCTAAATGAAAAAACAAAACTGGCTTGGTCACGTCTATACAATATTCAATGTATTATACCATATTCTTTAGAAAACACAATTGAAACAAGCCATAACAAGAGATTATCATATTCCATGCCCATATCCTCGGACTCTCGGTTTTTCATATCATAGCTTGTTGACATTCTGAAGTAAATCTATAGATTTGATTTGAGGGTTACTATTTCTATTTATTGATTCCACCTTTGGCCTTTTCTGAGAGAAAACGTCATGAGATGCAGTGGTATATACAAGGTCGTTCAGCCTGCTCATTAATTCCCTACACATTCTGGATAGATGCTACGAAGATATCTTCGATGCAATCCGAGATTGTTGCTCACACCCTAGACGCTGACGATAAACCGAGCTAATTTTGTTTTCCAAGCTATACATATTTCTATACGAACACACTTGTAAACAACAATAACTGAAGACGTCGTTATCGATTGGTAGAGGAACTATATGTTTCCTTCCGGCGTATTTTGGCGAAATACCACCAAGGTGTTTGCGTAGCCGTGTTAACGAAATGCGGAAAGAATCGGTAACCTTGTCGGTGTTAATTACAGTGCGGTTGTGTGTTGTGGAGAATCAAATCTATACTGAGAGACGTCAGAATACTACAGAATGTACAAACAGGAAAGTTACACATTTTACACATACGCTCTTTAAAAAAAAAGAAAAAAGAGAAAAGAAAAGAAACGCATCAGCCATTTTTAGTAGACTTCATTAGTTTAGGAGCAATTATTTCATGTAATGTCAATAGTAAAAAGGGAGATTTCACACGTCTATAGACAAAGAGTTCGTCAACACAACAGCAGCCTTTATTTTGTGTTTGTGTGTACTTGAGTCCACCCCATGGCGTCAAAATCAGTACTTTGTATGGCCACCATTGACAGCAATTACTGCTCAGCACCGTCTCGGCACAGACTGGATAAGTCGACGAAGTCGCTCTTGCGGAATTCTTCCCCACTCTTCTTGCAACGCGATGGCCAGTTGTGGAAGTGTCTGTGGCGTGTTTTGACGTTGACGTACACGTCCATCGAGTTCATTCCATAGGTGTTCTATCGGATTTAGATCTGGTGATCGGGAAGGACATGACAATACACTGACGTTAGAATTGGCAAGGTAGCGGACGGTGACGCGTGCTGTATGTGAAGTAGTGTTGTCATGCTGGAACAACTCCCTCTGTCGGTCCATAATCGGAAGCATGTGACGTGCAAGGACTTCGTTGATGTACCGATTTGCTGTCAAATTCCCCTGAACCACCACTAGATCAGATCTTTGTGTGCTGGATATCTCACCCCACACCATGACACTATCTCCATCGCCTGTCGAATGCAATTAGGGATAAAATGTATATTTCGACGACGGTAAACACGAAGTCTTCCATCTCGCCAGTGAAGAAGAAATAGTGATTCATCACTGAAACCAGACTCGACTCCAGTTTTTAATGTTCCACTTCTGGAAACTACGACACCACCGCAAGAGATTGCGCCGATAGAAGTCTCTCAAAACAGGGGCGACAACTGGCCTTCTTGGTCGAATCCCCACTTCAAGCAATCGATTCCTGACAGTTTGGTCGGAGGTTTTCTCAAACCAGTCATGCACTGTGCAGTCTCCACGGCTGTGGCAAGACGATGACGCAAGTGAGCAGCCCGGATGTAGCGGTCCTGGGCTTGGGTGGTAACACTTGGACGGCCGCTTCTCGGGCGATCTTGGGCGGAATTGGTCTGCAAAACGATCCCAAAGGCGTTTATGGTGCTCTGATGAACATTGAAATGTCGGCAACTGCAGACTGCGACTCCCCAGCTTCAAGGCGGCCTATGACGATGTTTCGATTGGCGGCATTCAGTCCTGGCATGATGATATCTTCGTTTCCAGGCAAAAAAGAATAACAGAATTACGTTTGCCATTTTATAGTAATCGATACCACATGATTTCCCGCTTACTTGCACGTGCAGTTTGCTTTGTGACGTTTTGGCGAATATTTCTTCAAACGCTTCTGAAACAAGGAAAAAGTTAGAATTTTGGCACTCAAGCTGTTTAAAATCACTCAAAGATGACATTTCGGAAAGAAATAGTATATTTGTATTGCTTTGTTGTGTTGTCGCACCTGCATGAGTCCAGTATTCTCAAAGTCACCTGAGGTTTCTTTTTTCTTTAAGAGTATAGTATAGCACCTCTAAAACCAATGCGACACAGGCTAGACAGAGACATACACAGGCCAATACCACACCTTACAATACTACACAGGGAATAACACAGGCCAATATCACACCGTACAAAACTACACAGGGAATAACACAGGCCAAGACCACACCTTTCAAAACTACACAGGGAATTATACAGGCCAATACCACACCTTACAAAACTACAAATGGACATACACAGGCCAATACCACACCGTACAAAACTACACAGGGAATTATACAGGCCAATACCTAACCGTACAAAACTACACAGGCAATTATACAGGCCAATACCATACCTTACAAAACTACACATGGACATACGCAGGCCAATACCATACCTTACAAAACTACACAGGGACAAACACAGGCCAATACCACACCTTACAAAACTACACATGGACATACACAGGCCAATACCACACCTTACAAAACTACACAGGGAATTATACAGGCCAATACCACACCTTACAAAACTACACAGGCAATTATACAGGCCAATACCACACCTTACAAAACTACACATGGACATACGCAGGCCAATACCATACCTTACAAAACTACACAGGGACAAACACAGGCCAATACCACACCTTACAAAACTACACATGGACATACACAGGCCAATACCACACCTTACAAAACTACACAGGGAATTATACAGGCCAATACCACACCTTACAAAACTACAAATGGACATACACAGGCCAATACCACACCTTACAAAACTACACAGGAAATTAAACAGGCCAATACCACACCTTACAAAACTACACAGGGAATTATACAGGCCAATACCACACCTTACAAAACTACACAGGGAATTATACAGGCCAATACCACACCTTACAAAACTACGCAGGGAATAACACAGGCCAATACCACACCTTACAAAACTACACAGGGAATAACACAGGCCAATACCAGACCTTACAATACTACACAGGGAATAACACAGGCCAATACCACACCTTACAAAACTACACAGGGAATTAAACAGGCCAATACCTCAGCTTACAAAACTACACAGGGAATAACACAGGCCAATGCCAGACCTTACAATACTACACAGGGAATAACACAGGCCAAAACCATACGTTACAAAACTACACAGGGAATTATACAGGCCAATACCACACGTTACAAATCTACACAGGGAATAACACAGGCAAATACAACACCTTACAAAACTACACAGGGACAAAAACAGGCCAATACCACACCTTACAAATCTACACAGGGACAAACACAGGCCAATACCACACCTAACAAAACTACACATGGACATACACAGGCCAATACCATACCTTACAAAACTACACAGGGACATACACAGGCCAATACCACACCTTACAAAACTACACATGGAATAACACAGGCCAATACCACACCGTACAAAACTACACAGGGAATTATACAGGCCAATACCACACCGTACAAAACTACAAATGGACATACACAGGCCAATACCACACCTTACAAAACTACACAGGGAATTAAACAGGCCAATACCACACCTTACAAAACTAGACAGGGAATTATACAGGCCAATACCACACCTTACAAAACTACACAGGGAATAACACAGGCCAATACCACACCTTACAAATCTACAAAGGGACAAACACAGGCCAATACCACACCTTACAAATCTACACAGGGACAAACACAGGCCAATACCACACCTAACAAAACTACACATGGACATACACAGGCCAATACCATACCTTACAAAACTACACAGGGACATACACAGGCCAATACCACACCTTACAAAACTACACAGGGAATAACACAGGCCAATACCACACCTTACAAATCTACAAAGGGACAAACACAGGCCAATACCACACCTTACAAATCTACACAGGGACAAACACAGGCCAATACCACACCTTACAAATCTACACAGGGACAAACACAGGCCAATACCACACCGTACAAAACTACACAGGGACATGCACAGGCCAATACCACACCTTACAAAACTACACATGGACATGCACAGGCCAATACCACACCTTACAAAACTACACAGGGACAAACACAGGCCAATACTACACCTTACAAAACTACAAATGGACATACACAGGCCAATACCACACTGTACAAAACTATACATGGAAGTACACAGGCCAATACCAGACATTACAATACTACACAGGGAATAACACAGGCCAAAACCATACGTTAAAAAATTACACAAGGAATAACACAGGTTAATACCACACGTTACAATACTACACAGGGAATAACACAGGCCAATACCGCACGTTGCAATACTGCACAGGGGAATAACACAAACTAATAACACACCTTACAATACTACACATGGAATAACACAGGCCAATACCACACCTTACAATACTACACATGGAATAACACAGGCCAATACCACACCTTACAAAACTACACAGGGAATTATACAGGCCAATACCACACCTTACAAAACTACACAGGCAATTATACAGGCCAATACCACACCTTACAAAACTACACAGGCAATTATACAGGCCAATACCACACCTTACAAAACTACACATGGACATACGCAGGCCAATACCATACCTTACAAAACTACACAGGGACAAACACAGGCCAATACCACACCTTACAAAACTACACAGGGAATAACACAGGCCAATACCAGACCTTACAATACTACACAGGAAATAACACAGGCCAATACCACACCTTACAAAACTACACAGGGAATAACACAGGCCAATACCACACCTTACAAAACTACACAGGGAATAACACAGGCCAATACCAGACCTTACACTACTACACAGGGAATAACACAGGCCAATACCAGACCTTACAATACTACACAGGGAATAACACAGGCCAATACCAGACCTTACAATACTACACAGGGAATAACACAGGCCAAAACCATACGTTACAAAACTACACAGGGAATTAAACAGGCCAATACCTCAGCTTACAAAACTACACAGGGAATAACACAGGCCAATACCAGACCTTACAATACTACACAGGGAATAACACAGGCCAAAACCATACGTTACAAAACTACACAGGGAATTAAACAGGCCAATACCACACCTTACAAAACTACACAGGGGAATTATACAGGCCAATACCACACGTTACAAATCTACACAGGGAATAACACAGGCAAATACAACACCTTACAAAACTACACAGGGACAAAACAGGCCAATACCACACCTTACAAAACTACACAGGGACAAACACAGGCCAATACCACACCTAACAAAACTACACATGGACATACACAGGCCAATGCCATACCTTACAAAACTACACAGGGACATACACAGGCCAATACCACACCTTACAAAACTACACAGGGAATAACACAGGCCAATACCACACCGTACAAAACTACACAGGGAATTATACAGGCCAATACCACACCGTACAAAACTACAAATGGACATACACAGGCCAATACCACACCTTACAAAACTACACAGGGAATTAAACAGGCCAATACCACACCTTACAAAACTAGACAGGGAATTATACAGGCCAATACCACACCTTACAAAACTACACAGGGAATAACACAGGCCAATACCACACCTTACAAAACTACAAAGGGACAAACACAGGCCAATACCACACCTTACAAATCTACACAGGGACAAACACAGGCCAATACCACACCTAACAAAACTACACATGGACATACACAGGCCAATACCATACCTTACAAAACTACACAGGGACATACACAGGCCAATACCACACCTTACAAATCTACACAGGGACAAACACAGGCCAATACCACACCTTACAAAACTACACATGGACATGCACAGGCCAATACCACACCTTACAAAACTACACAGGGACAAACACAGGCCAATACTACACCTTACAAAACTACAAATGGACATACACAGGCCAATACCACACTGTACAAAACTACACATGGAAGTACACAGGCCAATACCAGACATTACAATACTACACAGGGAATAACACAGGCCAAAACCATACGTTAAAAAATTACACAAGGAATAACACAGGTTAATACCACACGTTACAATACTACACAGGGAATAACACAGGCCAATACTGCACGTTGCAATACTGCACAGGGGAATAACACAAACTAATAACACACCTTACAATACTACACATGGAATAACACAGGCCAATACCACACCTTACAATACTACACATGGAATAACACAGGCCAATACCACACCTTACAAAACTACACAGGGAATTATACAGGCCAATACCACACCTTACAAAACTACACAGGCAATTATACAGGCCAATACCACACCTTACAAAACTACACAGGCAATTATACAGGCCAATACCACACCTTACAAAACTACACATGGACATACGCAGGCCAATACCATACCTTACAAAACTACACAGGGACAAACACAGGCCAATACCACACCTTACAAAACTACACAGGGAATAACACAGGCCAATACCAGACCTTACAATACTACACAGGGAATAACACAGGCCAATACCACACCTTACAAAACTACACAGGGAATAACACAGGCCAATACCACACCTTACAAAACTACACAGGGAATAACACAGGCCAATACCAGACCTTACAATACTACACAGGGAATAACACAGGCCAATACCAGACCTTACAATACTACACAGGGAATAACACAGGCCAATACCAGACCTTACAATACTACACAGGGAATAACACAGGCCAAAACCATACGTTACAAAACTACACAGGGAATTAAACAGGCCAATACCTCAGCTTACAAAACTACACAGGGAATAACACAGGCCAATACCAGACCTTACAATACTACACAGGGAATAACACAGGCCAAAACCATACGTTACAAAACTACACAGGGAATTAAACAGGCCAATACCACACCTTACAAAACTACACAGGGAATTATACAGGCCAATACCACACGTTACAAATCTACACAGGGAATAACACAGGCAAATACAACACCTTACAAAACTACACAGGGACAAAAACAGGCCAATACCACACCTTACAAAACTACACAGGGACAAACACAGGCCAATACCACACCTAACAAAACTACACATGGACATACACAGGCCAATACCATACCTTACAAAACTACACAGGGACATACACAGGCCAATACCACACCTTACAAAACTACACAGGGAATAACACAGGCCAATACCACACCGTACAAAACTACACAGGGAATTATACAGGCCAATACCACACCGTACAAAACTACAAATGGACATACACAGGCCAATACCACACCTTACAAAACTACACAGGGAATTAAACAGGCCAATACCACACCTTACAAAACTAGACAGGGGAATTATACAGGCCAATACCACACCTTACAAAACTACACAGGGAATAACACAGGCCAATACCACACCTTACAAAACTACAAAGGGACAAACACAGGCCAATACCACACCTTACAAATCTACACAGGGACAAACACAGGCCAATACCACACCTAACAAAACTACACATGGACATACACAGGCCAATACCATACCTTACAAAACTACACAGGGACATACACAGGCCAATACCACACCTTACAAATCTACACAGGGACAAACACAGGCCAATACCACACCTTACAAAACTACACATGGACATGCACAGGCCAATACCACACCTTACAAAACTACACAGGGACAAACACAGGCCAATACTACACCTTACAAAACTACAAATGGACATACACAGGCCAATACCACACCGTACAAAACTACACATGGAAGTACACAGGCCAATACCAGACATTACAATACTACACAGGGAATAACACAGGCCAAAACCATACGTTAAAAAATTACACAAGGAATAACACAGGCCAATACCGCACGTTGCAATACTGCACAGGGGAATAACACAGACTAATAACACACCTTACAATACTACACATGGAATAACACAGGCCAATACCACACCTTACAATACTACACATGGAATAACACAGGCCAAAACCATACGTTACAAAACTACACAGGGAATAACACAGGCTAATACCACACGTTACAAAACTACACAGGCAATAACACAGGCTAATACCACACCTTACAATACTACACAGGGAATGACACACGCTTTCCAGAACAAAACTACACATATACTTAGGAGTCATGTGGATAAGATTACTCCGACATTAAATTCCCAGAAATATAGTTTATATATTTCTTTTAATAAAAATATGTCTGCAATGCAAATTTCTACAAGGGACACAGATCAATTCTTAATTTCAGAGCTTAGGCAATGTTCAGACTTGCCGAATCATTCTACACTAAGCTTGGCTCTCATTGTGATACAGTCTCTAGGGAGAGAGACGAGGCTAAGAATGCTGTAACGTGTGTGGATACTGAGGATGGAGCTACAACGTATGGGCGTCTAATCGCACGAGAATTAACCGTAATTCCCTGTCGACTGGCAGTGTGTATCGTGACATACCACCATTCCATGTTTGGGTGTATCAGCAGAGACCTGGAACAGACGACTAAGCCTTTGACTGCCACGACGACTTTTGACGTACCGACGTTGCACGCTCGCGTATACAACATCACGGAGTCATCAAAAGACGCTTGGTGATGCCTGCCACGTGCGCAGCTATCACGTGAACTACCGCTATCACGGTTTTGTTTCTGAAATTTGTAATTGGGATCGTAATCCTGTTCATTGTCATGCAAAGTTAAAGATGAAATGATCTGGTAACGTAAAATAATTTATATTCCTGAATTGTTGGAATATTTCTGTACAGTGGAACTCAACCTATAATAAAAGGCGACTGAACAGCTCACGCACATGCATCGCTAGCTGTGTTTTGTTTGTTGGCTGTTTAACTCGGCACTCAGCAATATTTCATCTGTCTGTAAGTGTTCAAGTTCGGGTCAGACAATCCAGTGTTCAACAGCATGAGCATCGATCTACGCAACTGGGATAAGATGACAAGTGAACCAAGTCAGCGAGCCGGACCACCCGATTCCGTTAGTCGCCTCTTACGACAAGCATGGTTTGCTGAAAACCGATTCTAACCCGAATCCCCGCCGGTCGCATCCATATCTACATAAAAGACATAGTATCAACACAGACATCACATAGTTTTGAGGATTTCTTTTGAAGGTTGATACCATAGTGCAATTAGATTATTTTTTCGAATTTTACAATGTATTGATCATGATCAATGAAATTCACCCGGCGAGTGACGCATGTTGTTTATAAAGATGTAAAATAAAGAGGGACCTATGATGTCACCCTGCGGTACACCATTATGGATTTTAAGCCAATCGATACAGTTAGGTCCCACTTTTACCTGGTGTTTCCTGTGAGTGAGGTAACTGTAGCCCAACCCTTTGCCTCGTGCTTCTGGTGTTCTTCCCCGTCAGCCTGTATAGGCCAATTGCTTCGCCCTTAATGGTCGAGGGATAGCAATCAGACGCCTGTGATCTCTCAGAACTGAAGCCGCTTCGTGATTATCAAGTGCTTCCGCAGTCTTCAGCCAATCTTATCAGTATAGTCTGACAACCGAACCATGATCTGAAACTGACTGACTCAATGAGTTTGGTTTTACGCCGCTTTTAGCAATATTCTAGCAACATCACGGCGG
Source organism: Haliotis rubra (assembly GCF_003918875.1). Taxonomy (NCBI): domain Eukaryota; kingdom Metazoa; phylum Mollusca; class Gastropoda; order Lepetellida; family Haliotidae; genus Haliotis; species Haliotis rubra. Next base: position 418,624 of record NW_025767425.1, read on the forward strand.
GGGACACCAGAAATGGGCTTCACACATTGTGCCCATGTGGGGATTCGAACCCGGGTCTTCGGCGTGACGAGCCAGCGCTTTAACCACTAGGCTACCCCACCGCCCCCATGATCTGAAAGGTGCTAAATGCAGACTAAAAGTAGAATTGGGGTTTCATTCATTCATTCATTCATCCATTCATTCGGTTGGTTGGTTGGTTGGTTGGTTAGTTAGTTAGTCGGGCACGCCAGAATCCAATGGTTCGTACTGTTTAGTTTCTAGGTTATATTACACCATGATATCCCCGTTGTCATCGGTTTCACCACTGTTGCCATCCGACACTCAACTTACACGTCATATTAAAACTGAAGTATTGTTCAAAGCGGCATGAAAACCCAACTCACTCACTTTAATATTAGTTTTAAAGATCCCATAACCTTAACTCTTCCAATCGCGCATCTGTTCGTAAAAATCATCTCAGGCGCTAAAGACACGCTTTAATGGAACAGGGCCGGAATATTACCAAATATTTAAAATACAGAATACAATAAACAAATTTCTCAATATGGAAGACAATATTTCCTTATATAACTGTTAATGCAACATGTGGATACAAATAGATTGTTACATCTATATTTATATCCTCATATATCGTATATGAAAGTCGCGTCAGAATTTATTCCCTGTGCAAGTAATCAAACTGCCTTGTGAGAGAGAAATAATCCAATTTGTGCAGCACCAGTGTGACAATCTGGCGAACATGAAACAGAATGGTTTTGGCTTCTTATTCCTGCTAACACGCACAAATATAGATATCCTTCCAGACTGGGGTATTTTCGTTCTAATGCAATAGAACATTGTAAATATTTCCGTATTGTTTCCTATTGGCAAAATAAAGATGTCGGTCGCCCTAATTCGAGGGGAGATAACCCTATAACTATCCTCGCTGTAAACGAAGCAATTATGAAGGTTCAAGCAAAACCTGCATCAAATTAAAACAATTTGTGTCTATATTTGTATGGCTTTGAAGTGGATTTCTTTCAAAAAAGCTTGTAGGTTTTTTTTATTAAAATGGTGTCGCATATATGATTGTTGAGAATGGATGAGTGAGTATTGTTTACGCGGCTTTTTTGGCAAATGATACAGCGACATCCTGGCAGGTGAGGGACGTTGGGGTAGCCCAGTGGTTCAGGCGTCCGCTCATCACGCCGAAGACCCGGGTTCGATTCCCCACATGGGCACAGTGTGTGAAGTCCATTTCTGGAGTCCCCCGCCGTGATATTGCTGGAATATTGCTAAAAGCGACGTAAAAACTAAACTCGCTCACTCACACTCCTGGCAGGTGAAACATCTATACGTTCAACAACTCGGAAAACGTCTCATGGTGATGGACAGGCTACAGTTTAATATTTGAGCATTTTCTGCATGGTGTAAACCGAATAACTTCATATGACCTTACTCAATCTGTCTCTGGTGGTATGGCAGATGAACGATAGTGATACGACAAACGTCGAGCATTCCTCAACATCTTCTAAATACTATACAACGCATTCTGGTGCAAGAGTTTACCTGTGTTTCGGCCTTGTTTTTCTTGTTACATATGTATAGAAAATTACTATTTATTGTATGACTGTAGCATGTTAATAATCGAATCTGGGTTAGACAAACCAGTGACTGATAGCATGAAGATCTTCCTATACCGCAGGACATACGATGGCACGCAGGCATCTGAGCGAACAAGCGTGACCACTCGGTCCATTGATTCGCCACTTACAGTGAGTGAGTGAGTGAGTTAGCAATATTCAAGCAATATCACGGCGGGGGACACCAGAAATGGGCCTCACATACTGTAGCCGTGTGGGCAATCGAACCCCGGTCTTCGGCGTGACGAACGAACGCTTTATCCATTGGGCTACACCACCACTCCTTACGACACTCATACTACATGATATATTTATACAAAGCTTTTGGAGTCAGTTCCCACGAGAATCATCATTGAAGGTTGGTCTGTAGTTACATGCGTCAAATGATACGTCTATGCACAGTTTCGAAAGAGAAATTCATGCAAATTATAAACCAAAAAGACCGCCTCCGTGGTGTAGTGGTTAGAGCGTCCGCCCGGAGAGCGGAAGGTCGCGGGTTCGATCCCCGACCGCGTCATACCAAAAGACGTTAAAATATGGTACTTGTTGGTCCCTGTCTGGCGCTCGGCATTAATGGGTACAACAAGGACTGGTCGGCTCGGAGTCAGTATAATGTGTCTGAGTGGGGTATTCATGCTTCACTGCCGCATGGTATCTCAGTGGGCTAGCTCTATAAAACCAGCTTAAGTCTGGGCTAGTACAAGCAGCCGCACATACACATACACACGCATGCACGTCGTCATATGAGCGAAATATTCTCAAGCACGACGTTAAACCAAATTTCACCTCACCTATAAACCAAAAATGTAAAAGAAACCTAACATAACGTTCAGCCTTAAAGCATATTAATACACTCAGAGGTGCTTGCACTTTTGCTGATATACAAACATCGCACTTTCATGTAAGCGTGTGCTCTTATCGGTATCAAATGTCAGTCGGAACATGTTAAAATGCGGCAGATAAGGAAGTGAGTATTACCGTAATTACTCAAATAATCACGAGTTTTCACTTCAGAGCCTCTGCGTACATGCGTTGAAAGTACAGGTCCAGTAAAGGATGTTTGTGCCTTTAAGGCTCGGGTTTTCTTACGGCTTCCGACACGTATTAATGTTTTCAATGTGACCTTTCGGTCAGATATTAATCGACCTTAGTAAATGCACCAGGATCCGAACAGCTGAAAAGGCTGCAGTGTAACGTACTCCGTCTCAAAGTGTTTGAACCAGTTTATTTCCTTTTTGCCCAGACCTTTCTGTAATTCAAATGCACTAAATGAAACATTCAAAATTTTCCTGTAAGGTTCTGAATCTCCAATCCTTCCATCACCTGGTTCCATTTCAAGTTAAATTGAGTGATTTGATTCTATCAAAGTTAAATATTTTCAAAGACTTAGAGTTAGTCTGTACCGAAACGTTGCATTGTGCAGATATAGAAGTTAAAAGTTAAAATTCACTGTCTTCACTGATACTACAACTTCAAAAATGCCACTTAAAGACCTTTTTTAATTTGAGGTATATATTTTTTAAAGAACATGAGCAGGGGCTCAATGTGATCCTTCACGTCAATGTGATCCCTTCACGTCAATGTGATCCTTCACGTCAATGTGATCATCACGTGTAATAACCACTTGTATCAAACCACGTGGTCAGTGGAGCGTGGAGCTGAGATAACCTCTCCATGTGCAGCCTGCATGTTTGTTGTGCTTAACTGAACCCATCCCCATATAATCTAATGTGGCGTTCCACGCTGTTAACCCTGAGAATGTATACAAGTCTTATACTGGTTACACAGAGACTACTTTGTTAGGATACAGTCTCCCGTAAAGACGCGATTGTAGGTTTCAACATCTTGGATTCTTTGACAGGTCGGGTCATTCAGTCTCACGTTAGCAAACAACTGATCGAATGATTATTGTCATGTTACAGTACAACCAGAAATTATTGAGAATTTAAAGATTGTAATTTTTTATATTTATTTCACTCATTACTCACGTATTAAATGTGAATATTAGCAGAACATAACTCCAGATTCAAAGACAGGTGAACAGTTAGGAGTTTGTCAAGTCACCATTGGCAGCAATGCAGGCTTCAATGCGGCGGGGCATACTACTGATCAAAGAAGTTAGAAAGTCGTGGTCCATGCTGTCCCAATATCGGACCACCTCTTCTTTCATTTCAGCAATATTTGTCAGATTTTTCTTATTGACACTCTCCTTCATAAGTCCTCAAACATTTTCTATTGGATTTAGGTCAGGGCTACAGCTTGGCCAATCTAATAATGTCATATTTTGGGTCCGAAACCAGGCCTGTGAATGCTTTGAACGATGTTTTGGGTCGTTGTCCTGCTGGAAAATCCCAAAATGTCCATAGAGCACGTGAGCAGATGGAAGTAAATGTCCCTCGAGAATATCTGTGTACCGCTCACTGTTCATATTCCCTTCAAATACACAGAGGGGCGTTGCCCCTAACACAGATATGCCACCCCACACGTTCAATTTCGGAGTGTACTTTGGGCGCTGATACAAAGGATTTTCAGTTTGTTTGGTCCAGAATTTCAGTGTATTAGGAAACAGCCACACAGAACTTTCATCTGAGAAAATCACATTGTCCCAGTTAAAATTTCTATGCTGTAAGCACCAGTTCAACCTTCGCTCCTTTTGTTCAGGTTTCATGATCGGTGATGGAATTCCTCGACTTTTCTGCCAACACATTGCATGCAGCTTAGTTCTAATTGTCTCCTTACAGACATCCACAGTTCCTCTATCAATCATATCCAGCCTTAAGTTTTCTAAACTCCTTCGTTTGTTTTTAGAAACAAGAATACCAAGCCGCCCTCTGTCACCGACAGTCAATTTTCTGGGCCTACCTGCGCCTCCCTGGTGCTCAATGCCATATCCTTTTGCAATATTTTTCAAAACACGATAAACAGTGGACAAAGGGATGCCTGTTCTACTTGAAATCACTTTAGCTGATCTGATGTCCTTGTTATAATACTCTAAAATCAACTTCCTCTTCTCTAAATCATCCATACTGAGGATCACTGAAAATGTCGTCTGCTAGCAAGTAAACAAAGGGGGATAACTCTTCACAAACTAATGAAAAAGGAGTAACGGAGTTGTCTCTCTTGAATGAAACTAAGCACTTGGTAGCTGTGTCAAGGTTGTTTATACTAGAAATCCAATTAAACATATTCCTAAAATTCTCAATAATTTCTGGTCATACTATACTGTACCCGGTCGCTCTCTTGATGAAAACAGATGTTATTTTACATCGCATCGCCTCAGTGGAAGAATAATCGTTCAACTAAGTCTTCCTGATACCAAGGCAAATGTCCTTGAAGATGTTATTCATGAACTAAAACACTAGGAAACGCAACACATTGCATTTAACACGTATTTAAAAGAAATATCCCCTAAAACTGACGATAGTAATTACAATATTAAATTATTCAATGTTGATTAAAATATATTTTGCTGACACGATTTCAAAGGCCAGAAAGATCCGTAAACACAGTTACATACACACATGCAACAAGTACACATGTACTTACATGTTTGGGAGAAACAAGTACACTTGTACTTCCATGTTTGAGTGTAACAAGTACACTTATACTTACAGAAAGGTGTGTTAAGTAGACGATTGCCATTATTGGGGCTTTCAAAAAACAAAATGACGTGTCTTCTCCCACCCCACCCAAGGTTTGCAAAAATGAAAAAGATAAAGAAATATTACAAACTATTTTTTGTTTTCGTCTCCGCGTTTTGGGCTTGTAAGTACATACAAAAAAATGAAATGCGTCGAAATGGATGATTTTACAGAATCTAGGGTGTTATATTTTTCATTTTAAAATGAGCAAGTGAGATACCGGGACTTTAATCAGTCCTGGCCCCGATTTCTCGAAACAAACTTAAGTTTTTACTCAAATTTCAAACTGAGTTGGACAATTTGAAACAGATGAATTTTTAACTCATCTGCATTTTTTAAATAAAAAAGCCCAAACAACTTAAGTAATCTATCCACCAAACTCAAATTTTCTACTATGTTTGAGTTTAATATCGATTTTAGTTCATTCTGGGAAATGCATTTTCTCAAATTTGAGTAAAAACTCTAACTTCAGTCGAAACTCAGACTTAAGTTTGTTTCGAGAAATCGGGGCCAGGGTGCCGTTGTACAAAGCGACCTTAGCGCTGAGGTGACCGTAACTCCCATACCTTAACATAGTCTTAGCGCTAAGGTTTTTTTTTGTACAACGGCACCCAGGACTGTTAACTCATGTCCATAAAATGTCATATATGTTTATTAGTTAACAAAAAATAATTTGACATTAATTGTAATAGAAAGTACTTGAATAAAGCTTAGTCAAACAATTTATTTTCTTGAATATATTGTTATGCAAAACTTAAGAAACATGAGCAGATTATGAATAAAGTCACTTACTTTGCGTGCAAACTCATTATATATGACTGTAACAGTTATTGATTATGCTAAGTATATACATGTCGGTTTCACACCAGGAATTATTGAAACGTAGTAATAGGCAACACCGGAGCATGGGCCACCTTTAATATCTTCGTGATTTGATTGATTGATTTGAGTTATCAGTCGAACAGGTAAGTTCACGATAAATGCTGTTTTTTCACGATTTTCTTATGAAAACACTAAGGCCAGGTATCATATTAAATTTAAGCCTATCTGAATTTGACCATAAGCAGACGTAATAATTTTCTGGTAATATTATAAATAACATACGTGTACGCTTTCAAAATAATTTACTATTACATCTATAAGTTAATAGTTGTAATATCTTGCCACTGTTTCGGAGTTAACATAATGTCGCAGTTACTGTAATACGTTTAATACGAAATTTCAGGATACAAAAATATCGTATCAGTTTTCAAAAGAAATAGCTCATTTGAGAATTATCACTTGATTGCGGTATACCATTTACGGTAAAAATTCATTCATTCATTCATTTAGTAGGTCACGTGAAAACTACGTCATGGATGCGTGAGATTTGTGCGCAAAGGGTCCAAAATGGCCGTCAATGTGATTCGAAAACGGGAGACAGTCGTTTAGCGTGACGACAAATCTGTATTTGCCAAAAGGGTGAAGGGCTGAAAGCTATTGGAACGCCCTATAAATGAGACCCAGTGAGTTTGAACGGCTGATCAGATGTCCGGGATGGAAACGAGGAAACAACGAGGCGATTATGATGGTAAAATCGCCGGTTTGTACGATTTGGAGGACACAATCGGACGAGGCCATTTTGCTGTCGTAAAACTTGCAAGACATGTATTTACAGGCGAAAAAGTTGCGGTGAAAGTCATCGATAAGACAAAATTGGATGAAATATCTCGTTCACACTTATTTCAGGAAGTACGATGCATGAAATTGGTGCAACACCCCAACGTCGTGCGTTTGTACGAGGTGATAGACACACAGACCAAGTTGTATTTGATATTGGAGCTTGGGGATGGAGGAGATATGTATGATTATATCATGAAACATGACGGTGGATTGGAAGAAAATGTAGCCAGACGATACTTTAGACAAATAGTAGAAGCGATATCGTATTGCCACAGACTTCACGTTGTTCACAGGGATTTAAAACCCGAGAATGTGGTGTTTTTCGAGAAACTGGGTCTGGTGAAATTGACAGATTTTGGATTCAGTAATATGTTTAATCCAGGGAAAAAGTTGGAGACATCGTGTGGTTCACTTGCATATTCAGCTCCAGAAATCCTTCTTGGAGATTCCTATGATGCACCAGCAGTAGGTGGGTATTTTTAAAACTGTTTCATGACATCTGTCTAATCTATATCATTGCAGGGTATTTTTGACAGTCAGCACCTGCCTGAGATTATCATGATATAAGACACTATTTTGGTTTCATAACCAAATTAGTTTTGTCAGTGGACCAGGCAAGCTGTGAATAATGAGTAAACAAAACAAAAGCTGTATTGCTTACATGATTGTCCTGATTGAAAATGGTTTCCTCACCTCTCACCATATATTAGTTGAACTTACCCATTTGAAATGTTTATCATTATATCAATGTCTTGTTATGCATGCGGTTATGATTCTCATGAAATATTTACACTGAGATGCCCTATGTCCGAATGTACTTTGTCGTTTCCTTTCCTTGTGTACTGTAAAGGAATCAGGGAGTCTTTATGTGTGGAGTTGATCAATAATTTCTAGTGTGCTGGAAGATAGGACTTGAAGAGCTTTTAAGGGGTTCATAGGATTTTGTACTCCCATTATATCATTTCAAATGTATTATTTCATAGAAAAGTCAGTTATCTTGAGCAACGGCCAGTGTAGTGCATGCTTCCAGATGTTTTGTGTGTAAAATAATACATGACTGATAAACCATGAACATGACAATAGCTTGCCATAGATATTTAAGTTGTGTTTAGATTTACCTATGTATTGGAAAAAATGTTATAATGGTCATCAGATGTGGTCGTTTTTACTATGTACAACTAAAAATGGAATATAAACATTTGGCAAATACGTGACATAACTGGACCTGCCATGACTATTGAAACATCGGGTTGTGTCATTGGGTTAAGTATGAACATTTAGTTTTATCGTAATACTCTTTTACATTATCTAATATTTATGGTAATGTATGACCATATACATATTATGCTTCTAAATCATGCGAGCACAAGTATGATATGATAATAATGTTGTTACCATGGTGACAGGCAGCTATGTTATCATGATATTAGACCACAGGGACATGTGATGATTGCCAGTGAGTACATGTAGATTGTAAGGTGTAACTTTCACTCCAACACCTACTTTGGTGACATGTGTCTAGGACTGATTAGTTCATGATCATGATCATTTTGTCCCATGATCTGTTCTTGAGCTATATCACCAGCTCCCACTAGTCGGACATGATTAGTAGTAAGACACAAGGCTCAGTTTCCTTAACATGCTTAATGGGTACATTGCATCCTTTTCTTTGTTTTCCTGTTTGGTCTTGATGACAATGTACAAGTGCCGGATCATGATGACACACCCTGTGTGTCTTTCAAAATGATCGTGGTTTGATTATTTGTAATTTTACTAACCAACACATACTGTCATTGTTTAGAAATATACACCATACAGTTTGTTGTGTTTTTACCATTTCTGCATCAACATGATCAGGTACCGTTGTCATGGTAACAAGCATTCTTACTCGTTCACCCTGTCAGGCACTGGAACAGTTACTACATATGCTGGGGTACATATTCTTGGCCCGTGTTAACACTGTAATCTAATCTAACTTCCAACTGACATGCTTTACTTAGAAGTAACAAAACAGTGTGTTTACCTTTCGTTTCCAACTAAGAGCTGAGGAATGTATAAAACATGTTGAAATGGGCTGAATTTTGGGGAACTTGTACTTGTACATTGTAGTGCTAATATAACCCAGTATTTTTTATTGTGGGCATTGGATGGCTGCTCATTTTGGACAGTGGGGTTAGACATGGTCACTTGTCTGTGAGAGATTTACATAAACCAGCTGGATGAAATTGGGATAGTTACATATGTGATCAGAACCAAATAGATGTTATCATGTAGTACAGTAGTGCTGGAGCGATTAATCGGTCAATCGATCTCGCTTGTGTCAGCGATTTTTGATGGGCTCTGGAGACTGCTTGATATTCATAAAAAATGGATCATCAAATTTAATTGAATTTTAGAAAGTAAGTTTCTTATTGTTCTGTTTGTTAAATCAAGACAATTGATGTATTTGCCTTACTTATAAAACTGCAATGTAAACATACTTGTGTGCGTGTCTCAACAGGAAATATCCTCAATCATCTTGATCAAAGTATTAATAGGTGAACAATGTTATGATTGTGTCCAGCTATTGCCCATATGAGTTTTGTAGTGGGTCAATAATCGATTACTGAACTCCAATGATTTATCTGCATATTGTGAGCGATAACCAGCACAAAAGCACTGTGACCACAGTTTGCAAAGAGTTGATATTCTTTGCTGTTACTAAGTTCCTGGTGCACAGTAATATATAATTCCTAGTACCATATGCATGCAATATGTTTATATGAATTACTGGGTTCATGATAGGCTTGTTTTTGTAGTGAAAACAGTGGTGCCTGTCATTTCACAAATAGTTATCAGTCCTCACCATCAGGCATGTCTGGTGGTTTACAAAGTAATCCTCTGGTTCCAAATTATGACCCGAACTACTGCATTCCTTGACTATTGTTACTGAGCATGTTCTGCTTAAATACGATATTGTCTTAAACGTGTTGAAATAGCGTGAACATCAGGTCATGAAATATTTGTAAATAGATCAGCTTTGGCTTTTTCGCTTTTATGTGACCATGAATGCATCAGCTAATGAATTTAAACATTCCAGGGACAAATGCAGGAAAATTTGAACAAATACTTTAAAATGATTGAAATAATTGTCATTACGTCAAATTTGTCATGTTACCATGCTTCAACATGCTGAACATGTTTTTAGCCCATTATGTTTCACATGATATGACAGTGACAACTATCAGCACAGTCTGTGCCAAAATGTTTGAGAATACAAACCTGAACAGGGCACTTAGCATCATTTTTATGGACTATCATTAGCTGAACTGACTAGAACAACCGATTTTTACCAAGTTTACTGGACCTTAGCTTTGGATTAGTGGCTTTAGTCTCAGACTGCCAATGATTCTGATATTGAAAAGTATATTTTCTCAGTGAAAAAGAATGTTAATATTAAAGTTACAGCTTATTCTAGCATCATGAAGCGATTGACCACGGTTGAGATGGATCAACAGGATTCTTGTTACTTCAGATTTTGTTTTTAGTGTTTAAGTGTGGTTACTATAGTATAACGTGTACAGGTAACCATGGTGATAAGTACAAGGAAGTGATAGTGTATCCTGTTCCCAGAATCACGTTAGCAGGATGATGGTAATTAAACAGGCATTTTTTTATCACCATGATTATGCGATAGGATTTGTGTTTTAATTCCTTCCTTTTCCAAGTCAGTATCACTGTGGGCTATGAAACACAGCTTTACCCTCTGTTGGCATGCTTTATCTTAATATTTTTACAACTGTTACTTGTGTTTTCATTTTTCATTTATGCTCCTTTTTATTACCCTTAAGGGCACATGTATAAATTATTGTACTGTAGTGTTGGAATAAGTGTTAGTGCAAGTTTGATGCTATGCAGTAAAACTGTAATCATACCACTGATTACTTTGTAATCGTAATGTTCATGGTATGTTAATCAGAGTGATCATCCTAATAATAATAATTAATATTGCTGCCAGGATTGCCATTATGTTCAGTGATTGGAAATGAGGCATTTACGTCTAGGGAACCCTGATGTTAGACAAACATTGAGAGTTAAAGATTCAGGGCTCCCCATTCCTCGTTGATGAGGAAACAGCATGGCTGCAAATATCAACATGTTCTACATGCTCAAGGATCCACGGACCCACCTCATTTTCAAACACTGGAGTAGGAAAACTTCTATCTTGTCTACATCTGTAATTTTCGATGCATTGTTTATGTATGATGATGGTTGATTTTGGCAAACACTCAAGGAAGTCAGACTTACAAGCCTTTGGAACGTTAAACAATTCTTTATCATCAGCCACTTGTGAGTACCTGGATGCCACCCTACACAAATTATGGGCGGTTTAATGTGTTGAAAAGGCAGTGTAAATACAAGGCAGTCATCAGCGCCAACTTCCTGGTTCTTGATCAGGACATTAGTGAGCACATCACTGAACAAAATACATTCCTTTAAGATCGTTTGATCCAGTATGGTCTCGTTAACATTTCCAGGTTTATATTTCGAAGGCAATACTTTGAATAATGTGAAGTTCTCTGTTACCAGACTGTTTTGTTGTGATGCAATGTGATGTGTTTAGTCATGTAATAAGTGGAAGATGGTTATCTCATGGTTTGGATAGAGGTAATTTGGACTGGTATGAAGCTTGGGGAGTGATTACCGCAAGATGTTTACAAGGAATAGGAATGCAGGATGTACCTATGATGCATGCAGGTGTTTGATATTACTGAGGAAGAACATGCTGAGTACAGTATCGGTAGCCATTATATGAGTAGGACGAGTTACTTCATCATTAACTCTGGTCTGCTGATATTAGTACTCTTTAAATATTAGGGGCACAGGTTTTCCAGCCATTTGCTATGCAGAGTTACGGCCCTTAGGCATGCCAGAAACCTATGACTCGGATTGGCTTGGTTATGTTTCAAGGTTTGCTGATACCATACCCGTGCTTATGTGTTTAACCAAAGTGGTAAATGTCTTAGACTCTCCTACTCCCACACTGGAGTGAGATACGACGGGAACACTGTTCAGAGGTGTATTATACATGATTTACACATTTGGATTAACTTTTCTCAATATATTGAGACAGATGATAGGAAAAAGAAATTCCATTTCACCCTTCAACATGTAATTTACTGGTGAAAGCTATAGTGATATAGTGAGTGAGTGAGTATGGTTTTACGCCGCTTTTAGCAATATTCCAACAATATCACGGCGGGGGACACCAGAAATGGGCTTCACACATTGTGCCCATGTGGGGATTCGAACCCGGGTCTTCTTTTTTCATGTTTTTAAATGTCCCTAAGTGTGTGCAGGAACTGAATTCAGACTTTTTGGCACATTTTCATATTTTCTTATCAAAGAAGTGTAAAATGACAAAGAAAAAACATAAATAGTTCATAACACATAAAGTGAAATTCTACCTAGCAGCAATCAGATTATGATAACAGAGACAAACTAACACACTCAGTTTCAGTGTTGTGTTGTCAATAATATGGTTATCATAAGATAAAGTAAATAAGAATCTGACATAAAGTTGATGAATATTAATCAAAATAATGAATTTGATAAGTGAAGAATTTTATTATTGTTCTAAATGCTATCCAGTATACATTTGGAAATTTCCTCTCTGGCTTGCATCTGGAGTGCGTGGCAGTTCCATTCATGTGTAACATTTGCTTGATACTGGAGAGACCTGGACTGAATGCGTGGTGACAGCCTGCTCAGGATACATCTGAATTCTGATAGACCTCTGTACATTACACCACACACAAACAGGCTCAGTTATCATGGTTATGCATGCAAGCATATGTCAGTATGCCAACAATAGAAATGCTTGGATGGTTTTCGTCATTAGGGACAGCTTGTGTTTCCAGGGAGAAAATAGCACTTCAACAGAAATCGATGTATATGCACAATATTCAGTTCATCAACGTGATCAATAATATAGTCATGGCACAGCTTTCTAGATCATCGGGGGGTAAATATGGCTTGGAATAAGCATGATAAGGTCAAACCAGAAAACTAAGTTGTTACTTGGTATGATTAGTAAGTTTGTGGTTTAATGCTGACCTCGGCAGTATTCCAGCTATAAGATGGATGGGTGGTCTGTAAATAATTAAGTATGGATCAGACAGGCCAGTGATTGAATCATAATAAGTATCGATTCATACCACTGGGAAAGGATCAGCCAATTGTTTCTGTCTGACAACCTGATCCATTTAGTTGCATCTTACTGCAAGCACGCAGTGGGTACTGAAGACCAATATTCTTTCTTGGAATCTCCACAGGTGTGCATGCTTAAGTAAGAGACTAAAATTTTTGGTTGATTTTGTCCACCATTATCATAAGTATAAACATGCTTGATGAAAACGAAAAGCCTATCTAGTCCTAGTAAGAATATGGTTAATCAGAAGTGCAATGGCATGACCTGTTTGTTGTTGTAATTGTGTCGTGACTTAGGTCATTTGTAGTCATGGTAATTATCACAGCATATACCCTGATGAGAGATGTAGCTGACTACCTGTGTCCTGTAGTGATATATTTGTGCAATATTAGCATGATTAATGAGAACTGACTTACATAATTAGTTTTTTGGGGCCTGTTATTTTGTTCCAGGGTACCACTACAGCTCACTTGCAACTCTACAGGCTGGTGATGCAGTTTGTGTTCAATTGTACTTGCTTAGAAGTCATGTGCTATTATTACAAGGGGCTTTTATGACTCAAAACAAGACTTCAATGTCAACTCCTGAAGGGGGCAGTGGGGTAGCCTTGTGGCTAAGGGCTCATCATGCCGAAGACCCGGGTTTGGTTCCTCATGTCGGCACAGTGTGTGAAGCCCATTTCTGGTGTCTCCTGTCTCGACATTCCTGGAATATTTTGCTAACAGCAGCATAAATCTAAACTCACTCACACTCAATTCCTGAAGCATGCACACTGCACATGTATGTGTTTTTGATTGAATGCTTATAAAATAATGCATAACACTATTAAACATCCCTGGTTGTCTTCATTGATAGGAATAATGACTAGCGTCCAGTGATTGTTGTAGTGTGTTTGTCTCCAGAGAGGTGAGGTGAGGTGAAACTGGGTTTAATAAACGTCGTGCTTGAGAATATTTCGCTCATATGACGACGTGCATGCATGTGTATGTGTATGTGCGGCTGCTTGTACTAGTCCAGACTTAAGCTGGTTTTATAGTGCTAGCTCACTGAGATACCATGCCGTAGTGAAGCATGAATACCCCACTGAGACACATTATACTGACTCGAGCCGACCAGTCCTTGTTGTACCCATTAATGCCGAGCGCCAGGGAGGGACCAACAAGTACCATATTTTAACGTCTTTTGGTATGACGCGGTCGGGGATCGAACCCGCAACCTTCTGCTCCGAGGCGGTCGTCTCCAGAGAGAGTGTGAATATGTAAAGTTCTGTATCTCTGGGGATGCAAGTATGAATACGTAGAGCATTCTGTTACCGTGTCAAACTAAGGGGATGTTCACTGTTGGAGAGATCAATACAGTTATATGTCAGCAGGCCTCCCTGGATGACTGCATCCTAATCTCAGATATCTGTATGTCATCAGCTCAAGCAGTTCTAGAATTCATCACCTGATTTGCCAGTCAGTCAACTCAGTAACTCGGCTAAATTAAATCTGGGAGAGACCTCTATCATACTCAGCACTTGTTTGGGTTGAAAGGCACAGCTTGTCTGAGATGTCCCACATTGATTGAGTCAAGAATGGGCAAGAAGGTTGTCACTTAAAGAGTTTGACAAGAGGAACAGGTCGTGTATCCCTGCAGGAAGAGCTCTTGTCTTTATGCACAGGCAACATCTCTTTCAACTCTTTGGAGGTGATGGTTTTGTCCTTTTAGCACTACAATTTAAAGGACCTTTACACCAGATTGTGATTAGTACTGATTACAGACCCCAAAGGCCCTGGACTTGATTTTTTTATGTGCAAATGATCTACATATTTCCTTTAGCATGGTTAGATGTGTGTTTTCACTTTTCTGCAGCAAATGACATGCTGCACAGAAATCTGGCTAATGGCAAAAAGTGGTAGTCTGCAATGAAATGTCACCTGTCCTTCGAGAATCTTAGTGGGTGTTGCGGTAGCCTAGTGGTTGAAGTGTCCACTCGTCACACTGAAGACCTGGGTTTGATACTCTTCATGGTTACAATGTGTGAAGTCCATGTTGGGTGTCCCCCGCTGTGATATCCCTGGATATCTAACTCATGCTCACACACTCCTGATTGTCAGTAGTGTTTGACTGAGAGAAAAGGTTTGATTCAACCCTGTTGACCTCGCTTACATTATTTGACATGCATAAGCAGATACATGGTTAAGGACGCTATAGCTCTTGTAGTCGTAAAGTGCATATGACAAGTGTTTTCTAAGTGCTTTGCAACTATTTCAAGTAATCTTATTATTCTGACCAAACATTACTCTTACCCCGAATACAAATGTTTATCTGGAGAAAAGATAACATAGTGACACTTACTCAATAAATAACATGGATTTTTGTAATTCAAAATGTCATGACAATATACTTTGTTCAATCTTTGTTAGTTGACATGTTTTTCCTCTTATTGGTCATTTCTTTTTATAAGTTTTATGGAGGTTACACCAAATGTCAGATGGTAGGTGTTATGTTCGGGAGAAGAATAACACTGTCGTTCAGCGTTTCAGTTGTCATGGTCAAACTGCTGTTCCTCCATAGTGTATTGTCAGTGATCATGGTATTCTAGGTCAGATATTTGCCATTTCACGACTGATGAAATTTATTGAAATTAAAAAATTGCTTGTTCTTATATTAATGTTGTGACAGATGCATTGTTGGCTTTGAACTGGCATTCGCATAAATTTGGTGGCACATTAAATTCTGTGATCATGGTCATGGTAGTCCTGGAAGTAATCAATTCCAAAATATTGATCTTTTCGCCGTTAATCGATTTCTTTTAGCTTTTGTTTTAAGCAAGTGCTCGGAAATTGTTGACTTTATGTCATATATTTCCATATTGCTAGTCATGCTAGTAACCCATTTATTCGGGCCCATCAATGTACAGACCTACAATTAGCCTTGTAGATGATAGATGTATATGATAAGTGGATAAGACCTTGTGCATTAAGGATTTTACAGCATGACCTGACATGATTTGCATCGTCACTTTAATGTCCTCCTCACTGGATCAAATGGAAGAAGACAGACTGCCTGTGCGAGTTCAGCAATCATGGTTTTAGGCATTTTTCTTTTCCCGTTGACTAATGGACATTGATTGATCTATTTTTACAAGATAAGAAGGGGGAATTTCAGGCTTTTATACTGCAAATACAAGTTAATGCAATGATAGAGACCGAAGAAGAGCTTACAAGAGTAATTGAAGACTTTGTTTGGCAGGAAGAAAACTTAATTTGGGGATTTTAGAAATACCCATATTAGAGTTTAAGACATATTACTGAGTTAAGAACTGGATTTAAGCCTGTTCAGCATGTGTTCAGTGAAAGTCTTTTGCTGATATTGGACTCGCTTTAAGGTTATATATATTTATGTTTCTTTGATCTTACTGAGCATGTTGAACAGTGACAAAAAACGTTTTCTTGAGCAAGGCAGGTTCGGAAGGACTGATATAATTCTAGTGGGGCATACATTGCAGGTGACAAAACAGGCACTTCTCCAAAACAAACTAGCTAGTAATGAAGGTAGCCTTTGCAGTGTTGGAAGTTGCTTGTATTTGTTGCCATGGTAACTAGTGTTTGAATAAAGGAAATTGCTAAATGAGAATTACCCAGTTACGAGTAGTATTTTACTATTGCTATTTTCGATCAATGCTTTGGGCGAGTGTACTGTTCTGGTTGTTTGACGAGCAATAACAAAAACAGGTTTTTCCCTGCAGAAATGTAAATGGCACCACCCTGCTGGCCTGTGTCAGTTTGTCCAAATCATGAAGGCAAGTAGCATTTCAGTCTTCTGGAGTTTGACGGTGTTCTTACATACTACATAAAAAAGTTGGGGACCCAAAATATGTTTTGGTTATGTTTTCAGTATGAAGACAAAGTTTCCTTAAATGTATGGTATGTGAAATGTATTTTTTGATAATTTTTTAAGTTGTTCACTGGTCAGGAGGGGGACATGGGTTGATGTACCCTCTATGTTTGACTATGTTCCCTGAGCCCGAACTGGGGGTACATCAACCCATGGGCCCTGAGGGACCAGTGAACAACGTATTTATCTTACCGAACACCTCAATGTTAATTTTGAACTGTTTGAATCATGGGTATTTGATCATTATATAAGGGGTACCGAAGTTAGGCAACAGCCCAAACACTACTAACACGAAGTACCAAACAAATTCCAACAGTTCGGCATTTCCAGCGGGTAACATAAATAAATTTGCTCACTTGTAAGTGGGGTACATTGATTAGCTCAGCCAGTCAGAAAATGACATCTATGTGTGCGGTAAGATAAAATGTTTTGTTCAGTACATGCTACCATTTGGTGTTAAGGAAAAGATTCAAATTAAGCCCTTGGCGTTTTTGGATTTGAAACTGTCATGGTGGTAAAGCTGTGTAAATATGGATTTTCTTGTTAGGAAGTAGAAACCAATTAATTATCTTTCCATGTAATGTTTCGATCGTGACCCTGAGGGCTGTTGGTGTCATTAATAACAACAATCAAGTGTGTGCCTTTTGTCCTCTTGGTTGTCCTCAACATGACCTGATGCTTGTTGTTCGTAAGGTAGATGTGATCATAGAGATTATTCCTAGTTTGCCAGATGTTCTCATGTACAAACGCCAGGGGAATGGAGATTGCTCAAAGAAGAGATTAAGGAACCAATAATCCTAATGGGGACACAAAAGTGATGCATTTGTATTTTCAAACTCAGTTCAAGTTGATAAAAATGTAAATATTTTCCACACCACATTTGTAGGGTTTGCACAGATTTGAAAAGTCCAGTGAAAGAATTTAACAATGTCCAGTGAAACATCTCAGATTCTTCACTTTACCATAGAAGTGTTTGCACATGCTGCAATTGTTTCGACAGTTTTTAAAAAGTACAGGAATGTATATAAAGTAGGTCCAGCTATTACAAAACTACTACTGTAGTATTTATGTCTTAACAAAAACTCTTTCCTTAGCAGACATTTTGTGAGTTTCAGAGTGAAACTTAAGCCAGTAGTCCAAAATCCTGTTAAAAGTCTGTTCCGTTTAGTTATCTGGGCAAGTAATTATCTATATAACACTAACATTTAGTGGATATGATGTCCAGAAGCCAGGGGCACCGACAAAAGTTCTTTTGCTTATGTTTTAACAAAAGTGGTCCCACTTTGAGAGTGTCCCTACAACATGTACAATGTGTACTGTAACATGACTACCAAGCTGAAATACATGTTAAAGATACATACATATGATTATGCATTTGATCAACGAGCACAGAATGTGCTGACTCTGCATAACTGTTTACATGGTGAAGTCAAAGAAGATTGACACACTTGGCAATGTGCAGATCCTGTAATATCTGCCAGAAATTCCTAGCATTAATAAAGGTTTTTACCCATATCCACATGAGCCAGTTGTGGATGGTGCTGTTCTCGGTGATGGTAATGACTTGAAGTGACATTCCCTCTAGCATGTATCCTCTGACAAGGAGCATATTAGCCACACACCTGAAGCAATCTCCCCAAGGTGGAAGGTATTTGGGGGCAAGGGAATGAGATGGGCAGCGTGTTGTCTCTACATGTTTATCATTGCAACACTGATTGGTTTTCAAAGTGTTGATGACATTCATACAATATACAGGCAGCTTATGATAGTGAGGGCTGTGCTGGGCTATGATTCACCATTGCTCTGTATTTACAATGCATGAAAATATCTTTTTAAACATGGACACCACAAAGATTTTAACCAGTGCGTCGCTGCATTACCTGCAGAGTTCTTACAAATATGTCATATGTATATTGTGGTTAGAACTGACTCATGGTTGTCATAACAGGCAAGTAATAGGAAAGAATGGTCAGGCCTTTGGAAATGGTTGATGCTTGTCACCATATCCCATTTGTGTAGTTAAAGCTCATGATGTCAATCACTGGATTGTGAGGTCTCGGCTGGATTACTTAGAGACTGCTGTAATAAAGCGGAATATTGCTGAATGCAGCATTTGAATGAATGAATGAATGAATGTGTATTGAATCGCATATCGGATTCTAGTGATTGCATACTTTCTAGGAAGACATTACCACTCTACTGGCAAATTCTTTCTCTTGACATGGCAAACATATGGTCGTGATGCTTTCAATGAACTGTCGTGGCCAAAAGATGAATTTCTGAATCAAGTATAAAGTGCCAGTGATCTAACTTCAGAATCAAAGCCTCAGCAAAATGATTTGCTACGTGAAATTGGTGTCACGTGACCATCCATGGATGAGCTATTACGATGACATGTTGACCACCCAGGGCTTGTAGCAACCCTCTACATTGTTGACTTTGTCTTGGCTTTGTCCTGTATTGTAATTGATATTGGTGAAAGTAAGGGTAAGAAGTGGTGGTATTTGTGGCATGTCACTGGGTTGTTTAGGGCCAGTGTGGTTTATAAGGAAGGAAACCTTGGCGTGACTTGACAGCCTATTAAAAGTAGATGGGCCCTGGTATTGTGAAGCCATCAAACCTCTTGACTGTAGTCTGTCTTATTGACAAGGGTATAGAGGACTTACAGCTTGTTCAAAGACCAGTGCTGTGCTTCTTCTCAAAGCAGTGATCAGAATAATCTAATTTGTGTCATGACATTTGCATGATTTGAACCAAGTCTGATATCATGTAGTAACACGAACTTAACCTTATCAAGATTGGGAATTTACTGATTCAGATACTGATGATCATTATGAACTCATGGAAAGACAACCCCAGAGAATATGTGTATCAGGGATTTATCTGATCTCAGTGTTCTTTGAAGACTCATTACAGTGCTAAAAAAGATTTTCCTTACAACTTTGTATCAGTTATTTTAATGTCTTGTCTTAACTTGGGCATTGTTTTTAGTTTTAGTTTGTAATTTCTTAGTGGAACTAATCAAAATTGGACAAGACAAACTGCTGATTAATATTATGGGAAATGATTAATTTTGTTTGGTATACAATCAGGTGCAATGAAGCAGGTCACTGATTTTGATCAGCGAATCCATTTGGTCACCTTGTATGACAAGTGTAGGTTGCTGGAGACCAATTCTCACTCAGCATGCATGCTGATAGGCTATTCATTTGACTGTCATGGTAGTATTGACTGTGAAGCATTGGAAGGTCAGCAGTAGGGATGAAACAGTATACCGCGGTATGAGTAGAACCGCGGTTTTTTTACCTCCGTTTCAGTATACCGTAATGGCTGCAATCCAAAAATTCGGTGTTTTCGTACCATCATTTTTAACCTATTTCTATCTAGTCATAAAATGACTCTTTTGGTCATTCAAAATAACAGAGATTATGGTTATATTTTTTCCATGTTATTAAAACAATGTAATGTTTGGCTTTTGTCAATATTCTGCATTATGATCATATCTCATATACCGAACGAAACGGACCGAACCGAAGGCCTTGTACCGCAATACATACTGTACCGTAGTAAGAGCGTACCGTCACCCCTAGTGAGCAGCCGTACCCATAGTCACTGTTGCCTGTATCTGGTACCTAAAATGAGCTGGTTTCAACCGCTGCATTGTGGGTTGTGGTGCTTATGTACATTATGTATTAAGCTGGTTTTGTCTTTCCACTGATATGGCCTCGTTTTGTGTCTACATGTTAAGTCAGCATGTAAACATGGATCTACAATGGCTGGCGACATTGGTCAGTGTGTAATTTGAATCACGTTGAAGGAAGGGGTTTGTTTTAAGGGATTCTCTAATCAGGAAATCAATACTTGTTATGATGAATATTAGTTATTGATGCTGATTCAATGTTGAACAAAGCCAAATACCAAGCACTGTGTGCGGAAGTTTGGAGTGTTTAGTTTTTGCTGTGTTACGACAACAGGCGTAGATTGAAAGTGATCTCAAGGAAACGGGAAGAAACAACAGCTTAAATGACAGGCTATCACAGTGGATAGCTGTCGCAAGGATGATTTGTGTACCATATTTTCTTGAGTATAGTGCACATCTGAGCATAATGTGCACCAGATGAGGTTCAGTATTTTGGGAAAAAATAATTGAAGTATTATAACGCTGACAAGTTGTTATAACTGGCTTCTATTTTGAAACTAGGATATACACAAATATCACTCCAAATAGCTTACTTGATTGCCATTTGTAAGGTTTCACATTCCTTTAGTTGGTGCTATTGTCATGGCTGAAATAAGTTCCTTGTGCATGGTGTGTGTTGGCTCACTTGGAAATATTTTCTCATGTAAATATAGTTGTCAATGTGACACATGAAAACAAATGCACTTTATGTGCTGTGTGTTCTATGAAATCAAACATGGGATGCAGAAACTGTCATGGGTATTACCAATCTCTGAAAAAATGCTGACTTTGCAAATACAACTGCTTATCTAGGTCAGGGTGAAATGACATTTGTTGATTTCAAAATGGCCCTAAATAATCTTATTGTCAGTTAACTTAAAATTCCAAAGGGCACACCTGAAGATCTTTTGAGTACACAATGATACACTTAAAAAAGTAAATCTTTATCCCTGTAAAAGTATTTAATGTATTTGGTGATGTGAATAGTTCAACAACAGCTGTTTATATATTTACTGTGGCAGCTATACAGAGTGTAAATATTCTAACAATACAGCCTTCCAAAAGTTTACAACAGCAAAACAAAGGCATGACATAACAATGTGTTACGAGCCTGGCTTACCTGTGTGATCAGGTGTCATTGTGTTTCGTCTGCTCCTTGGTGTTATGTCACCATGGCGACAGCAAGTCTTGCCCAAAACAGATTACCAAAGATGAAACATAGCTCATCAGGGATCACACATGCACATATTCATAAATCTCTTAGAATTTGAGGAGGCCATCTGAGCATTTATTTTTGGACTAAATACACTGTTGACAGCAATTTTGATACAGACAAATGCTATTCACGTGATTTAGAATTTCCGAAACATTTGAAAGGGCCTGGATCCTCATTTTTTGCTAACCTGTATGTTTGTGATGTATTTTTGTAATGTAGACATGGAAGAGCTTGGTCAAGCTTTCCTAAAGTATTCCTGGTACTGTTATTGTAGAGTATGTTTGCTATTTGGCAATATTTGTTTTGTTCATCTGGGTCATTTGGTGATGACAGTAATGTCAGTGTTTAAGATAAATGGTAATTGAACTGAAATAATTGTGTGAACTTGCATAATTTTGTCGCTTGCTTTTTTTTTTAGTTGAATTTAACCTTATGTTATGGTGGTAGTGTGGTAAAAATAATGTTGATCTTTGTATTCCATATTTAGCATCTGTGTTAGGGATGGCATTGCAGAGCTGGAACTTGTATTGATAGCAGGTTAACGTGGAATACCACCACAGATGCCCTGTATAGTAAATGTCAACAACGCCTCCATCTAATGTGCAAACTGCGATCTTTTAATGTTTCCCAGTCTGTTAGGATGTTGTTTTATACCACTTTCATTCAGAGTATACTCACTTTGTCTTCTCAGTGCTGGTTCGAGTCTCTTTCAGTCAAAAGAAATCAAATCTTAACAAACTTGTAAATACAGCTAGTAAAATAGCCGGGGTCACTTTCGATAATCATTCACTTCTCTATGAGCGGCAAGTACTTTCAACGTCTGAAAAAATCATTAATGACACAACACATTTTTTAAATCTTTAAACGTTAAACCCAATTTCACCTCACCCACCTCACCTTTTAAATCTAGAGTATAAGCTTTTACCTTCGGGCAGCCGCTACACAGTGCCAATCACCAAGACTAAACAAGCTCGAACATCTTTGTACCTCAAAGTATTGCAATTTTAAACAAATGTTGAATGTCCAGGTATCATCTTATTCATTTAATTATATTTAAGCACATATTTATCTCTTTTTATGTTTTTAGGAATGTCATTTTTTTATGTTGTTATTCATTTGTATTTTTGTCAAGCTCTCTGAACCAAAACGAATTCCTTTTAAGGTAATAAAGTATTGTCTGTGTGTCTGTCTGTTAATGCCATTATAAATGTTCTTTGAAAAGTAACAGGGGTGGTGGTCACTTGTTAAGTTTTCATAGATTGAGGAGTAGAGAACAGGCAGTTCAAACATCAGTGAAACTAAAAAGTACATTTATTGTTACTTTGCACAGTGTGCGAAATTTACACTGGTCCTGTGGTCTCTGGTTAGTAAAAATTCATATGGACCACAAAATGATAAGTTTGCAGTGGTCCTGGTGGCTAGTGAATTTTGTATTGATAGTTAAGTAAATCTACAAATTTTATTTTGGACCAGTGAAGTACAGCCAGGACCACTAATTATTGTCCACTCACTGGTCCTGCGGGAAATGGGAAATTTTCAAAGGTTTCTTTCCCTGTTTGCCGTTATATATACTCTTTCCACACTGCTGTGCTAATGTAAAAAGATGTTTAATATCTGATTGTCACGCAACAATACAGATAGTCATATCAATATTTGGGCTTAGTAGCAGGTGTGTATAGTTCAGCTGTGAAATTCAGCATAATCAATTGAGCCAAGTAAGAGTAACTACTAGAAATTTGTATTCTAAGGGTTTAAAAACCTTTCATGTACTTGCTACCCTTTATGAATATTCTCTTATCGATATTAGCTTCAGTATCATATGTCGGTATATCTAAAATACCATAAATACCGCCTGAGACGAACTTTGAGGATATCGTGTATAAACTTTGGTACGTTAGCTATCATGTTGTATCTGGCAATAAATGTTCACCCTTGTTAGACAGATGCACATTAGTTCAAGAATTTGTCAATCAGTTGGTTTGCCTTAATGGTCACTTGAGTGAGTTTAGTTTTATGCCACTTTTAGCAATATTCCAGCTATATCACAGCGGGGGACACCAGAAATGGGCTTCACACAATGGTCACTTGAGAGCCACATTTGTTTTCAAAACTGGAGGTTGTTGATTGGTATTAGATTTGTGAAATGTTAAAGTTAATTGGTATGATTGGTATCATGAAGAAAATATTTGGCTGAATTGAGGGGTAATGAATGATTTGGAAATTACAAGTCAAATGTGTGAAATATTCAGTTTCTTTCATTATGGAAATAGATACCTAACTCCACCATGTCAATAAGAAGGGGAAAAAACTGTTCGCTAGATTTCAGTTTTGTCAGCAACTTTTTAAAAATCTGTTTGAATAATAGAACTTTTTAACTTTTGTTTGAATCAAATCACATTCTTATTTTACATATATGACATGAGATTTGTATTGAGTGGCTGTGAGAAGAGTGAACAGCTACAGAAGCCCCCTGCCTGCCTCATCCCTCCTTCCCTCGGCTCTACTGTTATCAGCCCACAGAGTGATGAGGAGGAGAGGTGGTGTTACCTTCACATTAAATGCTCAGCGCTACACCTACGTGTGCCTGTTACCTAAATTTAGCTCACAGGGAATTGGCGCTCTATTTTTTCTTGCATTCCAGACTTTGGCTAAGAAAAGCACAGGTTGTTTATCTGCTTGTTTATAGAGTGCATCTGAACGTTCTCTTGTTGGAATAATGTGACGGAAAGTTGAACAGTTTCATATCACTTGAAGGGAATAGCTTAAATCAGTCATTTATCTTTGATGCATTTTCATGATAAGTCAGTTAATGTGTTGTGTTATGATCCTGGTCAAACTCAGATGAAGATGACCTTAAAGTACTCAGTAGATTTAAGCTTAAGGGTACTAGGAAACCACTTGTTAGTACCAGAATGACATGAATCTCAGGAATAACACGTTTTCTGTGAGATCTCCTTGACGAGGGAGAGGTCTTCTTGATCCACAGCCCCCATAACCAGGCACAGCCGAGACGGTGTAATTGATAAGTGACTGATTGGGGTAATCATTTATCAGTGCTTATTGCCAGAATGATGAATGTAATAAATTGAGTGAACAGACAAGTAAAGTGGCCTTTAACCTTGTTGAATGTCGAGGACTGGAACCTCTCATGAGTCAATTTACTATGCTGTTCCTCTTTCATTAAAGGCCTACGTTATCATGACCATTTTTCTGTTGTGCTGTTCATCTCCGTGAACAATTTTAAGTTTCTTTTGCCAAATGTAATGAATAGAAACTGACTTTATATTGTAAAACCAGCTATAAATAATTTTCACACAACTTTAGCACTTCTCGGGATTCTTACCACATGTCAGTGCACAGGGGTCTCCACTTATCAGTTCAGGCTGATTGGTGGTTCCAGCCATGGGTGCATACCGTACAATGGCTGTTGCCTCAAATCATGGGCCTATCATCTGGCTGAGCAAGTGTTTCAGCTTGTTAGAGGTGTTGGCTACATAAACATTACATAGTCGGAGACAGGGGAGGAATAAGTAAATATTTAACATTTCATAAGCAGATAAGAGACTTTTATCGCATCTTCATCTGATGTTAAAAACCAAAGGGTTATTGTGGTGCAATACCAAAGTATTTAAGCAGTAAATTGGTGGAGTGTGTTGTACTGTAAGATTTTATAATTACTGTAATTACAGGACTTTTATATTTCTTGTTAAGTATTGGTACAATGAATATTATTGTGTATCCCTAGGGATGCAGTATTGTTTTTTAGCATCCATTCTCTCCATTCTGCATCATGGTAAACTCCAACTCCAGTCTTTTTTTAGCCTGAAACGTGACCGCAGTGACTTGTACCACAAGGACTTCTAGTGTAGGCGAATAGCTAGAGGGTTTAGAAGGCCTGTGTTGTCATTGTCCTCTAGACCTCTTGCATGTTGCTGTGACCACTCCAGAGACTGGCAGAGAGCTCTAGGGTGGAGGCTAGTAATGAGACTGTCAGGTCTACATAGGATGTCCATGTTTCTACTTGACCTCACGCTCTTGAGGAAACATTACAAGGATCTGTGTGGGTTGTTAATGGTCATACTGTTTGACGTGTTCAGACCGGGCTGAAAGAGAATGAGGAAAATAATTGGTTTGGTTACATCGTGAATGGAAGCTTTTATACATGAAACATGATGAACCATCTGATCATTCTGAGAGCAATCCGGGTAATACTTAAGTGACTAAATACATGGTAAACATCAGTAGGTGCGATGAGTTACAGTAACATTGTGTGAGTACATGATGTATCAGTAATATTATCATGGTTATCATTAGGGGTGAAACAATACAGCAAGGTTACACTATAATACATACCTGATTAACACGATACATAGGTCATGATGTGATACATATTACGATACATAGGTCATGATGTGATACATATCACAATACATAGGTCATGATGTGATACTTATCATGATACATAGGTCACACTGTGATACATATCATGATTCGTAGGTCATGATGTGATACATATCACGATACATAGGTCATGATGTGATACATATCACGATACGTAGGTCATGATGTGATACTTATGATACATAGGTCACACTGTGATACATATCATGATTCGTAGGTCATGATGTGATACATATACACGATACATAGGTCATGATGTGATACATATCACGATACATAGGTCATGATGTGATACATATTACGATACATAGGTCATGATGTGATACATATCACGATACATAGGTCATGATGTGATACATATCCCACGATACATAGGTCATGATGTGATACATATCACAATACATAGGTCATGATGTGATACATATACATATCATGATACATAAGTCATGATGTGATACATATCATGATACATAGGTCATGATGTGATACATATCACGATACAAAGGTCATGATGTGATACATATCACGATACATACGTCATGATGTGATACATACTACGATACATAGGTCATGATGTGATACATATCACGATACGTAGGTCATGATGTGATACATATCACGATACATAGGTCATGATGTGATACATATACATATCATGATACATAGGTCATGATGTGATACATACCATGATACATAGGTCATGATGTGATACATATCACGATACATACGTCATGATGTGATACATACCACGATACATAGGTTACAATATGATGTGTATCACGATACTCATATTTTTGTCAGTTTGTGTGGAAAGCTCATGGCTAGAAGTTGAAGTACTAAAACTATCTCAGAGTGGGATCAACACTGAAACCTGGCTGAAAAAAACATGTTTGTAGTGATTATTAGAAGGAGGCAACTTGAAAAGCTGTCATGCCAACACATGTTTCCATGTGTGACTGATAAAAATACTGAAGGGTCATTTACACAGGAACAATTATTTTTATGAACACGTCGTCGAAACAGAAAAAAGACATATCATGTATCATTGTCACGTGAAAATTCATTATGCACTGGTGCACCGAATTGTGGTTTCAATCGCAGTGGTCTCTCCATATCCTGGTATTTATCCAGGCGAGGACCCACCTGTTTTAAGCGTTTTCAGTGGTTGTGTCTCACTTTATCTAATCTGTGCTGTGTAAGAAATCACAGGATTAAATTCTGTGGACTTGGGTCATTGTCATTGTATGGGTAAATGTGTGTTGGGCTTTCTTGAGTTTGGGACATGTTGGTTATAAATTTGTTGTAGTTGGTTTCAGATATATGTATATGTCAGGGTAGAGACTGCGATCTGGTAGAATTGGAGATTCTACCAGTAGAGATTGCGATCAGAGTCTCTACCGGTACATTTTCCAATTCAACTAGTAGAAACTCTGATCCTACTAGTAGTAGAGGCTGCAATCATCTTCAACTGGTAGAAACTCCGAGTGATCTGTGGGTAAACAACAAAGACACTTTTTCTGAACAGTACTATACATTTTATTCAGATATAACACTAGACTGTTTCCACTGAAGTCTTGGGGTGATTCTCTACATGCTAGTTTCTGGCTGTTCAGGACATGTTGGTTATAAGTTTGTTGTTGTTGGTTTCAGATGTATGGAGTCTTGGGGTGATTCTCTACATGCTAGTTTGTGGCTGTTCAGGACATGTTGGTTATAAGTTTGTTGTTGTTGGTTTCAGATGTATGGAGTCTTGGGGTGATTCTCTTCATGCTAGTTTGTGGCTGTTCAGGACATGTTGGATAAGTTTGTTGTTGTTGGTTTCAGATGTATGGAGTCTTGGGGTGATTCTCTACATGCTAGTTTGTGGCTGTGCCCCCTTCCAAGAAGCCAATGACAGCGAAACACTGACCATGATCATGGACTGCAAGTTCAACATCCCCGACCACATCTCTAGCAACTGCAGGGAGTAAGTGGAGGTTACACTACTAAAGTATTACTGCACAGACCCTAGAATGTCAGTGTTTCTCAAATACAGTTAAGAGATTTAATCAGTAGAGGACGTAACGTGTACGCGAGACGGTCGCCCGCTACGCGTACAAGTGACTACCTGAGAGGGGGTCACGCATTCGCGTGACTGCCTGATCACAGACAGGGAAGTTCTGCATGTCACACAAAAACGCGTCTAAAAGTGTTATTTATGAAAATAATGAAACAAAATTTGCTACAGTCATTAATAGGTGTTCAAGTTATTGATTGACATGAATGAAAACGTGTAAAGAAAACATTAGATAGTCAAATTTTGACAAAAATGTGCAAAATTTAGGCAAAATTTGACAATATTGAACAGCGAATTTCACCTATGTGCATATTTTTCAGAAACTTACATTTAGTATTTTCTGAAAGCTCATTCATCGCAGATTCAAAATATATATGCAGCTTTGAGGCACACCAACGCACACCGTTTGTTATTGTGTTGAAACATGTTTACTTTCTTAAAAACTGCGCCGAACCGTCTCGTAGAAGTGACTGGGAAAGCGAGTCATTAAGGGGAGGTAACTGATGCCTGACTAAATTGCTCTGTCAAAACATCCGTCTTGTGACTTGGACTGTCAGAAGCGTCGCATTTACTATATATGGGGATATTTATTGCGTTACAACAAAGAGGATATAATAAATTAATACACATTCACGAATAATTTTTTTTTGTTCATACGGACTATATTATTTGGTGGAAGTATAATCATTGGAATAAGGACTAAGAGAGGTGGTCACTTCTACCAGTGTAAAACAATGTGCCCTGCGTAAGTTTTCAGTTTGCTGTTATATTAGTGGGTTTTGGCGACAATTTTCAACCATGTGCCCGATTTCACCCGGCGTGATTTTAATATTTTCTGAAAACTCGTTCAATGGAGATTTACCTCGTGTAAATAGTTTTTCATGCACACGACGCACATAGGTGTGCCATCGCGTTGAAACATGTCTACTTTCCTCCCACTGCTCGTCATAGACATAGACAAACATATCGTCCTCGCAGACCCGTTCGCAGCGTCACGAGAGCGCCTTGCAGAAGCAAGTGCACGACTGTTTGGGAGAGGGTCATCCGTGGCGTTGACTACCTGTCGATGGACATATTTCATCCAGTAGCACACAAGCGTCTCTAAGTACAATTTATAAAAACAAAAATCAAACCCGAACATACGTTGACATGAGAAGTACATACTTCATTGAGCTTTGACATATATATTTAATATCCCAGACATTTTTAAGGAAATTATGCTAAGTATAAGAAGAAGTAGTCAGTTTTTGGCGACAATTTTGACCTATGTGCCAATTTCACAGAAACATGATTTTAATATTTTCTGAAAGCTTATTCCATGGAGATTTACCCCATGTAAATACTTTTCCATGTACCGCGAGCATACATAGGTGTGCCATCGGCGTTGAAACATGCCTACTTTCCTCCCACTGCTCGTCATAGACAAACTGTCCTCACAGATCCGTTCGCAGCGTCACGAGACGCCTCTCAGAATCACGAGCAACAGTAGCCAGATTTATCGACAATTTTGACCTATGTGCCAATGTCACACAAATAAGATTTTAATATTTTCTGAAAGCTTATTCAATGGAGATTTACCCCATGTAAATACTTTTTCCATGTACTAACGCACATAGGTGTGCCATCGCGTTGAAACATGTCTACCATCCTCCCACTGCTCGTCATAGACAAACAAACTGTCCTCACAGATCCGTTCAGCGTCACGAGGCGCCTCTCAGAATCACGAGCAAAAGTAGTCAGTTTTATCGACAATTTGACCTATGTGCCAATTTCACAGAAATATGATTTTAATATTTTCTGAAAGCTTATTCAATGGAGATTTACCCCATGTAAATACTTTTCCATGTACACGAACGCACATAGGTGTGCCATCGCTGTTGAAACATGTCTACCATCCTCCCACTGCTCGTCACAGACAAACAAACCTTCCTCACAGATCCGTTACGCGATACGAGAGCGCCTCTCAGAATCCACGAGCAAAAGTAGTCAGTTTTTGGCGACAATTTTGATCTATGTGCCAATTTCACACAAATATGATTTTAATATTTTCTGAAAGCTTATTCAATGGAGATTTACCCCATGTAAATACTTTTCCATGTACACCTAACGCACATAGGTGTGCCATCGGCGTTGAAACATGCCTACTTTCCTCCCACTGCTCGTCATAGACAAACTGTCCTCACAGATCCGTACGCCGCGTCACGAGACGCCTCTCAGAATCACGAGCAAAAGTAGCCAGATTTATATCGACAATTTTGACCTATGTGCCAATGTCACACAAATAAGATTTTAATATTTTCTGAAAGCTTATTCAATGGAGATTTACCCCATGTAAATACTTTTCCATGTACACTAACGCACATAGGTGTGCCATCGGCGTTGAAACATGTCTACCATCCTCCCACTGCTCGTCATAGACAAACAAACTGTCCTCACAGATCCGTTACGGCGTCGAGAGGCGCCTCTCAGAATCACGAGCAAAAGTAGCCAGATTTATAACGACAATTTTGACCTATGTGCCAATGTCACACAAATAAGATTTTAATATTTTCTGAAAGCTTATTCAATGGAGATTTACCCCATGTAAATACTTTTCCATGTACATCTAACGCCATAGGTGTGCCATCGCGTTGAAACATGTCTACCATCCTCCCACTGCTCGTCATAGACAAACAAACTGTCCTCACAGATCCGTTACGGCGTGCGAGACTACTCTCAGAATCCGCGAGCAAAAGTAGTCAGTTTTATCGACAATTTGACCTATGTGCCAATTTCACAGAAATATGATTTTAATATTTTCTGAAAGCTTATTCAATGGAGATTTACCCCATGTAAATACTTTTCCATGTACCACTAACGCACATAGGTGTGCCATCGCGTTGAAACATGTCTACCATCCTCCCACTGCTTTCGTCATAGACAAACAAACTGTCCTCACAGATCCGTTTACTGCGTCGAGACGCCTCTCAGAATCACGAGCAAAAGTAGTCAGTTTTATACGACAATTTGACCTATGTGCCAATTTCACAGAAATATGATTTTAATATTTTCTGAAAGCTTATTCAATGGAGATTTACCCCATGTAAATACTTTTCCATGTACAACACGAACGCACATAGGTGTGCCATCGGCGTTGAAACATGCCTACTTTCCTCCCACTGCTCGTCATAGACAAACTGTCCTCACAGATCCGTTCTGCGTCTGAGACGCCTCTCAGAATCACGAGCAACAGTAGCCAGTTTTATACGACAATTTTGACCTATGTGCCAATTTCACACAAATATGATTTTAATATTTTCTGAAAGCTCCTTCAATGGAGATTTGCCTCGTAAGTACTTTTCAGGTACACCGAACGCACATGGGTGTGTCATCGTGTTGAAACATATACATCTGAACTGACAGCTCTTGGCGTACAAGAGAGCAAGCGTATGCAAATAGATCACGTGACACCGGCTGACCCGGTGCGCAATATGCTGGCTCAATCAAGTGATACAACAAGTGGTAAGTAAAAATTCAGTGGACTACATTATCTATTTCCTAATGTTTTATATCATTGTCATCATAAACACATTAAGTATAGAAATACATATAACACAGAAACTAAAAAGCGACATTTAACAGATGTAATGATATGTGCAATGCACCTACCAAAATAAAGAGAGAATATACGACATTGTAATTGCTATATTGATTACACCCTGCCAACAACACTCAAAAAGATTATTTTATGATGTCACCAAAATTATATTTTCTTCTCTCTGTGTTTGTACGGGATAGGTGTTTGCATAAGCCGATGGCTTGTTCACCGATCCTCATTTCTTGTATTCGAAATAAAATATGTTGAAACTAAAAGAGAGAAAAGCCGATGACAGTGTTCACAAGGGCGCTTTAGCATCTTCAAATACTCTTGAAGATTAGTCTTGAAGTACAAGAATAGCTCCTCCTACCAAAAATATAACACTATATATGCAAAACACAATAACAATATCCATAATGTTATAAGTCGTCTATCAGTTGTTTTACAGACAAAATTTTGAGTATGTAATCATATCAAACAATTTTACTCTCCTTTTTTCGCCATGAATATGTAATCTCTTCAATATTTGAGTGAGTTGCTGACTTAATCATGAGGGTACCGATCATGGCGATGTATCTGACGATGAAGAGATCGTCATCACGTGATCGGTTCAATTGGCAAAAGATGCCATTTCCATGAGCAGATTTTGCCCAGCTCCATGTCAACTGAAGATTTGTCACAACTGAATAAACATGTCTGTGTCCTTTCACAGTTTATCCAAACACAAACACGAAATGGAATAATTTGCAGTTAATTATGTGTTTTTAAGCGATAATAAAATATTACACCACGGACCATAAAAGCACCGTGATGCAGGAAATTGCACAATCGCCGTGTCCACCAGACTGTCAGCCGGGTAAGCTGTCTGCAAGCCCATTATATGTATATACCCGAAATAACGTGCTGTATTGCATCACACCTGTTGCAGGTCTCCAGCCTCCCACCTGTATATTCAGCGATATCCAACTGCAGTCATAAACTATGCCTGACCGCGTTCGCCTTGTCTTTATTCCGCTCAATCCTCGCGGGGAAAACAGTGTCGCGGTGTGATGGAACTAATTATGTAATCTAACTGAAATTTAATTGTGTTGCATTCTGTCAAAATATAATGCGAAGACAAATACAAGTAGCCGTACTGAAGAATTTTAAATATGCATTTTTCATAATTATACCAAATACATACAAAACATTCAGTGAAGGGTTTATACATTTTCGTTTTTATAACAAATAATGCAATGCTCCCTGGAATAAATATATTTCTTCATTCTGCAGATGACTCCAGGCTGTCCAACCCAACATGCAGGACTGTACCCGGGGTTGGTTGTTTTCCACTGTCCATGCTGGCGTCCAGGAACGAAAACCTTTTCTGTTTCACGCAAATACATAGAATATATGTAAATAAAAAAAGTATCAAATTTTACCTGAAGTTCATCTGATAACGTGTTTCGTTAGTTTTGTTGTAGAAAACGATTTATGCATGTGTATATATTTCGCGTCTGGCCGAAGTTACCTGTATAGGTACAGGATAAGAGAAACAACATATTCTTACCTTTTAATATACTGTAGGGCTGGGGAATGGGATAGTATCTTCCAGGATGATGCTTGTTAATAAAATCGCTGGACGTCATGATACACATTTCTTTCAAAGATGATGATGATGATAATTAAGTAGATTTGATTTAAACAGTATTATATTTCCACAAAGACATGTAATATACATTAAACATTAATAAATTACGAAAGGAAAAGGATCAGCAAATGCTTCTCCTAAAATTTGTAGATTTAACGTGAGCTTACTGACATAATGCGACACAAAGTGCCGATTTCTGAATGCATACATTAGGTACAACTTACTTATGTGCATCATCATTGTCAACTAATCATTTTCCTTGGGCATAGGGTGGTTATCAGGCCCTGGACCGTGTTTGCAGAAAAACATCCTCAATTTGCAATAAGCAAACCCGTGATCAGTGAGCCGTTTCAGCTGCTCTCCAGAACCCATAAACAATTAGCGTCTAATTAGTTTGTTATCTTCATAACTTCTCTGTGTCATTTTACAAACTGATGTATTAACAACAGAAAAGTGTTATAGGCGCATCCCATATCACATCGTGCAGATATTCACGGTTCTAAAAAATATCCATTTTTGAAACTTTGCTTTTTAAGGGGTTTTAGCAACGTTCTCATTTGGTTGAAACAGTTTGCATAATATTCCATAAATGCTTCTAAAAATGTTATGTTTATCTGTTTTGCGATATATCACAAACAAATAATAGCAATTAAAATACACCTGCCGTGTATATGCCGATATATGTGAACCGTCAATACGATCGATATCGGTTCCAATGACACGGGCCAGGTTTACAAGTCTGTTTTCTATAATCGCCTTGAAAATGAAATAATGCACGCTGATACCAGTGAAGATATTCACAAAGATATGTATCATAGCCTTAATTCACACGTTAAAAACGTTTTGGGATGTGTTTACAAAATCCATGTGCATGCCGATGAAACTGGGCTTCCGATAACACCTCACACATGAGGGCTTCAGGCTCCATTTGATTGGCTGGAAACAGTGTCGCGCAGGTTTGCAGGGTATTCTGTAAAACAGCATACACGGCTAATCGCGAGCACAAGTTGACATGTATTCTAAGAGATCCAATATCGACCATCGTCAACAGCATGAGCTGTCAGATCAAAAGTCAAAAGAAACGGGCGCTGCATTTTGATTTAACACTAACTTTGATTAGCACGCGAGATGTCAACTAAAACTGACAGTGACTTCATTTCGGATTCAGTTTCGAATACACCATTGAGTCTCTTACACGCTGTAACAAGCAAAGACAACTTTTACGTTAGTATTGAATTGATAGGTTACTTTTACGATTACAAATACGCGAAATTTTGTGAGGTGAACAGGTAAGATTTTCGTAGCTGTGTAATGCTGAAATCAAGACACTATGTACAGTTCGGTAGCCGGAGACATGCTTCATGGGACCCCTCCATTAACGCGACAGGTAATGTTATCGGTATTGGGATTATGAACGCTTATTGACATTTGGCATTTTATATATATTTTCGGTTGACTGATGTTTTATCTTCAATTCTGTCGCACATAGTCGCGAACTCGCTCAACACGATCACAATATACAAACCATTGTCAAACGCTTACTTAGGACAATCTAAACTAGTTTAAATATTAAAAACTATTTAGAATTGAGATCAGTAATATCATTTTAACCAAAACATCTGAGACTTCTATTCATTTGGATACACGATAACAATAATTCATTCCGCTTTTAAGAAGCGAGCCGTGGTGCTGTATATTTGCAGGTGAAGGTACACAATACGCCACTTCCGAAAATATGCAAATGACTTTATAGTTGTTTGCAGGATTACTCTTGACGAAGTAAGTTTTGATTCATGCAAGATGCAATGGCGGTAGAGGTCATAATAGTTTCAAAATGTTCCAGAACTCACTGCAAAGATGAATACTTTAACATTTCTAAAATTAGCCATGACATCCACTAAAATAAATCACTTTTCAAATGCGATTAATTATTTTTACGTAACTTGCATATGTAAACAACAGACCCTGGTGGTGTTTCTTTCGAGAAACCTGTTTATTCACTCGACTGTCAAGTAACCACCACGCTTTGGTGATTTTACGGGACGCTTTAATCACCCGCCAAGACCGTGTTGCACCCAATCCAGTTGGTTCCACGGTGATTGAATTAATTAGGGTCAAGCGCTTCAGTTAGTACCGCTGAGCTGCTACCGATCTAAATTACCGAGGACGATAGGTCGTCTCGGCGTACCGCGCTTACGATCTCTGACTGTTAATTCACACAGTTCATTTCTCTTGCAATTATGAGGGGACAGTATGTTCAGATTTCGTTAAGCAGACCAAGGACACTTGATGTATTTTGCAGTTGTTTGTTTCAAGATTTATGCAGATTATCATATGATTAAGGACAAAAGGGTAACTAAAGAAATAATTTGAATTCCAATGATGAAATTGACATTTGCACCTTGTCACAGCATTTGTAGTCTAATGTTAAAAGTTGCTGATTTAGATTATCCCTGGATGCAAATGCCAAAGTAATAAACCTCATGGACCCCAACACCCTCTATGCATCTAACACTGCATTTGTGTCTCTGCATTGTCATCAGTATCTGTAAATGTTTCAGATTGATTCGTGGTATGCTGATCCGCGAGCCATCACGGAGGCTGACACTTGATCAGATTCTACGCCATGAGTGGGTGACTGTGGGGGGAGAGTACAACCCAGTGTTCTACATGCCCCTCATCTCACACGAACACTTGACACCTGAAGACCACACCTACGTCGTACAACGCATGGTGGAGGGGAAGATTGCATCCAAGGATGAGATTGTCAGGTTCGTTAACACCTATGCAGAGCTCACCTGTGATGTTGATAAATAAGCCAGATATCCGAAAAATAGGGTCAGGGACAAGGTCAGGGTCAGGGTCTGGGTCACAGACAGTATGGTGGACAAGATTGTTAGCAGAGAACCCATATTGCTTAGAAAGGGGAGGATCATTTTACGAAGGGTTGGATGTCAGTGACTCTTCTTAAAGACCCAATGTTAATAACAAACTATGTGACTTGAACCCGTGTCTTTTATTGACATCAGTAGAAAATATATGAAGAGATTAACTGACTGACTGACTGAGTTTGGTTTTACGCCGCTTTTAGCAATATTCCAGCAATATCACGACGGGGGACACCAGAAATGGGCTTCACTCATTGTACCCATGTGGGGATTCGAACCCGGGTCTTCGGCGTGACGAGCCAACGCTTTAACCACTAGACTACCCCACCGCCCCAGAGATTAACTCTTTCAACACCAGTCAACCAGAGGCTTTTACTGCCATGACACCGAGTTCCCAGAGACTCTGAGGTCATAGATGGAGCATATGTTTATCAATGAAAATATCAGCTTGTATAACATTATTGCTACTACATCTCATACACCATTTGAAAGATCTAATCCTACTGTTGATAAATATGAAATTTATTTTTATCATTTTATTCAGATAATACAATTACTTTTTACAACTAATTGCAAGCTTACATTTATAATGTCCAGATAAACCACGAAAGAAGCCAAAACTATGGCGATTTTTTTCCATTTGTGACATGTCATAACATCCCCAATCATTTTCTATTATATTTTCATTGTTATGTAAACAGAAAATTATTATGAAAATATTTCTTAAATAATATGTATGGTCGCCTATTTCCCTATATCAGTGGCTCGGTAACATGACACAACAACGGAAAATACCTCCATTTTCGAAGCTTTGTATGAATAACATGCGAGGCGAATCGTTTGATGGCGGGTATCGTTTGAAAGCTCTGAACATCAACAATATCACTGTACCCTTGCTGAGAGTATTTTCACAGTTGTAAGAAGCGATTTTATTGGATAAAGATTGGTTTCTAATGACGCTTTTCGCCACAGTCTGTTATAAGGGTCGTGATTGGTCAAAATTAGAAACGTGACCTATGGCAGCCAATCATATTACAGCAGTGGATACCGTCCTCGTAAACAAAATCTTTTAGATTTAGACAACGTTTTGGGTAAAATAGTGCTATTCTGAACACATTAAGCAAGAAATCGCTACCAATACATAAATTATGGATCTTATTGGACGTATCGTGCTAGGTTATGACCTGTGACAAAAATGATGCTTCATGCATGCATTTTCACATTAAACATCATGTCCGAGCGTGAAGATTGAGGCAGCGAAAGCCAAGATGTCACTTGTCAGTGACTTGACTTGCATCACGATTGCACAGAAAGATGGAAATAGTAATTTATATGTACGTTTGACAACTTTCATGAATGCTGTTGTTGATTTTATTCATTAGTTTATTCAATTTATTTAATGATTTCCTCGAAACATCGTTACCTTGCTCTTTGACAATTTTATTGCGAACCCGCTGCCGAAGCATGTGTCCGAGAATCGTTGTGTTTAATAACATTGCGAAAAATAGTTTATAATTTTAATTCTGCCCATAATATATGATCAATTGAAATTTAATAAGTGTTTTCAGACATCGTGAAATGTGATAGATTTAATATATGAATCATAAGTCTGGTAGGTTCCTAAAATTATGTGTCATTTTGACGTGACTACTGCCTGGCCGTTTAATCGGCCTCCGGTGTCTGGGGACTCATAACGTTGTGGCTGATTATTCGGCCTGCGGTATTGAATGGGTTAACTGAGTTTGAAAAACATACACAGTAAGATGCTTAGAACGCCTAAAGACTAAAAACTAAAAATGATAGCTGTGAATTTTATGCTTAATTACTCTCAGGTGGAATACACAAGATACATGATTTGGATGCTGTATGACACCTGTAGAGCTGACAAATAACAAAGAGGTTTTCATTATGTGTTTCGCTTCAGTTTGAATTTTGAACTGACAACACTTAAAAGGTTTTGAGAGAGTTACTTTGTATTAGGCACCAAACGTTAGATGTACTTTTCAGTGCTATAGACAATAAGAAACATTTGGTCGCAGAATTGTTTGTTTGGGGAAGTGCCTAGTGTATCCAAGCTGTTATTATGATAATTCAATCTGGTGCCTGGTTAAAGCGTTTGCTCGACATCCCGAAGACCCAGGTTCAATTCCCCACATGGGTACAATGTGTGAAGCCCATTTCTGGTGACCCCTGCCGTGATATTGCTGGAATATTGCTAAAAAACAGTGTAAAACTCAAACACTCACTTATTGTAAGCTTATGCAGCCAAATTAATCCAGCATGATAATGTATTTCAACTCAGAATGTCACTTTTGTAATATTTACATGCATCTTCTCTGGCAGCTCTCTTGACAAAGATTCATATGATCACATCACTGCCACATACTACTTGCTGGCCGAGCGTAAGCTGAAGAAACACCAGCATGAGATGCAGCAGGCTGCAAGTCAACTGCGGAAACAGTCCGCCCCTGGACACTCCCAGAAACCACACCTCGAGCCACTGTCCCTCTCACCTCGGTTAGTATCCTACTGGTTACCGCACCATATTTCATTAAGGCAGCAAAGATTTGTTTAATATTCTTCGAGTATTGTTTCATTGAATTCTTTCTACTTTCTTCTAGTGCGAACATTATTTCAGAGTTTCAAAGGGATTTTGAACTATCTTTCGTACATGTCTTCAATTTTTTTTCTGAAATGTATTAATGAAGTGCTGAAATAACTGGTCTGTGGAGATCATATTGTTTATTTTTGTCTCAGACTAGTGGATAAATCCTTTTGGTGGGTAATATAAGCCTGTCCGTGTATATGGCAACTTGTTAAATAACATGCATTGTATAAGTTGTGATGTGGTGTTGCTTAACGAGAAGCAAGTTAAATATGGCTGAATCTTTTGAAACTTGGTTTATTAATGCTTGCTTAAAGAATAACCGCTGGGGGAATGGGTAAAGTTGAGTATCAAGGCTTTGCATTTGGCTGTTGTAAACTAAAACTTTTTGACAAAGATTATATGCAAAATATATGCTGAAAATATGAAGATGAAAATAACTACTGTAATTTATGATCTCTAATGGTATCAACTTAATATTGCATGTGTATTTTTGTAAGTTTTTCTCGAAAAAGTACCATTTTCTTCAGTACTTCTGTAATTTCTGTAGACTGACAATTTGATTCCTGGTTTTGTCCTGTGCATTCTTGTATGTGGTATTGTGTTTCTAGAAATCTTGTAATACCTGGCTTCAGTTTGGTCCTGACAGCATCAGAGTTGCCTTGTGGTGGTTCTGTGACTTCCATCTGGTGTTTACAGTTGTGTTTTTTTGATATTATACAGCAAGCAAAGAGAAGTGAAGAAGACTAAAACTGCCCCAATAGGTTGGGGCATGGATGCAGACTCCCTAGCTATAAGCCCTACTATCTCCCAGCCTATGTCCGCTGACAGCAGTCTTAATAGACCAGTGTTTGTGAAGACTTTGACCTCAAGCATGACACTTGACCGTAAAAGTAACCAAAAGAAACGCCTATCTAAATCGGGTGCAGTCTCTCCAGGTGTGGTCGGCTTACCGTCTCCACCTGAGATCAACCTTTTGTCCAAATCGGAACCAGATGCTGAGAATATGAAAAAGAGCATTTCAGTTTCTGCCAAATTTTCCAAAATTGCCATATTAAGTTCATTCTTTGAACGAAAAGCTGCTGCAGCTGCAGGGAAGGGCCCCACCCCAGACCACAAAACTGGGTTTTTCCTACCCGGAGGTGGAAAGAAAGCAGACAAGTAATTATTTTCATCTCTTAGCCTGCCTGTGTGGGCATGGTGTTTTGTTCTTTATGTTTCTTTTGTATAGTTAGGAGAGAGACTGCCTTTTCTGAACTGACTTGTTGCATTAGAGTGTGATGGCAACATTATCTCCCTTTGTTTTACCCCCGTTTAACGTGTGGCAAAGTGTTCTTAATAACTCATGCATGAGGTATGCAATGGAATCGTGGATTTTGTGGATAGTTTATCATCATGAGTTGCAGTTAATTTTTCAGTGAGTGGTTTTATGATGCCTTTGTGTTGCTCTCAGCTCATCTGGTTTGTTTTTTCATGATGAATTGTGTATTCCTGGAGTTGCCCATGCAATGAAGGGGAGACAACTCATCCTTACTCATTTAGGAGCCATCATGTACTGAAGTGTTTTGTTAGCCAGAAATGTAGTGATTAAGTTCCAGCATGAATTTGAAACACCCAGATTATCACTGTTTGTAGAAATATTCATGTGCAGGGATAGTATCCTCCTATATAGTGATATTGCTGTCAGAAATCAGCGGATACACCTGTACTTTCAATTGAAATTCATAATTTACTTTAACCATATTTGCTCAAAGCATTCACCTAACAAAAATACTTAAATCTGAGTAGCACGCACTAGTAGTCTGTGCCAAACAGTTTTCAAGCCTAATGGCTCCATTTTGGCTCTCGGTATCAGTATATTTATTTTTCTATTCTATTGATTATTGCTAGCTGAGCTTACAAGAGCTAATAAGATTTTACTAGACTAGGGTTTTGGGCCAGTATCAAAGGTTGCATCATGCTGTAGCCACTAGCTACTTACATTGAACTAATCTAATAAGTGTATCGAACATAGCCATGGTAGGACAGAATCAGGCCATGTTGTCATTGTCTAAAAATGTTCTGTTCATTAATACTGCTTATCATAGGTTTTCAGTTCTTTCAGCCAAGTGAACTGTCTGAAATTGGCTTCTGCTGAATAGATCTCTAAAAGCGGCATTAAACCCAACTCACTCACTCACTCACTCACTCACTCTAAAGAGTACACTGTAAGCCATGTGAAAATGTTAATGACATATTGAGAAACTGGTGTCGGTCAGGTTGCCAGATAACCATAGTAAATGTAAAGGTGATTGATGAGGGTTGTAGGTTGATGGCCCGTTGTAATCTTAGGATGGCTTCTGTAATTCTTGTTTCAGGAGCTCATTTAACCAGTTGAGCACAGGTACCAATCCTGTGACCATCTTTGAGTTTGTCACACTTATTGATACATGGGGGACAAGTGTCCATTGTTTGTTCCTACAGGATGAGTTTCCCTATCTTTTGTGCGTTGGAATTCTCATTGTTGTGAAGTGGTTTTCTTAGTTGTTTGTATTGAATGTCACTAACAGCGAGGAGACTGCACATCTCTCTGTTACCATAGTAACTGTTGATTCCTGCAGTAATGTGTGTTTTTCCCTTTCTACCCTGTGTGCGTTCTCAGCGTGAGGCAAAGACTCCTGAACAAGGCAGTGACGCCCAACTCTCCCCCATTCTTGACGCTGGAAGCATTGGCGTCGCGATTCCAGGGGTAATGGGTTACCTATGTCCATTCAGCTGTTGTAACCTTGTTTCCAGCATGTTGTGTTGTCATGGAAACCTTCACTTGTTCATTTCTGTGTAATCCACACTTTCCTCTTCCCTTCATCCATGCTGTGAGATTTTCTCTACACTCATTTAATACTTACATCAGATAGACCTGTGACAGCAACCATGTGGTTTAAAAAGAGTGTTTTTGTGATGGGGAGTTTGGGATGGGAAGGTGTGTTGTTGGGTTGGGCGTGTGTATTGAGAAGGTTGGGCTGGGCCTATGTGTGAGTGTGCATTGGGGAGGTTGGGTTGGGCCTATGTGTGAGTGTATATTGAGGAAGTTGGGCTGGGCTGGGCTGGGCCTATGTGTGAGTGTGTATTGAGGAGGTTGGGCTGGGCCTATGTGTGAGTGTATATATAGGAGGTTGGGTTGGGCCTATGTGTGAGTGTATATTGAGGAGGTTGGGCTGGGCCTGTGTGAGTGTATATTGAGGAAGTTGGGCTGGGCTGGGCTGGGCCTATGTGTGAGTGTGTATTGAGGAGGTTGGGCTGGGCCTATGTGTGAGTGTATATATAGGAGGTTGGGTTGGGCCTATGTGTGAGTGTATATTGAGGAGGTTGGGCTGGGCCTATGTGTGAGTGTATATTGAGGAAGTTGGGCTGGGCTGGGCTGGGCCTATGTGTGAGTGTGTATTGAGGAGGTTGGGCTGGGCCTATGTGTGAGTGTATATATAGGAGGTTGGGTTGGGCCTATGTGTGAGTGTATATTGAGGAGGTTGGGCTGGGCTGGGCCTATGTGTGAGTGTGTATTGAGGAGGTTGGGCTGGGCCTATGTGTGAGTGTATATTGAGAAGGTTGGGCTGGGCCTATGTGTGAGTGTATTGAGGACGTTGGGCTGGGCCTGTGTGAGTGTGTATTGAGGAGGTTAGGCTGGGCCTATGTGTGAGTGTGTATTGAGGAGGTTGGGCTGGGCCTATGTGTGAGTGTATATTGAGGAGGTTGGGTTGGGCCTATGTGTGAGTGTATATTGAGGAGGTTGGGCTGGGCCTATGTGTGAGTATGTATTGAGGAGGTTGGGCTGGGCCTATGTGTGAGTGTGTATTGAGAAGGTTTTGCTGGGCCTATGTGTGAGTGTATATTGAGAAGGTTGGGCTGGGCCTATGTGTGAGTGTGTATTGAGAAGGTTTTGCTGGGCCTATGTGTGAGTGTGTATTGAAGAGGTTGGGCTGGGTCTATGTGTGAGAGTGTATATTGAGAAGGTTGGGCTGTGTTAGGTGTGCAAGTAGGATACACATTTTGCTATGAGTGTGGGATGGTGGGATGGGTTTGTTGGCTTTTTCAACGGAGTGGATACAAATGTTGTAATGGTGTAGGGATATTTTAGTGGGAATGGCATGTGTGTGGTAGGTGTGTTGAATGTTTTGATAAATGTGGATGTGAGAGGGAGGGCTGAAGTAGAGGAATGGCTGTTGGTGGTGTCAAGCTTATGGATGGTAGTTGTGTTGGAAGATAGTGGAAAAAATATAATCTTAAATACAAATTCAAATAGTTTTGCTTAAATCATCAATATTTGTTTAAATGTAATGGTATGTGCCAAATACAGTTCATGACAGTCATATTTTATGTTGATC
The DNA here is from genome assembly GCF_003918875.1 of Haliotis rubra. Taxonomy (NCBI): domain Eukaryota; kingdom Metazoa; phylum Mollusca; class Gastropoda; order Lepetellida; family Haliotidae; genus Haliotis; species Haliotis rubra. The sequence goes on from NW_025767425.1 coordinate 462,031, forward strand.
ACAACACCATCAGCAGTCTCTGAAGGTGTACATTCCAGTTGTGATTCAATCTTAGGGAGCCAGCTTAGGACCTCATCAGAATAAAGGACTGTCAGATGTGACTGCGGCTGCAATGTTGTTGGCAGCTTGTTGTATTTAGGTTGTGCCAACACGATTAGACCATCAATGAAGACGTGACCAGTGAAGAAAGATGTCCAAGTGCTTTGTTATGTTAAATTTCCAAGGTTCATTAAAACAGGACACCTTGCCAAGTGGACTGACTTATGAGCTGAGTGTGGTTAGGTTCAACACTGCACGATAACTTTGATATCATGGAACAAATGTATACAAATATGTTCCATTTAGTTATCTCAAAGTTTGCCTCTTTGTTGTCATTTCCCTCCTTTAGTGTCGTATGTTGAATGATAGATTGACAGGCATTGTGTCAGCCTTGTTTCAGCATTTAGATGTGTGGATAGTGTACAACTAAGTGATTACTGCAGTGGAGCATCAGTTGAGCACATCATTCTCATCCAATGAGAAGACTTTCAGTGACAATTGCCTTGCGTGTGCAGTAGATGATATTTACACTATGTATTGTGTAACCTGCATGATATTAATATTTGTTGTTTTTTCTTTATACTTTGTTGTTTGTCACATGATAAGTTTCTTTGTCATGACATCATTTCAGGTTACACTGTTTATGTGATTTTAACATTGAGTTCTCCCACGATGCTTGCGTTCTACCAACCCAAAACTTGCATGTCTCTCAACAGTGCACGAAGGACTGCTTTCTTAAGTGAATTATAGCACTTTCGTTCCCTCTAAACACCAGCATGATACATAATCACTGTTCCCAAATATTTTTGTCAGCAAAAAACACAAAACATTAATTCCCAAATATTTGAGTTTGATTGTTTTCAGTATCAGAAATGGAACACAAAGGTTCAACTGTAGGAAACAATGGCACCGAATTTTGGTTTCCATGTTAAATTGTTTCATTCAAAATGTCCTTCAGTCTCTATCTACTTAGCATTTCTGTTCATTTCCAGTATATATATATGTTTTAGGATAATACCAATCATTGGTGTGAGGATAGTGAATCATGTCATAAGCACAGTCTACCATGATGTTTGAAGGGGGAGATTGGTATTTTGTGACAGTGATGTTCTGCATGTCTCTAAATTGTTGATTGTAAGGTTTCTGTTATGTTATTTTCAGAGTGCAAACAGAGCCATCTGATCCCAAGGATGCATTGAAGCCAACGTACGTGCAGTCACTGGTGTCTCCTCCCGGCACCCATCCCTCCCCGTCTGCATCCCCCAAGCATAATGCAGTCAGCCCTGAGAAGCACTACAGGATGAGGAAGTGTAGTCTGATCAAGGAGGAGTCCCAGGATTCACAGGAGGATGGCTCGGACATGGATGTGGAGGAGTCTGGGATGATGAAGCCCATTGTGTCCTGTGAAAGTTTGGAGAGTATGGTCTCAGTGTCACATTGCCAGCAGAGCTCATCATTGGAGTCCATTTCGAGGCAGTCCACATCCCAGTCGATGCCATCGCAGCAGACGACATCCAAGCAGGTGGTGCCGCAGGTGACTGTGACAAAGCAACCGTCTGTTCAGCAGACGTCTTCGACAGGAAAAGAACTTGGTTCGACCCGATGGCCGTTGAAGTCTGTGAACAGCTCTCCACAACTCCTTAATCAGATTTTTGAGGAAAATGAATCTGATGAAGAAGAGGACTTTGTCCCCCAGAAGTTACACTCACCCCGTACATTTGTCAGCAGCATGGCATCACCTGAAATCCTGCGTAAGTATGAGCAGCGGAAGAAACGCCGTGGAGCAGGTCAACGAGGTACAAGCTGTAGCAGTTCAGATGCCAGTGATACTGATGATACCGAGGGCAGGTCACGCAAGGATAAGTTGAAGCATAAGTTTGTCCATCGCCGTGACAGCAGTGACCATTCTAGTGATACCGATGGGCCAGGTGGACATGGGGGAAACATGGGAGGTGGGGCACGCTTCAGTGGAGGAGGGGGTTCATCCAGAGGATCTCATGGGGGTAACCGCAAAGATTCAGGGAAGAAAGACAACTCTGGCAACCAAGGCTCGAAAGGTCAGGGGAGCCAGGGTTCCAAGCAGAATCAAGCAAACACCAGCAATGGGGCAGAACTGAATCTGAAAGCACTGACCAAGAAGTTGAGTCAGCTAAGTGTGAACTCTCTGTCATCTATGTCTAGTGTAGGGAGTGTTGGCAATGGGAATTGTGCCACATCTGCCTCATCAACGGCTCAGTGGACGATAGGTAATACTCCAATACAATACATAGGGCGTACAGACTCGGAGCTATATGTCGAAGCCAAGTCCCTTCAGTTCAGTGAGCTCTCAGAGTACACCGACCATGACCTTGGAGACAGGTCGTCAGTATGTTCATCAGATTGTGTTCTGATGCAGCGTAAAGGTCACCGAGCACGCTCCAAGATCACAACTGACATCAACAGCAACGGTGTGCCGCCAAGCTACTGTAAGCCAGGAGGGGCTCAACAACTATCTGTGATGAAAGTCGAGTCAAAATGTTGTTCTGTAGTTTGAAGTTTCTTGTTATGTAGATAGTAAATGTTAAGGTTTTTGTGGCCAAGAGAATGTACATTTTGTATGTAATGTATAGTTAAAATGTTTGCAGAAATGCAGGACCTGACGTGTTCACAAAGAATACGACAACAGGCGAGTGAGGCTTCCACAAGCTTATCTTGTCATGAGTCATTGTAGCAGAATGTCAAAGGATGGTACATCTACTACCAAAGTTGATCATATGGGAGAAATTTTGATTGGTTTGCAACATGTTTAATTAGCATTTTGTGTCCTTATTCTGTTCCCTTACAACAACAATTCTGGCTTTGATATCGTAATCTTTCCAAAGTAATGTCTTTGCTGCATCTGTTGTACAAACTGCATCCTGTTTTCATGTACCATCTTATCATTTTGGGGATCCAAGCTAACCAACATTGGTGTTTTAAATTGATGAGAGCCAAATGTTTTATTGTATGTTTGTGTGTTAAAGTATCTGATCGGGAGTCGGCTAAGATTGTCGTACTTTGTCATCCCCCATGTCCAAAGCTCTTTCAAAGTGCTACTTTTATGTCCTGAAATGCAATATACTCATAATTATACACTGAACTTTTAACATGGGTTTAGGCCATAATAGACTGACTGGTTGTTTTAACAATATTTTATGACTAGACAATTTTACAGCATTTTATCTGACAGCAATTGGTATTTGACCTGAACATATGTAGTGTTTCTCACATACAGGGAAACATGTACAAGTCAAACTACAATTGTACATGGTGATAGAGACTGTCCACCCATCCTGGAAGTAAATGTGTAGCCTTAGTAAATTATTCAACAGTATGCTGTATCTGAGTGTAGCTTAGGCTGCATGCTAGACTGTGTCTGTAGTCTGAGGAAGAGGTTGTGTGGACAGGTTCTATCGCTGATGTATTGTGTCTTTCATGCATGTCTGGGTGTGTTGATGCAGTCAGTCAATGTGCAGGTGCCAATACCAATGTGATAGTCCCTGTAACTATAGTATTGTGTAGGGAGGGCTCTGAGGTTGTCAGAGAAACCTGTGCCATCAGTGCAGTCCTGTATCAAAAGCACTGTCTGGCATTGTAACAAGTCACCCTTATAAGTAACTATGATAACTGTGTATAGTAGCTCCAGTAATCCATTACTGTAAGACACCTTGCATTCAAGAATTATATCCTTCTTCATGCAAAGGTGGTTCGGTTGTATGATGCGCTGCAATCTTGTATCTCTAGGGCTCTCCAGAAACCCTGGTCAGGGGTCCGAATGCTGGTTTCCCCTGATTAGGTTACTAGGTTTGTATCCCTAAGGGCTCTCTAGTATGCTAGATCAAAGGTCTGAATGCTGGTTAACCCTGGTTAGGTTTCTACTGGCAAACAAGGATAAGTTGAGCACCGACCTGACAATTGACTTGTATGAGCATGTATGAGTGCCGCCCACTGGCCCTTGCCATTGGTAGCGAAGGGGCTCCGGGTTGTCCGCGATCAAGTGTAGTGCGATGGGTGAAGTGCGTGGCCTGTCTCAGCAAATGACAGCTACACACGGAATCAATTTCATTGTCATGCAATGCACGTACACTAGCCTACACCTGCTCTACCTTTTACAAACCAAATGGGTTTGCTCATTGCCGTGCACTGCCTACTTCTCGTAAACGTGTTCTCTGTGCCGGTCCAACTGATCCTTGTTTGCCAGTAGGTTTGTATCCCAAGGGTTCTCCAGAAATCTGGATCAAGGTTTGCACCATACATATCCTCGTTGGTTTAACCAAAGTCGTAAATGCCTGAGAGCTGCAGCACTTTAGGCTTTCTTTCAAAATTAAGCCGACATGCTAACAGAAACAGAATAATGTTTAAAGCAGTGCAAAACCAAACTGACTCACTCACTTGTATATGCAGGCGTGTAAGTGTGTTTTTATTCTCCATATTATCATTGTATGTAAACTATATTTGTTGAGTAGAAGCCAATTATCTAAATCGCTCTCAGCTTGATTACTGGACTTAGATAATTTAGATAGTTGGCTTCTACTCAACAAATATCGTCTACACGCAATGATAATATGGAGAATAAAAACACACTTACACGCCTGCATATACAAGTGAGTGAGTTTGGTTTGGCACTGCTTTAAACATTATTCTGTTTAAATTGTAGCATGTCGGCTTGATTTGGAATACATTAGTATCTGGAGAATCAATGTGTCCCTTGATGTGGATATGAGAGACCTGTGTGACTTGTTACAGCCTCAGTTGCCAGCTGTATCTGAGACTGTATTGAAGGGACACAGTGTTCCCTGCAGCAACCTAGCCTGACCCTGTTCGTGTCGCTGTGCATAATTAACTGAATCCTGCTGTCAGTTTACCATCTCACTGTTTGTCACACTATTGTCTGAGCTTCTTCTGATGTGTAAAACTAGTCCTGGATTCTTCCCAGATTGTACAGAATCCAGTTACTTCTCCTGCAGCAGGCACATAATGTAAGCTGAGACAGTGTAGTTGTAATAACTTGTAAGAATTATTGTAACAAGTGGACTATTGGTCCATTCTTCTTAGGAAAAGGATAAGCAATATACAAAAAAAACTGCATTAACTTAAACGATGATGAAACATCAGCAGCTCCCAATCAGCACCTTTGGCCAATATCAGCTTTTAGCTGCAACTATGGCTAAGTTGATATATTTGTGATGTACCAACGGCGATGACTTAACGAGGTCTCACTATTCTAAGACAAAGTTCTGTCTATTTAAGACTAGAACCATTGAAGTTTCTCAAATGGTATAATTTACTGGTCAACATACTATAGTATTATATATCATTCATCTATTTAAACGACCCTTTCCTCATTACTAAACCTACATGTTAGTAAAACTAAGACTAAAACTGACAGATAAACCATTAAAGAACCTTTGTCTAGTCATATATGACTTTCAAGGATATTATCAACCTGTTTCCATTCACTGCCATGATTGTGACCGACCTTGAAGAATGAAGATACATGCTTTTCTTCTGCTAATACCACTACCTAGATACTAACCACTTGTAGATCTTGTTACATATGTATATAGAGGAGAGGATATCTAATATATTGACTTGTTGAAGTAGTGCTGTATGTGGTGTATGTGGTGTGAAGTCTTCCCCAGTCTGTGTCTTGACACACAATGGGTGTGTCAGGCTCTTGTTTACCTTGTCACATTATCACATAGAACTTTGTCAGGAAACTACTAGTTGCAGTGTCTGTCAGTTTTGTGTGTCTGTGAATAGCTTCTTGAAAAACTGATACTTTGTGACATAACTTGTCTTGCAGTAAAAGTCTTTGTGTTGACTGTTACATGAATCAACCAGTTGTTGCTACCTACTCGAACAACTGTATTACTTGTCTAATCTGTGAAAAAAATACAACTCGTACCCTCTTTCTTAAATAGTTGAAACGAAGGTAACGTAATCGGATGATAGTGAAAGTGTCTACGTAGCCAATGTAGTATCTTTGAGGGGCGATGTAAATTGTAATCACAGCAGAAGTACATAATTACCTGTATGTATATTGTACTTTAGTGGAGGTGTTGTGCTCCAACAGAAGCATTTTATCAGCTCAGGGGGATATTATGGTATTGTAGAGAACAGCTGGATCTGTTTCATAGCATTCAACTTGACCATGCTGCAGGGTTTGTATTGATCTGCAGTTTGGTTTTCGTGCTTGTGAACAGGGTACAACTGGGTGCCATAGCACAAAGCCATCTCAGCAAGAAGTTGATCGTAAGTACCATACTTTAACATTGACCTACGATCATAGCGAGAAGTTGATCGTATATCCCATACTCTAACATTGACTTACGATCATAGCCCAAAGTTGATCGTAAGTCCAGTACCTTAACATTGACCTACGATCATAACGCGAAGTTGATCGTAAATCCCATGCCTTAACATTGACCTACAATCATAGCACTAAGGTTAGTTTGTACAACAGCACCCTAGGCGTATTTGGTCCAAGTATGTAGAAGGTGATTCATTCTTGATATCTGGATGGAAACATCGCATAAATGAACAGCTCTTGGACTTAAGACATTGCTAATTTAAGCTGAAGACTGAGGATGCACGTAGTGTAATGACTAATGACTATTTACACAATGATACAGGTTGTGCTAGTTTACATGTTGGTATTTATGTAGTCAGCCTCACTAAATCACAATCACTGTTTGTGAATCCCCAAGATCATCACTTTAATTGTAGTAGCTGTTGTAACCAGCACCACTCTGATGACTTCCTCATGTTCTGCTGAACACATGCATAAACAGCTTGGCTCATTTATCAAAATATAACATAAATCACCTCACACATAAAGTCGACAACAATTAAACGTCCAAATATGCTATAGTTTACTTTCGAAGTAGCTTATTAAGTGAGCTTTCGGGAACTTTGCGTGATCAATTTATGATTACACCTAATCTTCCACAGCTATGAATATTAAGCATGAAACACATAATTATAGTCATACTGCAGGTCTTCTCTCTGACTGACGGGTTGCAACAACTAAAGCAACATTATTTCCTGATATCAATTTGTCCTTCCATTACGAGTAAGTTGTCTACTTTGTTGCATTGGTGTTAGAGCTTATGCTTCCTATCTCTATGATGAAGTGATATTTGTGAAGTTGTGTAAATGTTCTGTGTAACCTCAATGCTGGCGTTGAGGCTTGTAGTTGCTGTAAACCTGTGTTTCACCATGGTTCTGTGTTGCCAAGGTTATGTTACTGTGGATTAGTGCATGTACATAGTTCACATAAACGACAAAAGGTGTCATTGTCTGTGAAGGGTTGTCTCCCTTGTCATGTGTTATAGTGGATACAGTGTAATCTTATTTATTTTGGTAGTTTGTGTAATCATTTTCATCACTTGTACGATTCATGTTATGTTCAAAAGTCTGTCACTGATACTGATGAAACATGTCATACGAGGGGCATTGCTGTATTAGCATTCTGGAGCTGTTGTTTACATATAACAGCTGTAACACTCTAATCAGGGTCACTGCCACCCCTCTACAGTGTTTTGTTGCATGTTGTGTGTACCTTACACAGCAATGTTACTGTAGCCATGTGTTATGTTAATCATTACACTTACTTATCCTTAATTCTATTTTGAATTCAACAAATGTGTGCATCATGAAAATGTTGCCTGTCTACAGACCAACAAGACAAGTCCTGAAAGCATTGTGTAGATATCCCTGAATCATATTCCACATGTGGGTTTCTTGGAGGTAAGCAAGGTTTTAAGGGATGTTTCACCTTGCATTTCTCATAACTAATCGTATGTCACCAAGTTTAGTTTTCCTATATTTTGTACCTTGTATGTCAAGTGGTCATCTGTCAAAGTTGTTGCTCTAACAACCAAATAAGCATATTGTGCTTAAAAATATACAATAGGTGCATACATGGTCATGGTCATGTTTAGTTTACAGTGGGCAACGAAAATGCATAAACATGATGACCATACAGCTAGAGAAAACTTTCATGAAAACTACACCAGACTTCCCCTAAAGATCTTTTGCAATGATTGTATTAAAAATTAGTGTCATCTGGACAAAAAAGACATTGGTGGAACATATTGACAAACAATGTTTGGCCTTGTTGAAGATCAATCTTTGCAGATAGTTATCCTGTGGAACTAAGCAACAGAATGAACTAATGCATAGCGATTAGTATGTGTTATGTGAAAATATATCTCAGACATATTACGGGGTTTCAGTTTGGGAAGCTGCTGAAAGGCTGATAAATGTTCATAAGCTTCAGGGACTTCTGCTCAGGACAAAAGGACCAATGAGGAGGGCTTAAAGTGTTTTTATCTCTTGGATAAATGTTATATAGATGTGTAAGCAGTTGTGCTGGATTCTGTCTAAAAACTGCCATCAGCTGGTCTTGTATCTCGATCATAATAAGAAACAACACTGTTTCAATATATGATAATGGGTAATTGTCCTGAACCTTTATGTATAATGTTACATTGTTGTACAAAGCTCCTGTGTGTTGCTGTTATGGGTAAAGTCCCGCATGTTATGTACATTGACCTGTGTATATAGACCTGTACGTTTTCTGCAGCCCAGCACTGGCTATGCTCATGCATGAGCTATTGAAGAGTTATGTAAGGCAGCATGTGGACCGCAAAGGAGGGAGGGAGGTTGGGTAGAGGAGCTATATATATGTGCCAAACAATGGGATTGGGACTGTTTCCTGCAAGCTTGGAGAATGGGAGGACTTTGCAGTAGGTTCTCACCTGCTTGCAATTCTGGTTTATCACAGGTTGTAGTTAGTTCTGAACTTCCACAAGCCCGTGTTCAAATGGATGTAGTTGTGACATGTTGTATTTGGGAGTACACTTTCTCAGTAAAGTACAGATTCTTGTACTTTTGTTGGGTTGAATCCCATCTGGGATTCGACCCACACCCTCAGTCAGGCACCTGATCCCCAGCACACAAAGTCAGGCACTTAACCCGCTCAACCAGTAAGTTAGTTCTGACTGACTGTTTGGATGGGTGTTGTTTGTTCTGAGTTTCTCAGAAGCATGAGCTCATTTGATGAATTTGGTTACACCTGAATCTTCCATCCATGCTATAGGGGTTTGTGGTGGTTAAGCAATTCTCATCATGATATCAGTATTGTGGGTTGTCCAGTTGATTCAGGCTTTCGAGATTAACGTGGATTAGCGTGCATTTAGTCCCAACCACAGACACTTACAATGGTGGATGTACTTGGTTCAGGACTTCAATAAAACGGGAGGGTATGGGTCAAATCAGCCCTCACACAAGCTTGCAGGTTGATTTGGTCAAGATGGTCAACATCTTCAATGCATAATTGTACAGCTAATACTGAGTCATGGGTTGAGCAATGGCTATGAAGGGGTCAAGTATGTTAGACTGTCCATCGTCTGTGATAGGGAATAGCTCCAGAACAGGTGTTGAGGCATTCAGAAAGAAAGTCTGTGACAAGATTACTCCTTAGGAACTGTTCCTCAACTGAAGGTTGAAGCAGGAATCCTAATAAATCTTGAACATCAAAGTGTACAGAGTGACAAGTTCCTGCATCTTGAGGGCAAAGGTAGTCACTAATCAGCATCTATGGATATCTTTGACAAGACTGAATTCATCAGACATGTCCACAAGGCCTGGTGTCATTTTAACCATGTAATGTATGCTACACTGAGTGTTTATCATTCTTTGTAATAAACCTTTTATTCCTAACAGTGTTACCAGATTATCGTCTGTGATGTTTCTACACAAACTGTGGTTAGGTTCTTACAGTTAGGTGTCTATTTGAGAAAACATTTTAACCCTTACAGTGTTAGAGAACATTGCTTGTGTCTAACCTGTCATTTTATCCCTAGCTGTGGTACAGTTATCCTACTCAAGCCCACTCATTTAACTAACGGAACATTTTATCATTAGCAGCCCTCTACTGTGTACAGGCAATTGTGAATAAAAGCTGTGTCAGAACCTTTCACCTGACTTTTTATTTATTTAAAACAAAAAGACACAACATGCTTTGGTGATCCTTTTCCCATGAACTCTGAAAGAATTTGATCCTCCGCTGATTAGCAATGTTGATCATCTGGCGGTGTATATCTGAACTCTTCCCAATGACATCAGTGATCTGTTTGATTGGTAGATATGGGAAACACCCACTTGGAGTCTAGTTCAGAATAAAGTAGAGTACATAATGTTTGCCCTTGCACTATGTTTGGGTTGAAAGATGATTGATCATACCCGGACACGAGCCCTTGCTCATGCTTTCAATCACGGGTTTCCGGACTTCCTTTGAGGTGGACGTGCAGCAGATAGAATATTGAGGACGGCAACAAAATGGTAATTAAATATTTTTGTTTATGCAGCAAGTACAGTACGTACACACAATTTAACAGTTAACTGTTTTAATTAACACATATCCCCAGCAACACCATCGTCTGAACGTGTTGACGTCACAGGGTTGGTTTGTTTAACACCGCACTCCGCAATATTCCAGCTATGTGGCGGCGTCTGTAAACAATCGAGTCTGGACCATACAATCCAGTGATCAACACCATGAGCATCACTGCGCAATTGGGAACCGATGACATGTCAACCAGGTCAGCGGGCCTGACCACCCGATCCCGTTAGTCGCCGCTTTCGACAAGCATGGGCTGCTTCACGGGTGTCTTTATGAATCACATCAGTCCCTAACACCATTGTTTCTAGTAACGAGCTCTCCTCAATGAATCTTAACTTCTGTAAGTATTCGTCCTTGGTGAAAAGGTGACTAGAGGGAAGGATATTGGTGTGCCAGTTTTGAAGATGGCTCTTGATTTATCTCACTTATATGATGAAAGCTGACAAATGCATCACTTGCTTGATAACGATGTTAGCTACATAACCGAAACGTCGCTCATATTATTAGTAATAAAGAAGTTGTATATCCATAGCACTGTCCCCTGTGTTCATCGCACAACTTCTAAACGCCACTCAATGAAGCTGACAAATGCTAACAACCAAAACGTATCACAACACAAGCAGCACCTGAAAGTAGTTTGGGAAATCACATGGTCGCTTACCCAGTATTCAGACGACAGAGGCCATAGGGAAATTTCTTAAACCTCCAGGGACCCGAGTGTCGTTCAGTAACATCTGACCCGTCACATCCAATCGATGGTCATTTTATCACTGTACTCTGAGGTCCGAATTCCACGTATTTCGAGTGTCATAAACAACTGACTGCCAAGAAGGCAGCGATTTATCGTTAAAGGTTGTGACGCTATGAAAAGGTAGATTCAAGACTGTCCCGGAGATTATTATCCCAGGAATTCATGGCAGTTACGAATGAAGTCAGAAAACCTGCACATGTATAACTTGATCGATTGTTGTTAACTCAACAAAATTCGAGATACACGACGGCGATCTGTGAAGACTCGAGTGAGCAGGAAACAATCCAGTAACAACTGGAATACAATGACATGGTTCAACCAGACCAGAGGCGGTGGTGAGATAGCCAAGTGGTTAAAGCGTTCGCTCCTCACGCCAAAGACCCAGGTTCAATTGCCCAGTTGGGTACAATTTGTGAAGCCCATTTCTGGTGTTCCCCGCCGTGATATTACTGGAATATTGCTAAAACTCACTCACCCACTCAACCAGGCGAGCATGGGTGAAAATCAGTTCTCAACTGTATCACCAAACGATGTAGAAAGAGAATCTGTAAGGTTGCCCGTTGATGATGATATTGTATGGCATGCAAAGACTTATGTAATGATATTCTTTCTGAAATATAGACCATATATTTTCATAAGTACATGGTTAAACACATGCTGTGAAATAACTGCCCTTTGTATTTTCAAAACATCAAATTATGTATTTCTCTATCCTTATAAGGGGAAAGCCGCCGCCAGTATCAGAAACCGCTGTCAGAAGACCCATAATAATAATAGTAATAGTCCGCGCATATGGCGCTCATATCCAGGCACATTGCCTGCTTACGGCGCTACGTACATTACTAACCCCGGTCATAGGACACTATCGTACTTCCCGATACCTTCTCAACTACCCCTGGGGATAATACAGCCATGCTGCCTGTTAGGCGCAATGAACTAAACACACACATTGTCAGCACATCCTCACGGGTGGGTGAACTGAGACAATGTGGATGTAAGTATCTTGTCCAAGGATACTACTCAAATGGGGACCCGAACCTAGTTGCCTCCGCCAGGGATCGAACCCGGGCCTTCAGCGTGATAGGCAGACGCCTTACCGCTGGATTATTGCGCTCCACACAGGTGTTTAGAAAGTTTTATATCTTGACATGTGACAAAACCAACATTTCGCTATACGGAAGTTAAATTTGTCCACTATATGTGCAACCACAATGATTAAACAGGCTAAGTATTGCTTGTGATATGTAGGCCAACCTCTTGTTTGACACAAAGAGGTGAAGTGAGGTGAAATTGGGTTTTACGTCGTACTTGAGAATATTTCGCTCATATGACGACGTGCATGCGTGTGTATGTGTATGTGCGGCTGCTTGTACTAGTCCAGACTTAAGCTGGTTTTATAGTGCTAGCCCACTGAGATACCATACCGCAGTGAAGCATGAATACCGCACTCAGACACAATATACTGACTCCGAGCCGACCAGTCCTTGTTGTACCCATTAATGCCGAGCGCCAGGCAGGGACCAACAAGTACCATATTTTAACGTCTTTTGGTATGACGTAGTCGGGGATCGAACCCACGACCTTCCGCTCTCCGGGCTGACGCTCTAACCACTACACCACGGAGGCGGTCTTGACACAAAGAGGTAAAGCATGGGTTAAATTTGTGCTTGTAGGCGACATCACGACTCCGACACATACAATTCCGGATAGAAATCATAACATTATTTTTATTATTTCCACATAAAGGAATCAATCTCGAACCATCTTACTAGCAAACTAACACTCGTACATGTTGGCTTCATACATGTAATGGTGCTGTAAGATTTGAATTTTTATACTAAGTATATGCCGACTACAATGATGTTCTATTTACCATGAACAACAGTGAATATTTATACAGCATATTTGAAATAGTTCATGGACGATAAGGCGGACAGAGCTGTCCAGTGCTACTTAATGATCGACGTAAATATTACCCTAGTGAAAGTAGTCCTAGCCCGAAATGACAGCTGTCTCAAACAGGCTGATGACCCCGGTTGATAAAACATTCAAACTGCGATGAAAACTGAATTTAAGACGCAGGAAAATCAGGACACTTATTGACGGTGAAGGTTTATCTTTTGTTATCGACTATAAATCTTCGCAGCACGAAGAACCAGTGATAAGAAAATCTCATTGGATCTACTGACGTGAAATTTATACTAAATATGATGATGTACCTGAATACCCACCTGTAGGCATCGGGCCTCAAACTTGCTGTTCACCCGGCAATAAACTACTTCCGCACTTCAGTTACCTGCAATAACGTTCAACTAAATCATGGGTAGATTATGCGTAGCTGATCAGTAAACACGCACCTTGGAATTACGAGACACCTAGAACACGCTTTGGATAAATGATATTATTATAACATTATAGAATATCTCTCGTATATATACCACAAAGAGGACACGTGGTCTAATGTCCGGCGAAGGACATTATGAGTGACCAGAAGTAGACCACTTATTCTGATACACGCGGTAGGCGTCGAGAATTGCCTTCAGCGATGAGACCTGCCGTTCAAGTGTGATTTTATGTAAATGCAGTTGTCGACTTGAGTTGTTTGATCATAACAACGCTGATGTAGAGGGGTCGTACTTTGTCAACACGGCTAATAGGCGACAGGTAACCCAAACATCAAAGATTCCCGTTGTGATCTGACTTTAGGACTGGGACGCTTCAGATCCGTTTGGTCGTCTGCGAAACAAGATGTCCGACCTGCAAGCCACATTCCACTGGGCAGACTATGTGATATTTGTTCTGACTCTTCTCCTGTCTGCGGCTATTGGTGTGTTTTACGCATGGAAAGACAGAAAAAAGGCGGACACGACAGAATCTCTCCTGGGAGGAAGAAGTATGTCCATCCTCCCTGTGACGCTGTCTCTCATGGCGACGTTGTTGTCAGCGACTATGGTGCTAGGCATCCCCACTGACATCTACTACAACGGTACCATGTACTGGCTAATCTGCTTCTCCAGTTTCTTGGCTTTCCCCGTTATAGCGCACGCCATACTCCCTGTATTCCGAGGGATCGAGGTCTTCAGTGCTTATGAGGTACGTAGTGAGTTATAAACCAATAATACACTTTTATATTGCTCTGGCTAGTACTCGCATCCACTTAAGGGCTGCTATGTACAACATGTCAAGAAGCGTTCATTCAGTGCACGTACCACACCTACCCTTCATGTCATGTCGTTCTTAGTTTGCAAACACTGTTTTAAACAGGCACTCTATTACGCATGAATAATATTCATAAGGCATGGAGGACGACCGGTTTCGTTCATGTTACCATAGCTAACATATGTAATGCCATGACAGGCCACCTGTAGTAGTATGAAATTATTCCTTAACTTCTTTTGAGCAGTTTTCATAGCCCAGGTATTTTTCTTAGAAAAGGATTTTATAGGTGAGGGTAGCAGCCCATGTATAGGCTCACAGGAAATGTAAGTTTACATTATTATGAAAAACGTTTACTTTCACCATTAATTTTGCTATGGAAACAATTGTTTTAGTTTTCATTCGCATTTTCGTGTTCTTTTGACATGATGTTCATACTTTTGGCTAAAATGAACGCATAGGGCAAAAGGGTATTTATTCGAACTTCAAGTGAAAATTTTATTATTTTTTTACTGTCAAGGTGACAGTTGCGCTACACATGTTGCTGCACACTATTACAGATTTGTAGGACAGGAATTACCATGGCAGTACACAATAGAGGGGCAGCAGAAAATTACAATGACAGTATAAATACAATAATGAAGTACAATAATTAATAGTGACAACAGCAATGAAGTCACCGATAATGATGTTCACCAAGCAGCTACCGTTTTCAAGATTCTAAAAATAAGCATAGGCTGGATATCTATGGCGAGAACACGATCATACAACAGCTTGATTTGATGGTGAGTCGAGTCATGAGCTTGCCCAGTTATATTGTCTAAATAACTTCAGTAATGTTCCATATGCTAGATTAGTCTATCGCTGTTCTTGAAGATGTCAAACTTTATTTGAATTCAAGGCATGTAGTAACTTGGACCACAGGCAAACTGTAGCGCAAATAGGGTTGCGCAACAAAGAGAAAATTACCAGCTTCGCGCGCAATTTAGGAAGACTGGTAATTTTCTCTTTGTTGCGCAACCCTATTTGCGTCACAGTTTGCATGTGCTTGGACGCCACTAGTTACATTAGATGATATTACATTCCTGACAACTATATGTGTAGCTCTGAAAACATGGTCGATGCGGATTCGAACCCACAATCATATGTTTCTGGTGTGCCCCAGATACATTACCGGGCCTTCGACGTGACGGGCGAACACTTTAACCACTGGGCTACCCCACCACCCCCGAGGCTATGACAATCGCCCAATCAAATAGAACGATCCTGGAACAGCCGTCCAATCAAATTACACTGCCCCTCTATGATAGAAACAAATAGCTGTATCTCCTATACTCTACTCACCTCCCTGCTACCTTCCTAAATACCACGCAATAGCATGATGGCCTTCCCCAAGTATCTTAATACGCAGTAAAACAAAACATTTTCTTGCATGACAAGGATTTCTTAAATTACTTTTCATTAAATCCACCCGGAAACAGTCTTAGTAAACTTAGGCTCAGTATTATTCGTTACACTGCTATACTGAGGGTGTCAATATTCGTTATGTATAAATCCTTTATTCTGCCATTATTTGATTATTGTAGTTGTATTTGGGATAAATACAGTTAGCCAGGCATCAATGCTGGAATAGTTAGTTTGATACACTTAGAACAATATGTGGGGCTACAAGGGGAACAAGTCATAATAAATTATATTCAGAAACGGATCTCTTACCTCTTGTAGAAAGAAGGCGCATTAAGAAATTAACTGTCACTTAATTGCTAAATCCGTTTTATCCAGTTCTTGCTTGAAGAACTCAGACTTATACAATCACCGAGTGAATTCAAGTATAAGATTACATCATATTGTAATACTTCATTTGGGTTTGATATCAACATTGGAAACAGGTTCTGTCAAATAATCCACTGCAAACTCCGATTAGAATGCAGCGATTTAAATGGCCATAAAGTAAGCAGATTTATATCCGATAACCCATCATGTACTTGTTGTGCTGCCTTCGAGGACACCCTTCATTATATTTTTATGTGTCCGAACTATGATGCTATAAGAAACGATTTATTTTATTTCAAACATGGATATAACATAAATGACGCTCTGTACGGTAACCAAGAATTACCTAGATCTTTAAATCATGACATTATCAAATCAGTACATAACTTTATTATCACTTCAAGAAGATCTAATCAATCTAAGTTTTCATCTGACCCTTTGAAGAATAAATATGTTTAAACCGAATTATCATATTACAAACAAACGCACACACACTTGCATACTAAATCGTGTCGCATTGTAGATATAGACTATAGCCCTTAAACAAAGGATCACGTTCCAGTGGCTAATGCTAATACTCGCATCCCTCACCTAGCTGGTGGTTAGGTTCCGTAATGGGTCATTCTCACTTACCCAGCACCTTTTGTTTTAGGGTCCCAGTTCACTGGAGCTAGATAATCCCCTACAATAAAAGGTGCGCTTTATATTTTGTTCCCTGTGGTATTTGGTCACCTGTGATATTTAGTCACTGTGTTGTATGATATAACCTCCGTACCTTTGGATTGGTGTAAAAACAAACGGGTCGGTTTGCTGGGCTATATTTTAAAGGTCGACTGATTCTAGACAATGGGCAGTCAAGAACTTGGCATTATCGTCGAGGTCGTTGTTTGTGCGGGTATCGTCAGTGTTGCAACAATAAATATGAATAAATAATCGTTATTTTTTGGTACAGTCGAAAAGATTTACCTTGACTTCGTCGTGTACAGGTATGTGGTTGTGGTCTCCAGGTATGTTGGAAATTATGTCGTTGAGACATATGAGACTGATGGTCTGCAGTCTTTCTGAATGCATATCCACGAGATCCTTCCTCCCCTTTACCCCTTGTTCACGATGAACATATAGCCAGTTACATATACATATCTTCCACCACGAGAAGTAGGAAGACACTTTTTGTGCTTTTGCCATACCTGAAGTTGAGGAAATGATGATGAAAACTGTCAGTTCCAACATTCTTATAGCTTGCAAGTTTATGTAAGAAATTGAAAAACTCACTACTAATGAATTGTGTGAACTCAGTCACTAAACCCGCGGGTACACATGTCAACCCGCTGGTACACATGTCAACCCGCTGGTACACATGTCAACCCGCTGGTACACATATTCAAATTTCGTTGCCTGAGTGAACGCATTTTACATTTTGTAGAAAACCAGTGTCTTAATCCCTTGAACAAACGCCGTTGTCACAACATCAAACATCAAAGGATTTTTACCTTAACCCAAAGGTCGAACTTACGGGACTACCCCACCTAGCCATAGTGCGATGTTGCCTTAACAAGACCTTTTTGGTTAGACTCTGGCTAAGTGAGAATGAACCATACTGAGTCTAACAAACCCTAGTAGAAGGTCGCGTCAGGTAACCTTTTGAACTGACCAATCAGAACACAGCTTACCAAATCGCGAAAGTTAACATTCGCACATACCGTTTGAACTTTTGCCTTGAAAACTCGAACGATTCTGTATGCTATTTTCCGCACGATCGCTTCCGAGTGTTACACATGGATGACACATTATTCACAACAGCGAGTAAACAGTTGCTGAACAAAGCGTTTTTGTCAATATTCCAGGATGTCATCTTGTGGAAATATAAGCTAATAGTAACCATGTCATCAGAAACCCCTAAGCGTATATACTGCAGGTCAAATGTCTGTGTTTTATGTGGATTTTCGTTTATTGAGCGATCAGTGTCAGCGACCAGGGAAGAGAAAATCCAAAAGGCGTTTTGTAAGTCCCGCCGAACCCTAAAATAGCAGCCGATGTCTGATTGGTTAAATCCGTTCGGCAGTTTCGCGTTTGATTGGACGGTCATAGGTCGCTCAAAGGTTAGCTGACGCGACCTTCTACTAAGGTTTGTTAGACTTAGTATAGCATTGTAACGAATAATATAGTCTGTCTCACAGTCCCTGAACCACATTAATTTCCCTACTGCCAAGCCCTATCTGCAGTGCTAAAGCCTAGATTTCCTCAGGTTCTGAATCTCTGGTCTCCCTAGGTCTCCTTTTCAATATAAATGGGCTTGTTTGTTACTATCAAAATTATATATATTCAGAGACTAAGCCTTAGTCTACGAATAATACTGAGCCTAAGTTTACTTGATCCGCAAACGGCCCTAATTTTGAAATGCAATCTATGCTCGTTCAGAAGGATAATGCTTGCTGACTGCTCATATCAAACTCATGGACAAGAGACGTTCTGGTGGTGAAAGAAATGTATTTCCTGGAAGGCGCTTTGATAGTGAAAGGGTCAAGGGCACATGCACCAGACATATACTGTATAATGTATAGTGAAATAAACTGCCATTGATTTTTCAGAATCATACATGATAATTACATGAAGATGATAATTACATGTAGATGATAATTACATGTAGAGTCACTGTAATGATGACCCGTGATGACCCTGAACGTGTGCTTGCATCCCTATCACCGCATCCATAAATTCCCACAGTAAGACATTCGTCGTACATTCACAGTATACGTAGGACTAAGACAATTCAAACACAGAGTACATTGTTCAAGCGTTGTAACCGAAATAAGCTCTTTCCTGATGGTAAAACCCGGCTTGTAAACTGACTGACTGACTGACTGAGTTTAGGTCTGTATTCCAGAAACTGACGGCGGGGTCTACCATTGGAAAAGTTTACATCCAGAACTGCAGAACATAATGTGCCCCACCGGCGTTACATCCAGAACTGGTTAAGGCCAGGATTGGGGCAAAACTGTGCACTTTGGGTTAAAAGCACCCAACTTGTCCAAAGTAACCTTAGCGCTGCGACTCTGGCAGGTTTATGGTAAGTTTTGAGAGTAGTTATGATCTCCTTAGCGCGAAGTTCGCTTAGTACGAGGGCATCCTGTTTGTTTGGTGTTCATCGTAACCACACTGTCACACGGGTCTGTGCGATGAGACTTGAAACATCAGAGACCGACTACGTTCTGGACATGGGCGAGTCGGTCAGATAATCATATCCGTCTGGCTCATCAGCAAGCTTTGAAAGTCCGCAGAATCTGGACTTACGAATGACAACTGTACGAATTGTGAGGAACCGGCGTCCAGCTATACGTCTAGATTTGGACGCTTGACGTCGTCATCTGAGTTTCGGGTTACAGGGCTGGAGGTCAGTAGTGAGTCAGATGTGTCCAGGTTTCCTTCGTCATGACTGCAGTAAATGCCCCCATCGTACAGTGATCACAGGACTCTCCTCTAGTGGCCTTCTACGGAGACTGGTGTAGTGGCAAAGTTATCACCCTCACGTCTTCCCGTACCTTAATAGTAATACCCATGCACGTCACACGTTACAACACTAAAATGCCCCCCAAGCATTATCCTTCTGACGTCCTCATGCCTGTGATCATCGGTTTCACAGGTGTGACCAATAGGTGTGACCAACAGAACAACCTACATCCCCAGCACTGCCTTGGCCCCCACTTTCACTAAACATGTCTCCCGTCCAACACATGTTGAAACAAGGAAGTGTCGTTGATACCATTATCAATCCAGACATGAAGTAGTGACTGCCTCTGTTCAGATCTGGAATACCACCCCATTGGTCTTCCACAACCGTCTCGTATGAGAAGCTGTTGTCTAGCTTATGTCCATGATGTCACTGTCCACAGTAGACTAAGGCTTAGTTCCTGAATATATATAATTTTGACAAATTTAACAAATCAACCCATTTAAATTGAAAAGGAGCCCCAGTGAGTTGGGAGATTCTGGAACGTGGATTAGCATTGCAGGGAGGGAAAGGTAGTAGGGAAAATAATGTGGTTCAGGGACTGTGAGACGGAATCTAGACTTGCTTCATTTACGGCTTTAGCATTGCAGGGAGGGAAAGGTAGTAGGGAAAATAATGTGGTTCAGGGACTGTGAGACAGACTATGTCCACAGTGCTGGACGTAATTTCTGAAACATTGTTACCAAAAACAATGCCCTGTGACGTCAGACTCTTGCTGGGTTGTATGGTTGCATCTATTTATGGTACTCAGTGATGTACGGGAAATTTGTTTTAACTGGTATACAACACCCTGAATCATCGACTGTAGATCTGGGTAGACCTGTGAATTGTGAAGTTTCTCATGAGGGGGTATACGTACATTCGGTGATTTATGTTTTACGGGGACTTAAGGGCAAAAGGATATTTAGAAATGCGAGATGTGATATTAGAGGCCAGATATATACATCTCTGCCTTTTTAGATCAGAAACCCAAAGTCCACTAAAACAAGAATATGACGTAAGCTTGTGGGCTGACACACAGGAACAATCAAGTCTTTTTCTCTGACGATGATCGATGCAATAAAACCCCGGATAGCCTTGGTTCGGTATTTGTTTAGCTTTAGTATTCAATACATTATTGACTCAGACAGAAGTGCCCCATTTCAATGACGCCAATGAGCACCAATGTCAATACGCCATTTTATTGGGGCACTGGATTAGACGTCACGACCGCCCTGCAGAAACTCGCTGAAAACTCAATCGGAGGAAAAGTGGTCTTAGTCTTGTGGCATTCCCCTCCACCATGCTTGTTTGTTGTTTAACGCCGCACTATTCCGGCTGTATTACGGCGGTGTGTAAATATTCGAGTCTGGAGCAGACAATCCAGTGATCAACAGCATGAGCATCGATCTGCGCAATTGGGAACCGATGACATGTGTCAACCAAGTCAGCGAGCCTGACCACCCGACCCCGTTAGTCGCCTTTTACGACAAGCATAGTCGCCTTTTATGACAAGAATGGGTTGCTGAAGACCTATTCTACCCCGGATCTTCACGGGTCATATACACAAAGAAAAACGTTAAGCACCCCCTGATATTTTCACAATGCCAAATGGCAAAACATATCAGGTCCGCAATAGCCCTAAATGCTCGGACATTCAAATGCCATCTGACAGAACAACCATCTGGCAAGACAGAAACGCAACATCGGTGAGCTGTGGTTAGAATGTAATGGCGATTACGTCATGTTACCACAGGTACTGTTTTTACCCCCAAACAACCGCCCCCCCCCAAGTATGGAGCTGCAAGTCAATGAAAGGGTGTTGACATTGATATTGTCACATGAAAATGTTCCTTGAAGACACTAGTGTTCAGTGAGTGAGACTAATCAGTACCGGGTGGACCCGCCACGTACCCGGATGATACATTCCACACTACTTCTCATGCCTCCAGTCAGACATCGGATCTGTTCTCGGGTCAATAACAACCACTCACCATGCAGAGCTGCCTCAGACTGATGTAAATTCTGTACTGGAGGGTTCCGTGCCTGCCCCTTAGCTTAACGCTGGCCAGGGTACAGTTGTCACTGCATTGGTCCTCATGTAATCCATTATGGCACGTGATCGATGCGACCTGGCGTTATCGTCCATGTACTGAGGTCGTGTAGAAAGTGGATGGTTATCGAAATGAGGGACAACGACTGGCTGTAGGACGTCCCGGATGAATTGAGCTCCCGTTAAGTTGCCCCTGATGGTGACCAAATCCAGCTGAGAGAGGCAATCGTGAGAGGGGCATCCCCACGCCATGACAGATCCCCCTCAATAAGCAACTGTTGGCAGAATGTTCCTGGGGGTATAAGCTGTGTTCTTATGCATCCAAACACGTGTACGTCCATCAGTAACATGAAGTAAGAAGCGGCTTTTGTCCGACCAATGGATTTTCCTCCAGGTCCGCAGATTCCAGTGTCGTCTGGCCAAGCACCATGCCAAGCGTGCACGTTTATGGTGGTCTCTCAACAAAGGACGTTTAATGACTCTTCTGGCCTTCACTCATGCCGCTTTAAGACGATTTCTGACTGTTCTGGTGCTGATGGGCCAATTGGGTAACCAGTCTTTTCAGCTGAGGACTTGTACTGAAGGGCGTGCATGTCGTATCAGGTGTCTGGATGCTTTCCATACCTTGGTCGGTCCATTGCACTTCCGGTCTTCGCATGTTTCCGGACTAAACGGCTACCAACGGTGTAATGGTAGCCCAGATTTCGTCCAATCGCCATAAAGGACATTCCTGCGGTATGCATACCAATAATCTGATTCCTAGTGTCGACTGACAATAGTCTCCGTGCCATGTTCAATGAATATGCTTGAATTGACCGCTTCAGCCAACGTTAAACACCCGCAAATACAGTTGGGCCATACTGCTTTGTGTGATCCTCGAGGGTAGCATGTTGCACGTGCATGCCACAAACGACACGAGCGCGATTGTCACTCATCAATGGTTATATGGTCTTGCGCAAACTCTACTCTTCCCATAATTATACTTGTATCACTATTTCAGATAATGGGGGAGTAATTTCATCAAAAATATCAGGGGGTGCTTAACTCTCTCTCTCTCTCTCTCTCTCTCTCTCTCTCTCTGTGTGTGTGTGTGTGTGTGTGTAATATTATATATATAGCCCTGAAGGATCTCTTTGTGGTCGCGTTGATCGAGTGTCTGACGGAAAACGGAAGGTTAGCGGTTCCGTCCCTGGTTGCGTCAGAACAAAAGAGGTGACGTTACAAGATGGTATATGTTGTTACCCTGTCTGGTGCATGACGTAAGAAGTTAAAACCAGAATTGGTCTGATCGGCGTCAGTAAACTATGTTTGAGTGTGTATTCATATTCAACTATTCGGTACTATTTTTAGTACTAAGAGAGCGGCATCAGTACAGACAAACGTGCACACGCGCGAGCGCATACATATACAAACGAACACGTGCACAGACATAATCTTGAGCACAACGTTAAACGTTATCCGTCTACCACGTCTCATCTTAAAGCCCCGACTTCAGGGCAATATACCAGGTCTCACAGAAACGTGAGAAACATATTAAATTTCGAGAGTGTTTTACTGCACAAAGCTTTAGTGAGACAACACTGCAAACAAACAGTCACTACTGAGCATACACCGCACCTAACAACTTCAAATGGCTGGTATTTGTATTGTAGTTGGTTCTGTCAAACCTCTGTTATGTATATTACTAGAATAACGCTAGCAAATTTGAAACATGGATTATATTTGTCACATAATCTGTTTGTTTCGTGGCGAGAGACCCACTTTCGAAGAAGGTCTGTACCCTACCTCACTGTACATAACGAAACACCTTGAACATTTACAGCGTACCTATAGTCTGTTTGCAGTGAAAACGTACCGATGAATTTCACTTTAAACAAAAAAGTAAATCAAATTAAGCGAAATTAAGATTGCGAATCCTCATAATTTTACCTTGCCAAATGAACATTTAAATCTCAGAATTTTATTCAACTTAGGATAAAAGTTGTTTAACAAACGATCATAGATTCAAATCGCTATTATTGGTTTGTATTACAAAGGGGTAAGCGCAGTAGATGGAACAGTGAAACAAATGCACGTGCTGTACGTGATGAGCGTTAACTAAGACCAGCCATACTTGTTTTTGGTGTTTCATTTAATGTGCATACCCCCTTGTAATACAAACCAATAATAGCGATTTGAAACTATGATCGTTTGTTAAACAACTTTTATCCTACATTTTCAGTTGACTGATGTTTAATCTTCATTTCTGTCAAAAATAATGTGACACATTGTCGCAGCTCGTTTAATACCATTGCGGCAATTCCGATTGTCTCGTTTGACCCGGAAATTGAAGCAACTCTCTATTATCGCGGTATTGCCATTTTCTTTCTATGGCACGCGGTACAAGCAGATGACACTGTCAAACGTTTACTAAGACAAGTAACGAATCTAAATAGTTTGATCATTAAAAAATATTTAGGAATTTTATTCACATTAGTAATATCATCATGTTTTTAACCCAAACATCTGAAACTTCTATTCATTTGGATACAAGGTAACAATAACGTTACAAAAATTGTTTTTCCGCCTTAAAACGTACCATACAAATTGCTGCCGTGTGTAGAGTGAAGTTGCATAATACGTCACTTCCTGTTTAATTTTAACACGGAAAATATGCAAATGACCTTATAGTTGTCGCAGGATTACTCTTGACGAAGTAAGTTTTGATTCATGCTTGATGTAATGGCAGTAGGAGTCATACTAGTTTCAAAGTTTTCTAGAACCTACTGAAAGATGAATGCTTTACTATTTCTGCAATTAGACATGACATTTCAATGAAATAAATGACTTTTTCAAGAGCGATGAATATATTTTACGTAATTTGCATATGTAAACAGCCGATGAGGGGCGTGGTGTTTCTGCTTTCCCGATGTTTTCGCGTGCCGCGATAATAGACAGTCCCAGTATACAGTAAACTACGGCTATAGCGAACTCAAAAGGACTATCAATTTTAGGTCGAAATAACCGTAGTTCCTTATACGCATTTCGTCCAACATCGACAGCATGTGGAGGGGACCCAAACCAGATCCTTGTATCCGTTCGTCATAGGCGTGTTCGGTATAATTACTGTATGCACACGGGAGCCTTAGGGAACCAGTTAGTGGTGTCCCCAAGAGTGAGTGAGTGAGTGTAGTTTTACGCCACACTCAGCAATATTCCAGCTATATGGCGGCGGTCTGTAAATAATCGAGTCTGGACCTGACAATCCAGTGATCAACAGCATGAGCATCGATCTGCGCAATTGGGAACCGATGACATGTGTCAACCAAGTCAGCGAGCCTGACCACCTGATCCCATTAGTCGCCTCTTACGACAAGCATGAGTTACTGAAGGCTCATTCTAACCCGGACCTTCACGGGTTGTCCCCAAGAATCTTCAAACACTAACTACTTTGAGATCAGCACCAGATGATCAGCAAGGCAAGCTTGAGACCGGAGAACCTGGCTGAAACATCTATTGCCCGGACGAAAGCGGGTTCCTGCTCCATGTCAAAGGGAGGTAGGGTAGCCTAGTGGTTAAAGCGTTCTCTCATCACGCTGAAGACCCGGGTTCGATTCCCCACATGGATACAATTGTGTGAGGCCGATGTCTGGTGTCCCCTGTCGTTATATTGCTGGAATATTGCTTAAAAGCGGCGTAAAACGTTACTCACTCAATCCTCACCATGTCACAGATGTACGACTGAAGGTTCGGGGCGCAGGAATTATGGTCTATACACCCAAGGACAGGCCTCGGGGGATGCCAAGTAATGACTTTGGTGTGTGTTACAGACGACTGCAAGCTGAACGTGGTCAAGGTACTGTCAAGGTACTGTCAACCTTACATCCTAATTGACCTGGAACTCTCGTTGTCTCCTATTTCGACAACAGTCTAAGTAAACTTAGGCTCAGTATTATTCGTTACACTGCTATACTGAGTCTAACAAACCTTAGTAGAAGGTCGCGTCAGGTAACCTTTGAGCGACCTATGACCGTCCAATCAAACGCGAGACGACGGAACGGATTTAACCAATCAGACAACGGCTATTATTTAGGGTCTCGGCGGGACTTACAAAATGGATTTACTTTTCCCCGGTCGCCAACACTGATCTCACAACAAATGAAAACCCGCATAAAACACAGATATATGACCTGCAGAATATACGCTTTAGGGTTTCTGTTGACATGGTTATCATTAGCTAATATTTCCGCAAGCTGACATCCTTGAATACTGACAAAACGCTATTTTCAGCGACTGTTTACTCACAGTTGTGGCGTGCTCCATGTGCATCACTCGGAAGCGATCGTACTAAAAATAGCATTCGGAATCTTTCGGGTAAAAAACGTTTTCGAGGTAAAAGTTCAAAAGGTATGTGCGAATGTCAACTTTTGCGATTTGGTAAGCTGTGTTCTGATTGGTCAATTGAAAAGGTTACCGGACGCGACCTTCCACAAGGTTTTGTTAGACTCAGTATAGCAGTGTAACGAATAATACTGAGCCTAAGTTTACTTAGACTGATTTCGACAAATTCCCACTCGCCACAAGAACTGAATCTATAAATGATGACGCCAGACCCATGCGTTCTTGTTCAGTGACAGTCTACCCCAAGAAGAACGCCGTGACGACTCTGCCTTGGCACGTCATCGGTCCAGATTGATGAGTCGTCTACAGTCACTTGAACCTCCTGTACAGAACCGGAGAGGTCTGGAAACAGCTTTACATCTAGTGTGATTGCAGTTGTCACTTTAACAGATCCGACGGGATGTCTGGTGGGATGAGCTGTAGGGTCAAGGTCGTCATTCGGGCACATGGAGAGTTTACTGAACCTTTCAAACACGGGCGTCATCTAGGACCAAATATGCCATGGTATCTTACGACTGCCTCCCCAAATCGTCCCCAAACTACCAACTCCTGTAAAGGGGACACCCGTATTGTTTTGTGGTGAACACATCATGTAATGACAATGGTGGTTTTCCTCTTGTTAGAGGCTTGTTCTTACTGATCACGTTCGTTTATTTTGTTCCAATACTCGTTAATCAGTCGATTCGGGGAAATTCTGTAAGTGTTTGAATATTTTCTAGGTATATTTTCAAAAGAAATACATGATGTTAAACGATTATATATACTCATGCCAATAAAGGTTGTCAGCCCCTCCCAACCCCAACCCCACACACACCTCACACCCCACACCCCACACCCCCTCTCTAATTAAAAAAATTGAAGGGGGTGACAACCATTATTGGCATGAGTATAAAATGTATAGCAATATATTTTAATAAAGCATGGTTACTGTGCTGTTACCATGTAGCTTGTTTTGTCTTCCACAGTACTTGGAGCTGAGATTCAGCAAGGCCGTGAGGGTGATGGGCAGCCTCCTATTCCAGATACAGATGGTAATTTGCACCCAACCGATCTCTCCGTATCCACCCTAGCGTAACATTCAATCCAAAGTATCCACCCACCTTCGTTTAGGTGTCAACTCTGACACACCCAGCGTAACCTCTTTCTCGAAATCCCACGTAGCCTATCAACTCTACTCAATATATCGATCCTGCCGTACTCTACGTATTCCCTTTCTCGAGCCCAACGTATCCTAGTCTTCGCACTCACTATATCAACCCTATCGTGCTCTACGTATCTATGCAGTTTAACTATCCAACGCTCAGAACCCCATCTATCGTCTCTGCCTCGCTCTACATGTTTACACTGACGTACTGCGTATTCACAATACGTATCCACCAAGATGCGCTCTGCGTAAATATATCTCACTCACCCTTTCTATCCATCCTGGCGTACCTAACGTATCCGATATGGCGCACCCTATTTATCAAACTTGCCATAACCTCCGGTATCCACACCTTGCGTAACCTCCCTGTCGTACACTACGTATCCTATCTGCCGCACTCTATATATTAACCTTGTCCTACGTATCCTCTATGTCGTACACTACCTAATCTATCAGGTACGCTCTATATATTGATCTTGTCTTAAGTATTCACGCTGTCGTGTTTTACATATAAACACTTCGTATAGTACGTATTGAATGGGGAACTCTTCGTAACCAAATTGGTGCACTGTACCTGTTCTCACTGATGCACTCAATGTATTAACTGAAACGTAATCTACTCTGCGTATCGATCCTACCAACATCTTCCAACATGTGGAGATCCGGGTTATAATTCTTCTTCAACCCGTGCTTGTTGTCAGAGGCGACTCGGGGTGGTCGGGTTCGCTGATCTGGTTGTCACGTCATCGAATCCCAATTACGTAGATCGATGCTTATGATGTTGATCACTGGATTGTATGGTCCAGACTCGATTATTTACATACCGCCGTCATATAGCTGGAACATTGCTTAGTTCGGCGTTAAACGACAAACAAAACAACACATATCTTCCCATCCGTACTCTAAGTATCTAGCGAGGGGACCAATCTCTGTGTCACATATACTGATGTACAAAAGAAAGTACACACTTGGTGTTTTGAGACTATTAAAAAAACGTAGATATTTTGCTAGAAATGTTCCAACTGGGTACGATAGCTATGGTGTTATTGCAACACGTACACAATGTTTGTGACTTGTGAGTCACAATCAAAACACTTTTCTAAATATTACGCTGTTTTTAGGAAAACGTTTTAACAAAGCATCAGGTGTATACTTTCTTTTGTACGTCAGTTTATAAATTGAGAGGACCGCAATGTAAGTTAAAGCTTGGCAAAGGTTGGGACGGGACGTCGTTATGAAAAGTCATGCAATCCTCCTTTCCCTTCTTGTTTCAGCTGTTTAATATGGCCATCACACTGTACGCACCTGCGCTCGCCGTCAGTCAAGGTCAGTTGTAGTATTGTAGTTTCAACAATATCTTCAGTGTATGTGACATTAGTGAGATAAACAGACTTGAATTGATTCATTGTAAACATATATCTCACAATGTTGTAGTGATGGACGTGTCCACGGAGGTATCAATCGTTGTCGTCGGAGTTGTCTGCACCTTCTACACTGCCGTCGTAAGTTGAAGAGAGATGGGTTATGTATCCCTTACATCATTTGTCAAACAATTCCTCAAATCACAAGAGGTGAGGTGAGGTGAAATTGGGTTTAACGTCGTGCTTGAGAATATTTCGCTCATATGACGACGTGCATGCGTGTGTATGTGTATGTGCGGCTGCTTGTACTAGCCCAGACTGAAGCTGGTTTTATAGTGCTAGCCCACTGAGATACCATGCCGCAGTGAAGCATGAATACCCCACTCAGACACATTATACTGACTCCGAGCCGACCAGTCCTTGTTGTACCCATTAATGCCGAGCGCCAGGGAGGGACCAACAAGTACCATATTTTAACGTCTTTTGGTATGACGCGGTCGGGGATCGAACCCGCGACCTTCCGCTCTCCGGGCGGACGCTCTAACCACTACACCACGGAGGCGGCCTCAAATCACAAGAAGAGTGATAGGGTAGCCTAGTGGGTAAAGCGTTTGTTCGTCAAGACGAAGACCCGGGTTCGGTTTCTCACATGGGTACAATGTGTGAAGCCCATTTCTAGAGAGTTATTGCAGGAATATTGGTAAAAATGGATTTAAACTAAACTCACTCACTCACTCACTCACTCAAATCACACGAACCTGAAATTAATACATCAGACTAACAAGGTCTAACAACCAGCGCAATTATGAGTGCGGCATTGAACAACAAACAAACCACCAGCGACTCGGTCAGGTAACACAGGCAGATATCACTACAGTTGACGTAGGACAAGACTTTACATACACTACGTTGACTTTATGCAGTCAAACAACGTTGTGTCGAAGTTGGAGGGACCTACGTAAATGCTTCGAGTTATCCGACAAATAATAAGGTATGCAAAGGGACCAAGTTCGTATCTCGAGACAGCTGTAAGCTGTAGTTTATTATTTATTCTTCACAAAGAATAAGAAACTTTAATAAAATATCAACATGCTTTTCGTGTAAGATTACGAAATACGTGGGGTTTGATAATGCAGTTCGTATAAGATTACGAAATACGTGGGTTTCGATAATGCAGTTCGTGTAAGATTACGAAATACGTGGGTTTCGATAATGCAGTTCGTGTAAGATTATGAAATACGTGGGTTTCGATAATGCAGTTCGTGTAAGATTACGAAATACGTGGGTTTCGATAATGCAGTTCGTGTAAGATTACGAAATACGTGGGTTTCGATAATGCAGTTCGTGTAAGATTACGAAATACGTGGGTTTCGATAATGCAGTTAGTGTAAGATTACGAAATACGTGGGTTTCGATAATGCAGAGTGTAAGAAATTGGAAATAGGGTTTCGATAATGCAGTTCGTGAGATTAAGATTAGGAAATACGTGGGTTTCGATAATGCAGTTCGTGTAAGATTACGAAATACGTGGGTTTCGATAATGCAGTTCGTGTAAGATTACGAAATACGTGGGTTTCGATAATGCAGTTCGTGTAAGATTACGAAATACGTGGGGTTCGATAACCCAGTTCGTGTAAGATTACGAAATACGTGGGGTTCGATAACGCAGTTCAGTGTAAGATTACGAAATACGTATCTCACTGAATCAAGAAATTTGTACAAACGTTATTCACTGTAGTCGTCGTCGCTGTCGACAGGGAGGCCTGAAGGCTGTGATGTGGACAGACACGCTCCAGATGGTGATAATCTTTGCCGGTCTCCTCGCCATCATCATCCGGGGATCTATCGAGGTCGGCGGCTGGGACAACATCATGGCGGTAGCGAAGGAAGCGGACAAGCTCCAACTGGACAAGTACGGCATTGATATTGCATTGTCTGATTGAACTTTGTGCAGTCAGCGTTTCAAAACATACAATGTTTTCCATTAACTGTATGCTGTTTAACGCCATATAAACTAACATTCCCGCAATATGACGGCACTTGATAAATTAACGATTGCAATTATAAGCAGCGATCCACGATGAGGGTAAACCTGGAGGAGTGATAGCGTTTATTGGAGAACCACAACACCTACCAGTGAGCGAGTTAGTTTTGTGGGTTATACTCGATGATACATTATTATTTTCCAACATTCTCGGTACCTGTTTGGTCGGCCCCAAGTGGCAACTGCAGTAACTCAAATAACCTAAGAGGCAACAACAACATCGTCCCAATATTTAAGTTAAATAACCTCCCCAGAAGCGACAGGAGGCAATTGCAACATCGTCCCAATATTTAAGTTAAATAACCTCCCCAGAAGCGACAGGAGGCAATTACAACATCGCCCCAATATTTAAGTTAAATAACCTCCCCAGAAGCGACAGGAGGCAACTACACCATCGCAAAGCAATTTCAGTCAAATAACTAGTTACGTGAATTTTACGTAGTTATCACTTTGATTGTATTTTGCCGGTATTTATTCTAGTTTTCTAACGAAAAACACTTTCTAAAGTCCATTTTGGTCTAACTTCATTCAATTTAAACAACAA
This sequence comes from Haliotis rubra, assembly GCF_003918875.1. Lineage (NCBI taxonomy): Eukaryota > Metazoa > Mollusca > Gastropoda > Lepetellida > Haliotidae > Haliotis > Haliotis rubra. The sequence goes on from NW_025767425.1 coordinate 493,192, forward strand.
TACATTTTGAAGAATAAAGGAAGCGCGATGTGTTTCTTAAGTATACAATATGATAAAAACATAACATGTTACCAGTGCCTTAAGTTGTGAACGCTTACTGTTTTACTTACCTGTTGTAATGTTGGTCGTTACTAAACCACCCCTCCCCATCCCCCAAACCTCAAAAAAGAAAGAATAAACCCCAAACAACTGACTAACAACGTGGTTAGGATGAATTATATTGCTTGGTTATAGTTCTTTCGTCGGCCATATTTTTAAAAAGTATACCTGAATCCTAAGGACAATGTGATCTCTTTTGGTCATATCTGTAGCCTAGTTGTAGTGGCCGCGGCAATGTTTCTGTGCGAGTCTTAACGTTCGAAATCTACGCAGAACACACGAAATATAGGTTTGTTAACAGTGGTTAGATATGTATAGAAATATGGCCGGGATTAATTGTGAGGACGGCTGGGTCATGAGAAAAAAACTTAACGGTTAACACGCGAAGCCAGAACTGAAGTATTTCTTTGATTTGTTTATTAATCTAGTTGATTTATAAGTAGACTCAGATATTGTGTATGCACAAAGTCCAGACTGAAACGTTTGTTTCAGGAAAATCCTGTCGCGCGATCATGAGAATGGTGACAAGTTTACCGTGTGTCAACAAGTACGGATATGTGATTACTGCGATCTTTTGAAGGAATAAACTTTATGAGGGCTCAAAGGATTTTCATTTGAAGCTCGGATTATCTGCTGCGCATTGTGGATACGATAAGTCACGCAGTAAACCAGTAATGGCTCTGAAATAATACCTACAGCGCCACCGACCAAAGTAGGAAGAAACATCACGGAATTGTATTTGTTGACCATAAAAGGAACAAAACAGAAACAACCCCAAATCACTCTTCCCAACCCCAACCCCCAACCCCCGAAAACCCCCAAACCAAAACCAAAACAAACAAAAACACCCCCAAAAAAACAACAACCCAAGAACACACAAAAACCCCCAAAACAAATAAAAAAACATCAACAACCAAAAAACCAATAAAAAAAACCCCAACAAGAACCAAAAATAAAATAAAACAAAGAACAAAACAAAACAAAACAAAACGTAACAACGAAAACAACAAAACAAGAGCATTACCCTGAAATCAAACCAGTTCTAAACTATCACTTACAACAGCGAGAATTCAGTTTATATTTCATAAAATAAAAAATGTTTTCATGAATAAGTACCGATGTAGTAGTCGAACATCGGTGGGAGTTACGTCCCTTAGGCGTGTCACGAGCCAGTGATCGTTGTTCGGAATCCCGGTTTGACCTACTATTTTTGCACTATAGCACTGCTCTTCATCGGGGGTTTCTCCAACATCAAGCTGACACGCCGTTATATGACTGCTCAATGCGGCGTTAAGTAGAAATCACTCACTCACTCATTATTAGTGCAACGGGACCTCTTTCTCGTTGTTTAGGTACTTGCTAATGGATTCTTGGTTTGGGCTATTTGACAGGTCCACAAACAAAACAAAATCTTTTTCGGGTTATTTTCTTGGAAGCCGTTTTTTAAAATTATAATTGATTTTCTCCCCTTCAGTTTCCAAAGCTATTTGTGTTGTGGTTGTGTCTGGCAGCTTCGACCCGAGTCCCTTCGTGCGCTACACCTTCTGGTCCCTGATCGTGGGGGGCTTCTTCTCCTCCCTGACCATCTACGGGTCCAGCCAAGCCATGATCCAGCGGTACCTTAGCATGAGCTCTACGAAGCGGGCACAGATGTAAGTTTACGTCATGGCAGTAGAGATCCTTTGGGAGGGTGCCTTTAAATTAGTATACCTACATCTGAGATCCTTTGGAAGGGTGCGTTTAGTACTATATACTTCTGATCGCGCCATGGCTGTAGAAATTCCTAGGAAGTGTGTCTTCAGTAATGTATAGCTACATCTGAGCACGCCATGAAATCAGTGATCCTTTAGAAGGGTGCGTTTAGTACTATATACCTACTTCTCAGTACGCTATGGAAATAGAGAGCATTCGGTAGGGTGCCTTCTGCTCGGTGTACTTACCTCGGAGGATACCAGTAGAGGATCCTGAGTACCATACGTCATGACAGTACAACATACTATACGATCTCATGACAGCTTGTACAACATATTCGGTGACTGAAGTTTTCGAGATCTCTATCACACCAAAATGGGCTTGTTGACAGAAACAACGGGTCTTCGGCGTGACGAGCCAACGCTTTAACCATTAGGATAATGCCAAAGATACATTTTCACCTTGTAACTTGCCTCTTAGGCGAGAGAGTGAGTAAGTTTAGTTTTACGCCACACTCAGCAATATTCCAGCTATATGGCGGCGGTCTGTAAATAATCAAGTCTGGACTAGACAATCCAGTGATCAACAGCATGAGCATCGATCTGCGCAATTGGGAACTGATGACATGTGTCAACCAAACCAGCGAGCCTGACCACCAGATCCCGTTAGTCGCCTCTTACGACAAGTATAGTCGCCTTTTGTGGTAAGCATGGGTTGCTGAAGACCTATTCTAACCCGGATCTTCACGGCTCTTAGGCGAGAGAAGGGTACGTGTGATTCTGGATCGCGATCGACGGTTGTAGGGTCGAGTATTGCCTGAAATGCATTGCCAGGCAAAAGAAACCGTTCATCCATATTTGATGGTGGCTAAATTAGAAATGGTCATCGGAGGGTGGTGTATTTCCTATTTTCAATACTTTGTGTTGCTCGGCAGTTTAAATTGTTGGTTGTACACTGTTTTTCATCACAAAGTGTGACAGAAATGATATTGCTGCAATGTCTCAACTCTTCAGAGCCCTGTATCTCAACCTGCCGGCGGCGCTGGTTCTAACGTCTCTCATGGTGTTCCTAGGCCTCGTTGTCCACGCCAAATACTACGACGATGACCCTGTAACCACGTGCCGTGTGGAGAAGCCAGACCAGGTATTGGGGAAGGTGGGGTGCTGACCAGGTGATGGGGTATGGTAGATAACGACGGGTTGAGCACCTAATAGGGAGATACTGGGTAGATGAGGGTGGTGTTGTGTAAAAGAGGATGGGTTATAGCGGATAATGACGGGTTGAGCACCTAATAGGGTGAAACTGGGTAGATGAGGGTGGTGCTGTGTAAAAGAGGATGGGTTATAGTGGATAACGACGGGTTGAGCACTAATAGGGAGAAACTGGGTAGATTAGAGTGGTGCTGTGTAAAAGAGGATGGGTTATAGTGGATAACGACGGGTTGAGCACAGAATAAGGTGAAACTGGGTAGATGAGGGTGGTGCTGTGTAAAAGAGGATGGGATATAGTGGTTAACGACGCCAAAAGAGGATGGGATATGGGTGGTTAACGACGGGTTGAGCATCTAATAGGGTGAAACTGGGTAGATTAGGGTGGTGCTGTGTAAAAGAGGATGGGTTATAGTGGATAACGACGGGTTGAGCAGCTAATAGGGTGAAACTGGGTAGATTAGGGTGGTGCTGTGTAAAAGAGGATGGGTTATAGTGGATAATGACGGGTTGAGCATCTAATAGGGTGAACCTGGGTAGATTAGGGTGGTGCTGTGTAAAAGAGGATGGGATATAGTGGATAACGACGGGTTGAGCACCTAATAGGGAGATACTGGGTAGATGAGGGTGGTGCTGTGTAAAAGAGGATGGGTTATAGTGGATAACGACGGGTTGAGCAGCTAATAGGGTGAAACTGGGTAGATTAGGGTGGTGCTGTGTAAAAGAGGATGGGTTATAGTGGATAACGACGGGTTGAGCACCAGAATAGGGTGAAACTGGGTAGATGAGGGTGGTGCTGTGTAAAAGAAGATGGGATATAGTGGATAACGACGGGTTGAGCACCTAATAGGGAGATACTGGGTAGATTAGGGTGGTGCTGTGTAAAAGAGGATGGGTTATAGTGGATAACGACGGGTTGAGCACCTAATAGGGTGATACTGGGTAGATTAGGGTGGTGCTGTGTAAAAGAGGATGGGATATAGTGGATAACGACGGGTTGAGCACAGAATAGGGTGATACTGGGTAGATGAGGGTGGTGCTGTGTAAAAGAGGATGGGTTATAGTGGATAACGACGGGTTGAGCACCTAACAGGGTGAAACTGGGTAGATTAGGGTGGTGCTGTGTAAAAGAAGATGGGTCATAGTGGATAACGATGGGTCGAGCTCAGAATAGGGCGATACTGGGATAGATGAGGGCGGTGCTGTGTGAAAGAGGATGGTTGTGCTGAGCAGTTTTATGTACGGTACCCTGAGCTAAGGGTTCATTGGGACCCAGCTGATGAGAGGTGGTGGTTATGTGATGATCGGGTGATGCTGGACAGTTGAGGGGTGGTGCTGGACTGATCAGGGGTGGTGCTGGACAGATGTGGGTGGTGCTGGACAGATGAGGGGTGGTGCTGGACTGATGACGGGTGGTGCTGGACAGATGAGGGGTGGTGCTGGACTGATGAGGGGTGATGCTGGACAGATGAGGGGTGATGCTGGACTGATGAGGGGTGGTGCTGGACAGATGAGGGGTGGTGCTGGACTGATGAGGGGTGGTGCTGGACTGATGAGGGATGGTGCTGGATGATGGGTGGTGCTGGACTGGGGGAGTGCTGGACTGATGAGGGGTGGTGCTGGACTGATGAGGGGTGGTGCTGGACTGATGAGGGGTGGTGCTGGACTGATGAGATGGGGTGATGCTGGACTGATGAGGGTGGTGCTGGACTGATACTGAGGGGTGGTGCTGGACTGATGAGGGTGGTGCTGGACTGATGAGGGGTGGTGCTGGACTGATGAGGGGTGGTGCTGGACTGATGAGGGGTGATGCTGGACTGATGAGGGGTGGTGCTGGACTGATGAGGGTGGTGCTGGACTGATGACGGGTGGTGCTGGACTGATGAGGGTTGATGCTGGACTGATGATGAGGGGTGGTGCTGGACTGATGAGGGTGGTGCTGGACTGATGAGGGTGGTGCTGGACTGATGAGGGGTGGTGCTGGACTGATGAGGGGTGGTGCTGGACTGATGAGGGGTGATGCTGGACTGATGAGGGGTGGTGCTGGACTGATGAGGGGTGATGCTGGACTGATGAGGGGTGGCTGGACTGATGAGGGGTGGTGCTGGACTGATGAGGGGTGATGCTGGACTGATGAGGGTGATGGATGAGAGGTGGTGCTGGACTGATGAGGGGGGGTGGTGCTGGACTGATGAGGGATGCTGGACTGATGAGGGGTGGTGCTGGACTGATGAGGGGTGGTGCTGGACTGATGACGGGTGGTGCGGGGCTGATTGAGGGTATTTCTTTACTCGTGATGGGGTGGGACCTTTTTGGGTGTGGTGGGTTCAATGGTAATTCAAGTCACTTAATTCTTCACCCGGCCGAGGTTTAACCCTATGGCTCTGGAAAGTATAATAGTTTTGAAGAAGACAAAACGACAGCGGTTATGGATTCCGATGCATGGTAACGATGTTTCAGATTATCCCTCTGTTGGTGATGGACATCCTGGGTGGGTTCCATGGTCTACCCGGTCTGTTCGTTGCCTGTATCTTCAGTGCAGCTCTCAGGTAGGAACAAATCACACACTTAAACCCACTGACTGAGCACTTCTTAAAGCTTGATACAGACAGTCATGAGAATTATCACGTTGCAAGACTCAGTTTTGCGCCATTACGTACTGATTCAACATGCTTGCAGCAAATTGAAAGCAATATCCCCAACAGTGATTCATTTTACAACATAAAAATACTAAATTAAGCTGAAGTGGAGATAATTTAAAATTAATTCACTTTAAAAATCTTATACATTATTACTAAACTGAAGATGAGATAATTTCAGGGGTGAAAATTATCCATTTCTGTCAATAATGGTCGGGGAAAACGCGAATATTGAAGCTGTGTCACGCAAGGAAGACCTATTTGACTACTAGCATATGTTCCATCTTTAAAAGACATTTAGAAGCTGGTATGATGAAGAGGAACACATTTTATGGTTTGACAACTTGATATCGCTTCAGTACGGTGTCCTCCGGTGTGAATGCACTGGCGGCGGTGTTTTTGTCCGATGTCCTGGAACCAGCACACCTGGCAGTGACGGGACGCAGTGTCCCCGGCAAGGCTGCATCCGTACTGTCCAAGGTTTTGGGTAGGTCTGAGACGACACAGACATGTAGCCTAGTGGTTAAAGTGTTCGCTCGTCACGCCGAAGACCCGGGTTCGATTCCCCACATGGGTACAATGCGTGAAGCCTATTTTTTCAATCTTCTGAATTCTTTTCTATGCCAACACGAGAGAAATAAAGTAATTGGAAGTGCATAGGCGGATCCAGAGGGTGGTGGGTGGTGGTGCAGGGGTCCAGCCCCCCCTTTTGTGCTGAAAGTTTGTTAAATGACCATTGAAACTCGGGCGAAAATGAAGTGTGCACCCCTCCTTTTCTCAATAGTGTGCACCCCCACTTTCTCAAAAAGCTGTATCCGCCCCTGAAGTGATTGGTCTTCGTAAACTATTTCAGACTAAATATAGCATATATGCAATTTAAGAATGGTTTGATTCCGTTCTTATACTATTCCTTTTAGATCATCCACATATGGATTTGTTTCTGTGTTTTTCAACGTGTTTACCTTTGATATTGTGTTTGTTGTTTACAGCGCTTGTATTCGGCGCCATCATCATTGGCCTTGCCCTTCTAGCCGGCGCCCTGAACAGCCTGGTGCTGCAGATCTCACTCAGTATACTGGGGATATTTGGGGACCTCTTCTTGGCCTCTTCCTCCTCGGCATGTTCCTCCCCTGTACAAACTCCTGGGTGAGTTGGTCAAACGTCAGCCCATCTGCGTGGGGCGTTCAGGAATGTGTGAGTGAGTGAGTGAGATAGGTTCAACACTGAGGTGAACATTATTGAGGTGAGGTGAGGTGAAAGTGGGTTTTTACGTCGTGCTTGAGAACATTTCGCTCATATGACGACGTGCATGCGTGTGTATGTGTATGTGTATGTGCGCCTGCTTGTACTAGCCCAGACTTAGGCTGGGTTTATAGTGCTAGCCCACTGAGATACATGAAGCATGAATACCCCACTCAGACACAGTATACTGACTCCGAGCCGACCAGTCCTTGTTGTACCCATTAATGCCGAGCGCCAGACAGGGACCAACAAGTACCATATTTTAACGTCTTTTGGTATGACGCGGTCGGGGATCGAACCCGCGACCTTCCGCTCTCCTGGCGGACGCTCTAACCACTACACCACGGAGGCGGTCGAACATTATTGAGGAATATTGATGTTCATATGTTGCAATATTTAAGAAATACAGTTCCCTCTGCCCCCATGTATAGTGTAATGAAGTAGTTTTACTTTATTATACTATACATGGGGATAGAGCAAACTGTAGTTCTTTTCTAAGATGCCAAAGTTTTATTATTATGTTGTTCAAATGCTTGACAGAGTTATCTTTCTCTTCCAGGGAGCAGGCGCCGGTTTTCTGTCCAGCGTGATCATTTCCTGTTGGGTAGCAATAGGCTCTACCCTACAGATGAACGCTAACGCCCCTCCACCACCCGTCTGCGTTAACGGCACAGTGACAGGGAACGTCACTATGCCTGTAACAACCATTTTAACATCAACCCCCATCGCAGTGGAAAACGCACCGCTGTAAGGTTTATTTAAGACGTCAGAATACCAAAAAGCTGTGTAAACTAAAGGGGAAAAGAAAGTATACACCCATTGTTTGAAGGTGGCATTGAAACAACCAAGTGGTTATTCGGTGCTGATGTATTTGATACGGGTATCAAATCTGTGTTGTGGACCTTAAACGCTTCGGGGTTTGTTTCATCTTGATAACGTTTTCACAACGTGTGTCATTTTATGTTAAAATCCAATTTTCAAGTGTATGCTTTCTTTTGCCCGGGTGTGTATGTATATACAACTGTGACATATATTCTGCTGGTCTTTTAGTTGTTAGTTATATATTATTATCTAAATATAAATAACATTTTAAAAAAGATATCGGTTTTTGAGACCAACAGTTAGACAAAATGATTTATTTAAATTTTAGTGATGGTCTAGACCTTTTCTACAACCTGTCCTTCATGTGGTACAGTACGTTAGCGGTGATAGTGAGCGTCGTCGTCGGCGTAGCTGTCAGCTGTGCTACAGGTGAGTGAGAAGCCGAGGAATTGGGGTGAGATGAGGTGGAGGCGGTACAACTAGTATTGATCAAGGTGATCATGGTTACAATGTGTGTGATATTGCTGGAATATTGCTAAAAGCGGCGTAAAACCATACTCACTCATTCATTCACTGAGTCTCTCACCGTCATCTGCCTCTACCTTTGTCAACCCCTGTCAACTCTCAACTCCAATCTGTCTATATTTCCACTGTGCCTCCCTGTATGGATCTTCTTAACCCTATACTTGTATCTTTATCCCGTGTCTGTCTCAGTCTTTCTCTATATGTCTATCCATTTGGTTACCTGCCATGCACTATATGCGACTATCCCTCTAACTACCCGTCCAATTCAGCTTAAATGTTTGTGTAGCCTAGTGGTTAAAACCTTCGCTCGTCACGCCGAAGACCCAGGTTCGATTCCCCACATGGATACAATGAGTGAAGCCCATTTTCTGGCGTCCCCGCCGTGATGTTGCTGGAATATTGCTAAAAGTGCCGTATAAGTCAATCCACTCACTCACTCATTATGCACAGCTAATGCTATAATAGTGCCATAAATCAGACTGATAATGACTCCTAATCGTTTCTTGGATATTCTTACTGCAATATTCTCACACTTACACACCTATAATAGCGGAAACATTTCCAAATACGAGTCGCCTGCAGCATATACAAGGCCTCTTTGATTGGTTTCAGCTACAGGTGGTACTCAAAACAAGGTTATTTTTCCTAGATATTGCGTAAGGTATGTGATAGCTAGTTACAGATGTCTTCTGTTGCAGGTGGAACCAGGAAACGCCCGGTAGAAGCCCGTTATCTGTCGCCCTGGTATGTCGCCCTCAGTCCTCTATGTCAGGTAGCTGAGACCAAGGGAGACAACTCAGAGGAGGTGCGCGTGGAGATGAGGAAAACTCCTTCGTCGATCAACCCAAGTGACGACACAAAAGATCGCGTATGTTGAATTGTCTACTTGTCTGCTACGTGAAAGCATATCGATGAGTTTCTTGAGCTTTGGCACCAAGAACATTCGCAGTGCAGGGACAGCCCCAGTTTACCGTTATGTTATGTTAGGTATATGTAGTTCAAGTGACAACTGGTATGTAACTCACAGATCTCCTAACGCTAGGGAATAGGCTAACGCTTATAGTCCGTTTGCAGTGAAAACGTACCGATGAATTTCACACTTTAAACTAAACAGTAAATCAAATAAAGTGAAATTTTGATTGCGAATCCTCATAACTTTACCTTGCCAATTGAACATTAAAATCTCAGAATTTTATTCAACTTAGGATAAAAGTTGTTTAACAAACGATCATAGGTTCAAATCGCTATTATTGGTTTGTATTACAAGGGGGTATGCACATTAAATGAAACCTCGAGAACAAGCGTGGTTGGTTTCTACGGTCGTCTAGGTTAACGCTCATCACGTACCGCACGTGCATTTGTTTCACTGTTCCAACTACTGCGCGTACCCCTTGTAATACAAACCAATAATAGCGATTTGAAACAGACTATAGTCCCTGAATATACATACTTTTGATAGGAACAACTATGTCTTTTTAAATTGAAAGGAGCCCAAGAGAGATGGGAGACCCTTAGGAAATCTAGACTTGCATCATTTAGGGCTTTAGCATAACAGAAAGGGAAGGGAAATAATGTGGTTCTGGGACTGTGAGGCAGACTATGCCAGGAATGGCTGTATCTGTTAGTTGCTATGGTTAGCTCACCTTGTTACAGATTAGCAAATGAAATTACACGTTTTTGTATATAATTAGATGTCACACAAATATGGTTATAAGAAAGGTGAGCACTGATTTGCATGTGTTCTTGATGCTATGTTCATCGCTCTGTCTCAGGTTGTGGTGAATGGACACACGACGGATCTAGCAATATCAGATGGCCGTTTGCTTTAGTTCAGACAACAGGATCAGACACCTGCACTGACGACGGGTCACGTGACCGGAAGAGTCTTTCATCGTAGGAGTAGCGGGACAGACCAACTTTCAGCATGATCAAAGCAAAAATAAGCTGCTGTGGATTCTGAAGATCACCTGGCATTTTACTGTTTAAATGGGCATAAATTTCTAAAGAGGGGTCCAAGTTGAATGTATTTTTTAGAAAATGAATTGGCAGGTGTATATGTTGAGAATATCACCCTCCCTTTTCCATATCTTGCCCCATATCATCATTTGACGCCCATACCTGACTGAGGCCGTTAGGAGAAGGTAGAGTCTAATATTTTTATCACTTAATACTAACCAAGCAAGAATCTATCATTTTTAAAAAACCTTTTATACGCTACAAAAATATTTCACTCAAACACTCACATTTTTTATTCAACATTAATTCAACACTTTGAGAATGTCATTTACACAGACCCGTGAAGGTCCGGGTTAGAATTGATCTTCAGTAACCCATGCTTGTCGTAAAGAGGCGACTAACGGGATCGGGTGGTCAGGTTCGCTGACTTCGTTGACACATGTCATCGGTTCCCAATTGCGCAGATCGATGCTCATGCTGTTGATCACCGGATTGTCTGGTCCAGACTTGATTATTTACAGACCGCCGCCATATAGTTGGAATATTGCTGAGTGCGGCGTAAAACTAAACTCACTCACTCATTTGCACACGTTCATTCATCGTCGGAGTCGCTGTCGATTTCCGGGCGGTGTGGGATATGTATGTATCGTTTACCTTCGCCTTATAACATTAACATGAACAGGTGCGTGAAAGTTTGCTCCTGTGAAATTGTTCCATGGTGCGTGCAAGATACAGGTCCAATATTTTTGTGTCAATTTGCAAAATGTCCCGATTCTCCTTCTTCGATAGCAGCCAGGCGTTGACAATCTTCACATCATGTTCCGTTTTTCCTCTTGTGTTTTCGTTTTTCATACTTTCAACATACTTCCGTGTCTCAATACAGTCATCCGAAGGAATTTCCTCCCGCTCCACTAATTCATCTAGTTCCATCACTCTATTGGAAAGTGACGCTAGCGTCCGATCACCTGCCATTTTCATCAAAGGTTGTCGTAAGCTTGTTCTCGGTTCCCAGCTAAGGGTGTCGCAACTTAATATGACGTCATGGAACACCTGGCGTCATTTCATTGTGTTACGTTCCATGACGTCGCACACAAAATTCAGGGGGTTATCTTGCCGGGCCCAGACATGGGCCCAACGATTTCGCCTATATCAGGGTAGCAAAAAATGCATATACGGGAAAATTATTACTGTATTAAGTGATAAATGTTATAATAACAAGGAGAGCCAAAGTTCATTGTCTTTGTCATTTGAAGCGATCTTTACCACCAGAGGTATGAATGGATCTTGTCGTTCTTGTCATTTATTCCTGAATTGTAGATTTTACAGGTCGGCGTAACTTATATATTAATATTATAATTATATGCAAGGCCCAAGGTGTGGGTGGACCTGTTGTTAATATGTGGTGTATTTTGTACTAAGTCAATAAAAAGTCAAATGTTTAAATTTTATTCATGATTATTTAGCAGATTATGCGGACGTGTATAATAGCCAGTGCCTTAGAGTGCTTCTTGTTGACATTATGTGACTTACCTGTTCAGGTAGACGTTTTTTACTGCTCTGCACATAAATTTGCAAATTATGGTAGAATATCAGCCTGCGACAGCAATTTAATGGTACAGGGTATTGCATAAAAGTGTGAAGGTACCGTGAAGCCGACATGGGTGTATGGACTGAAACCTGGAGAAGAGCTATAGGATGTTTTTTATTCTGACCAGGGTGAGACGTGTGTTTTTCTGCCCCGTTTTAAGGCTACCCGAGGGGTTTTTTTTCCCGTAAAAGCCGAAAGAGATCCAACATTGATCGGGTGAATCGGATGAAAGACTGGTAGCGGCCTGATGTCTGTCCGCCATAATCATCAGCGGCGTCCGACTGATCTGACTGCAGTCGGATTGTTATTCGAGGGTGACCTGACACTTATCTGACACTTCCAACACTCTCCCGACACCAATCTGACAAATCGGTTACTATTCGTAGGGTAATCGGACACTGACTCAATACTGGTCGGATTTGCTGCCAAAATCGTCAGTCGAGTATAAAAGCGGGCTGCACCTCCTGACGGTTCTAGTCATGGATCAACCTCCTCGCAACGCTGCAACCCTGGGCTTTGTTTTTATGCTGCAGCAAAAAACTACGCAACAAGATGCAATGGCCCTTGAGAAGGAGGCATAGAAGACCACGTCGTTGTTGGGTTCGAACATGGGTGCAAGCTGATAGAAGGCTGTTATTTGGGCACTTCACCAGACTCGTGAATGAACTGAGAATGGAGGATACAACGGTATTCTTCAATTTCTTGAGAGTTACGCCAGAATCCTTTGATGAACTACTCCAGAGACTCGTACCAAGACTCACGAAGGGTCATACCAATGCCAGGAGAGCCTGTTAGCCTGCACCCTAAGGCACCTTGCAGCTGGCGATCGGTATCCATCACTGTCATACAGCTTCAGGGTTGCTCGAGAAGTTTATCCCCGAAATCTGTCAAGCCATGTTGGATGAGTATGCTGATGAAATGATCCAGTGTCCGAACTGAACAAGAATGCATGCAATTGCTGAAGAATACGCGAGGCGTTGGAACGTTCCACATGTAATGGGGACACATGATGGCAAGCACTCAGGAAAGTGAAGAACTCAGGGAGACTCTACCACACATTTCTTCTCAGTGGTCCTCATGGCACTTGTTGATGTGTTGACTTGTGGATATACACCAGTGGTCAAGGACACATGTCTGATGCGGGTATACAATGCATCTGAGCTCAAAGAGACAGTGGAGAGAGTTCAAATAGGATTCCCCACCTGAGCCAATGACCAGTGACAACCAGAACATGCCATACTTCATGATTCATTGGGGATGACGCCTTTGCTTTGCGAACCCACATGATGAAGCCCTACTCGAGAAAGAACGTGACTCTTACAGAGCGATATATAACTATCGCATAAGTAGAGCCCGGAGAGTCGTGGAGAACGCTTTCGGAATACTGGCAGCCAGATTCCAGTGTCTTCAAGGAACATTACAACAACAACCTGACGTTGTGCGTAACATCATAGAAACCTGTGACTGCCTCCACAACCTGATCTGAATACGGCACCCAGCCATGCACCATGGTCAGCTGGATACAGAGGATGCCAACCACAACATCATACCAGGAGAATGGGAGGTCGCTTCTTTGCCTTCTGTCCTCGAACATTTCTGTTCTTTCTTGGACCCATCTTCAGGATCTTGGTGCTGTAGTGTCCGATGAAACTCTGCAGAGTGAGTGTCGGCTGACCCTCCTATTGTAGTCCGTTGGCCGTCAGATGTCACCGCTTGCTATGCGATATGTGTCGGATGGCAGTTGAGTTAGTGAGCGATTACCTCCGATGTCACACCGGATAGCAATTGGACGGTGTTAAATATCATGTTACATTAGGGGGAGAATCGAATTGGTGATGGGCGACTATCAGGCGCGTCGGGCACACCGCAGACTGCAATCAAATGAGCGTCAGATGACTGTTAATCATCGGATACTTATCAGATTGCCATCAGACGTCGGCTGGACACGTCCAGTAGTTGCACAACACGAATCCGACACACATCGGACTGACTCGACATTCATCCGACACTGACTCGATTTGCGACCGGAAATAGCGTCCGATGGCGAACTAAGCTCTGAGCTTAGTTCCTTCATCGGACGATTTCGCCTCATCGGATGACGCCCGACACGTCGAACACTGACCTGATAGTCGACAAACACAAATCGGATTCCTCGGACTGTGATACGATACTCTTCGGTGGGTTACCGGAAGGAAAAACTTTGGCTCCGATAAGTGACCGATGAGTCTGAAATGTCTGTGGAATGGGGGTGTTAACGATAAGTTTGACCGCTTCGCACGTGATTTCAACGAACAGATACGTGCCCTTCAATCAGAAAACGACCCACTCCGTGACTGAGTGCTGTTCTTAGAGACGAAGACAGACAAGTTCCAGGCCCAGTCCAGGGGCAATAATGTCATTCTACATGGCGTTGCTGAAGAGCAAGGGGAGACATGGGACAAAGTTGAAAGTAAAGTTAGAGAATTTCTCTCAACTAAACTTAACATGGTTAATGCAACATCAGTTCCCACTGACCGCGCCCATCGTTTGCATAGCAAATCTGGTACCAGACCAGTCATTGTCCGTTTCACTTTCTATAAAGATAAGGAATCCGTTATGGAAGGGGGGAGACGTCAATTGAAGGGGGATGCAGTTAATAGGGTTTCTGATGACTTTACCGAAAACATTCGCTGGATTAGACAGCAGTTATTTCGATTTTAAGAAACCGGCAAGGGTAACAAGGTAGCTCTATGATAAACTGGTCATTGACGGCGATGTGTTTGTTTTTGACGAGGAGACCAAAGATATCCGCAGATTGGCCGACGTCGGAACTGGTCGAGCAGAAGTCAACCTGCTCATCACCGCTCTGACTCCCCGTCCGCTGTCTCCCCACACAACACGTCGTCTACTCATCACCAGGCTGGCTCCCCGCAAAATGTGTCGTCTGCTTCAGGTTCCAGATAGGAAATTGGCGGTGGCCCCGTTGATGAATGTCTTCTTGATATTGCAGATTATAAGATAAGTACTCCAAATCATCTGAGTTTCTGCTCATGGAATATCTGTGGTATAAATACCAAAATATCAGATTCAGACTTTATATCATTTTGTGAATCACAATGAGTCCTGATGCACAGCAACTCCTGGACGCAACATTCAATAATTTTGATAATTTTGTATGTAATGCCGTGAGGCGACATAATGTCGGTAGATATTCAGGTGGTATATCAGTTTCTATCCGGAAGAATATTTCTTCTCTTTTTCAGAGAGTGTATACGAACTGGGAGAACTGTTTATTTTTCAAATTAACAAATGACTGTGAACCCCATGACATATTTGTTGGATTCGTGTACATCCACCCAGAGAGATCGCCGGAATATACAGATTCAGAAGACAACGGCATAGACATATTAGAAAATAAACTTTTACAAATATTGTTCGATTATGGGGAAGCCAGTAAGTTTATTTTGTTTGGTGATTTCAATGCCCGAACAGCTAAGGAGCCTGACTTCATAGTAAATGACGGTTCTGATTATATTCCTGTTGGTGACGACTATTCTCAGGATAACTTTACTAAATCCCGCAATTCATATGATACTGTCACAAATATGTATGGAAAGTGCTTACTCGAGCTGTGTAAATTAATGAATATACATATTGTGAATGGTAGAAGTATGCCCGATATTCCTGGAAATTTAAGTTACATTTCAAAGACCGGCTGCAGCACTGTTGATTATGCGGTTGTTTCATCTGAGATAGTTTTGAGGTAAAGGCTCGCACAGAGTCGGATCACCTCCCGATAGTTTGTGTACTCCGTGACGTAACGGCTTCCGCGTCTAGCGAAAGGAATGTTACTGTAGTACCCATGTTCAAGTCCGTAGGTTATAAACTGCGGGAGGAGAGAGAGAGAGAGTTTTCATACTTACCTGGTAGATAACATAAAGAATGGGATCCTGGATGATGTTAGAGATCTACTACATATTGATATTAACGCTGCGATATCTAAACTTACGTCTCTACTTCAATTATCCGGTGTTAGAGCTGGAGCTGTCAGATTCACTTCACCCTATCGCCGGCAATCTCGCCAACCTCCCTGGTTCGATCAAGAATGCGGCAAACTTAAGTTCGAAAAATACAGATACTGAAAAACCTTTTCAGAAAGTATAAATGTGATTCTAACCTTGATTATTATTTGAATGCAAAACACAATTTAAAAAAATGCTGCCAATTAAAAAAAGATAATTATTTAGATGCAGACGATATTAAAATAGCAGCAAGAAATCCAGACTGTAAGTTATTCTGGAACACGTTAAAACGTCATCTTAAGAAAATAACACTTAATGATAATATTTCTCCGTATCAATGGTATCATTACTTCAAAGATCCCCTTTCCTGCAGAGATAAAAAACTGCTTTCAGATTTTGATAAATCAGTGTATGATTTTGTCTCAATTCATAACGGTGACGATTGTGAAGATTTCTCATTCTCTCACGATATATTGTCAACCCCAAGTTTAGTCAATAAAAAGTCAAATAATTGTTTAAATATTATTCATGATTTTTTAACAGATTATGCGGACGTGTATGATAACCGGTGCCTTAGAGTGCTTCTTGTTGAGTTGACCTTACTAATTTTGTTGATTTGTTCTAGTAAAACCTCGAGCATTACTCAATACTAGTATTTGAATTACGACCAAAAGTACTAGAGTTAAATGTCTGTGCAGCAGTATTGAGCCGAATACTGTATGAATGAAACTACTTATCATTTAGGATCATTACTTGTTCATTAGGAGTTTTACATGAGATCAGCTAAGGTCCACTTCCTCATAAAATGTTATAATGCTTCCAGAAAGCAATGTTAGCGTTAAGGTTATAGTGTAATTGGGATTCTTTAACATCACAATGTCATAGCAGAAAGATCGTGCCCGTGATGATCCGGGTATAATTGATCTTCAGTAACCCATGCTTGTCGTAAGAGGCGACTAACGGGATCGGGTGACCACAATGGCCAGGCTCGTTGACTTGGTTGACACATGTTATCGTATGCCAGTTGCGTAGATCGATGCTCATCTTGTTGATCACTGGATTGTCTGACTGTCTGACCGCCGCCATATAGCTGGAATACTGCTGAATGCGGCGTTAAACGCCAACCAAACACCCACTGGATGCTTTGGTTCTGACGCGATGATTTACAAATACTTGCGCACCCTGAAACACTTGTCACAGTCCATGGATGCCAACACTGTTTTGTTTTACTGAGTCACCACAGGTGGGAGAAACGCACGTAAAATATTCCCATATTCATGTATTCACACGTGGGTATCATCAGGAAATACTATGACAAGGAAGTAAGCTTGGATTGGCGATGTTCTGACAATGTAGCAGTATGATCCTAGGTGCCAGGATAATGTTTGGTGGAGGGTAGAAGTATTGTATGGTTATGGTAAGCTTGGGTTGGCGATGTTCTGACAATGTAGCAGTATGATCCTAGGTGGCAGGATAATGTTTGGTGGAGGGTAGAAGTATTGTATGGTTATGGTAAGCTTGGGTTGGCGATGTTCTGACAATGTAGCAGTATGATCCTAGGTGCCAGGATAATGTTTGGTGGAGGGTAGAAGTATTGTATGGTTATGGTAAGCTTGGGTTGGCGATGTTCTGACAATGTAGCAGTATGATCCTAGGTGCCAGGATAATGTTTGGTGGAGGGTAGAAGTATTGTATGGTTATGGTAAGCTTGGGTTGGCGATGTTCTGACAATGTAGCAGTATGATCCTAGGTGCCAGGATAATGTTTGGTGGAGGGTAGAAGTATTGTATGGTTATGGCAAGCTTGGGTTGGCGATGTTCTGACAATGTAGCAGTATGATCCCTAGGTGCCAGGATAATGTTGGGTGGAGGGTAGAAGTATTGTATGGTTATGGTAAGCTTGGGTTGGCGATGATCTGACAATGTAGCAGTATGATCCTAGGTGCCAGGATAATGTTTGGGTGGAGGGTAGAAGTATTGTATGGTTATGGTAAGCTTGGGTTGGCGATGTTCTGACAATGTAGCAGTATGATCCTAGGTGCCAGGATAATGTTGGGTGGAGGGTAGAAGTATTGTATGGTTATGGTAAGCTTGGGTTGGCGATGATCTGACAATGTAGCAGTATGATCCCTAGGTGCCAGGATAATGTTTGGTGGAGGGTAGAAGTATTGTATGGTTATGGTAGCTTGGGTTGGCGATGTTCTGACAATGTAGCAGTATGATCCTAGGTGCCAGGATAATGTTGGGTGGAGGGTAGAAGTATTGTATGGTTATGGTAAGCTTGGGTTGGCGATGTTCTGACAATGTAGCAGTATGATCCTAGGTGCCAGGATAATGTTGGGTGGAGGGTAGAAGTATTGTATGGTTATGGTAAGCTTGGGTTGGCGATGTTCTGACAATGTAGCAGTATGATCCTAGGTGCCAGGATAATGTTGGGTGGAGGGTAGAAGTATTGTATGGTTATGGTAAGCTTGGGTTGGCGATGTTCTGACAATGTAGCAGTATGATCCCTAGGTGCAGGATAATGTTTGGTGGAGGGTAGAAGTATTGTATGGTTATGGTAAGCTTGGGTTGGCGATGTTCTGACAATGTAGCAGTATGATGCTAGGTGCCAGGATCATGTTTGGTGGAGGTAGAAGTATTGTATGGTTATGGTAAGCTTGGGTTGGCGATGTTCTGACAATGTAGCAGTATGATCCCTAGGTGCCAGGATAATGTTTGGTGGAGGGTAGAAGTATTGTATGGTTATGGTAAGCTTGGGTTGGCGATGTTCTGACAATGTAGCAGTATGATCCTAGGTGCCAGGATAATGTTTGGTGGAGGGTAGAAGTATTGTATGGTTATAGTAAGCTTGGGTTGGCGATGTTCTGACAATGTAGCAGTATGATCCTAGGTGCCAGGATAATGTTTGGTGGAGGGTAGAAGTATTGTATGGTTATGGTAAGCTTGGGTTGGCGATGTTCTGACAATGTAGCAGTATGATGCTAGGTGCCAGGATAATGTTTGGTGGAGGGTAGAAGTATTGTATGGTTATGGTAAGCTTGGGTTGGCGATGTTCTGACAATGTAGCAGTATGATCCCTAGGTGCCAGGATAATGTTTGGTGGAGGGTAGAAGTATTGTATGGTTATGGTAAGCTTGGGTTGGCGATGATCTGACAATGTAGCAGTATGATCCTAGGTGCCAGGATAATGTTGGGTGGAGGGTAGAAGTATTGTATGGTTATGGTAAGCTTGGGTTGGCGATGTTCTGACAATGTAACAGTATGATCCTAGGTGCCAGGATCATGTTTGGTGGAGGGTAGAAGTATTGTATGGTTATGGTAAGCTTGGGTTGGCGATGATCTGACAATGTAGCAGTATGATCCTAGGTGCCAGGATAATGTTTGGTGGAGGGTAGAAGTATTGTATGGTTATGGTAAGCTTGGGTTGGCGATGTTCTGACAATGTAGCAGTATGATCCTAGGTGCCAGGATCATGTTTGAGTGGAGGGTAGAAGTATTGTATGGTTATGCAGTAAGCTTGGGTTGGCGATGATCTGACAATGTAGCAGTATGATCCTAGGTGCCAGGATAATGTTTGGTGGAGGGTAGAAGTATTGTATGGTTATGGTAAGCTTGGGTTGGCGATGTTCTGACAATGTAGCAGTATGATCCTAGGTGCCAGGATAATGTTTGGGTGGAGGGTAGAAGTATTGTATGGTTATGGTAAGCTTGGGTTGGCGATGTTCTGACAATGTAGCAGTATGATCCTAGGTGCCAGGATAATGTTGGGTGGAGGGTAGAAGTATTGTATGGTTATGGTAAGCTTGGGTTGGCGATGTTCTGACAATGTAGCAGTATGATCCCTAGGTGCCAGGATAATGTTTGGGTGGAGGGTAGAAGTATTGTATGGTTATGGTAAGCTTGGGTTGGCGATGTTCTGACAATGTAGCAGTATGATGCTAGGTGCCAGGATAATGTTTGGTGGAGGGTAGAAGTATTGTATGGTTATGGTAGCTTGGGTTGGCGATGTTCTGACAATGTAGCAGTATGATCCTAGGTGCCAGGATAATGTTTGGTGGAGGTAGAAGTATTGTATGGTTATGGTAAGCTTGGGTTGGCGATGTTCTGACAATGTAGCAGTATGATCCTAGGTGCCAGGATAATGTTTGGTGGAGGAGGTAGAAGTATTGTATGGTTATGGTAAGCTTGGGTTGGCGATGTTCTGACAATGTAGCAGTATGATCCTAGGTGCCAGGATAATGTTTGGTGGAGGGTAGAAGTATTGTATGGTTATGGTAAGCTTGGGTTGGCGATGTTCTGACAATGTAGCAGTATGATGCTAGGTGCCAGGATAATGTTTGGTGGAGGGTAGAAGTATTGTATGGTTATGGTAAGCTTGGGTTGGCGATGTTCTGACAATGTAGCAGTATGATCCTAGGTGCCAGGATCATGTTTGGTGGAGGGTAGAAGTATTGTATGGTTATAGTAAGCTTGGGTTGGCGATGATCTGACAATGTAGCAGTATGATCCTAGGTGCAGGATAATGTTGGGTGGAGGGTAGAAGTATTGTATGGTTATGGTAAGCTTGGGTTGGCGATGTTCTGACAATGTAGCAGTATGATCCTAGGTGCCAGGATAATGTTTGGTGGAGGGTAGAAGTATTGTATGGTTATGGTAAGCTTGGGTTGGCGATGATCTGACAATGTAGCAGTATGATCCCTAGGTGCCAGGATAATGTTTGGGTGGAGGGTAGAAGTATTGTATGGTTATGGTAAGCTTGGGTTGGCGATGTTCTGACAATGTAGCAGTATGATCCTAGGTGCCAGGATAATGTTTGGTGGAGGGTAGAAGTATTGTATGGTTATGGTAAGCTTGGGTTGGCGATGATCTGACAATGTAGCAGTATGATCCTAGGTGCCAGGATAATGTTTGGTGGAGGGTAGAAGTATTGTATGGTTATGGTAGCTTGGGTTAGCGATGTTCTGACAATGTATGGAGTATGATGCTAGGGCCAGGATAATGTTTGGTGGAGGGTAGAAGTATTGTATGGTTATGGTAAGCTTGGGTTGGCGATGTTCTGACAATGTAGCAGTATGATCCTAGGTGCCAGGATAATGTTTGGTGGAGGGTAGAAGTATTGTATGGTTATGGTAAGCTTGGGTTGGCGATGTTCTGACAATGTAGCAGTATGATCCTAGGTGCCAGGATCATGTTTGGTGGAGGGTAGAAGTATTGTATGGTTATGGTAAGCTTGGGTTGGCGATGATCTGACAATGTAGCAGTATGATCCTAGGTGCCAGGATAATGTTTGGGTGGAGGGTAGAAGTATTGTATGGTTATGGTAAGCTTGGGTTGGCGATGTTCTGACAATGTAGCAGTATGATCCTAGGTGCCAGGATAATGTTTGGTGGAGGGTAGATGTATTGTATGGTTATGGTAAAGCTTGGGTTGGCGATGTTCTGACAATGTAGCAGTATGATCCTAGGTACCCAGGATCATGTGTAGTGGAGAGGGTAGAAGTATTGTATGGTTATAGTAAGCTTGGGTTGGCGATGTTCTGACAATGTAGCAGTATGATCCTAGGTGCCAGGATAATGTTGGGTGGAGGGTAGAAGTATTGTATGGTTATGGTAAGCTTGGGTTGGCGATGTTCTGACAATGTAGCAGTATGATCCCTAGGTGCAGGATAATGTTTGGTGGAGGGTAGAAGTATTGTATGGTTATGGTAAGCTTGGGTTGGCGAAGCAATGTAGGAGTATGATCCTAGGTGCAGGATCATGTTTGGTGGAGGAGTACCCGTATGGTTATGGTAGCTTGGGTTGGCGATGTTCTGACAATGTAGGAGTATGATCCTAGGTGCCAAGATCATGTTTGGTGGAGGGTAGATGTATTGTATGGTTATGGTAAGCTTGGGTTGGCGATGTTCTGACAATGTAGCAGTATGATCCTAGGTGCCAGGATAATGTTGGGTGGAGGGTAGAAGTATTGTATGGGTTATGGTAAGCTTGGGTTGGCGATGTTCTGACAATGTAGCAGTATGATCCTAGGTGCCAGGATAATGTTGGGTGGAGGGTAGAAGTATTGTATGGTTATGGTAAGCTTGGGTTGGCGATGTTCTGACAATGTAGCAGTATGATCCTAGGTGCCAGGATCATGTTGGGTGGAGGGTAGAAGTATTGTATGGTTATGGTAAGCTTGGGTTGGCGATGTTCTGACAATGTAGCAGTATGATCCTAGGTGGCAGGATAATATTTGGTGGAGGGTAGAAGTATTATAGGGTTATGGTAAGCTTGGGTTGGCGATGTTCTGACAATGTAGCAGTATGATCCTAGGTGCCAGGATAATGTTTGGTGGAGGGTAGAAGTATTGTATGGTTATAGTGTACGGTTATCCGCCTCTGTGGTGAAACTCTGGGTGATTTCCAAAAGGAAATACTGAGTTTAAGGTTCACAATAAAAGTGCGCAGCTTTGGTCGATTCTACGTATACTTTTCAGCAAGCCAGGTAATGTCTTAGATATGACATTTAAATGAACCACAATCCTGTGTACATCTGTATGTACATATATATGTATGTGTATGTATTGTTGTTATAAAATGGAAGTGGAAATAAAAAAATATAATAATAATTTGTTCGTTTGTTGTTTAACGCCACACTCAGTATACACCAGCTAAATGACGACGCTCTGTAAATATTCTCAATACGATATATGGCGGTACACTTTTCGCGAACCGGTTCACCCATTACGATCGGCAATTTCCGTGACCATGATCGGAAATTCTCGTGATGTAGTCAAAAATACTAATACATTTCTATTTCCTTTATATAATTATACATTAGTGTTTTTAGAATGTTTGTTGGTCAATTAATTGCATTTGCGTGACTTTTAAACCATATAAAAAATGAAAATAGATTGGTACCGGCACTCGTTGTAAGGATAAACCAACCAATATGACGGACGCCGCTGCAAACGCTTTTCCTCGAGAGCCAAATTTTAGAGCGAAGTCTTCCATTTGGAAACATTTTCAATTGATCTCTTGTACAATCACATCTGAGTCCTGACAGTGGTCAGTGGTCAGGGTCTAGTGGCATTGTTTCAAAAGAAAGCGAAACAGTAATTCCATTACCTTAAACCACGTGTTACACTTTCACAATATATTGCAATACATATTGCAATACGCCAACACATATCACAATATCCCGCGATACGAACATTTTGGCAATACCCAACCCTAGTAAATATTAGAGTCTGGACCAGACAATCCAGTGATCAACATCATGAGCATCGACTACACAATTGGGAAACGATGCCATGTGTCAACCAAGTCGGGGAGTCTTACTCAACGATCCCGTTAGTCGCCCTTTACGAAAAGTATGGGTTGCTGAAGACCAATTCAAACCAATTCAACAGCAAGGTCCTCCTGATTGAGGCAGTGTTCATACATGGGCTGGATTTTGCCATCATTTGATCTTACCTAGATATACAGTTTTAAACAGGCCTTAGATTATATGCTGATAGACTCTATAATGGTGTGAATATTGTCACTATATATTGTATCTGTCGAATGTACTGAAAGATATCTGCAGTAGGATCTCGCGTATTCAATCTGTTCATGGCAAACAAACTTGAACCAGTCAGACACCCACGTATTCTTTCTGCTAGTCTTTCAGAAAGTCCCAGAAACGTCTCGAATGATCAAACCTGTCATGTACGTGTATGCTATAACGGCATGTAACTCTGTAAACTCTCGAAAGCTCCGATGACTGCTGTTAAAATCTTGACAGTTTTTTAAATATGCTTCAGACATTGGCAAGATATGCTATATAAATTATAATGTTTCTAAATTTTCTGGGACAATAAATATAGTTTTTTTAAATAAAATCCCTTGTACGGACAGTTAAGTGGAGGGTTACCTGAGCTATAGTATTGGAGTTAATTTATACTATTAATTTTATTTGGATTTAATTTTATCAGTTCTGAGAAGGAACTGCGTAATAAGCAATAGTGTGTTGTGGGCATTAGATGATGACAGGTATCTCCACAAGAATTTCAGCCAGTTGAGCAGCTTGTGTGAATTCAGAAACATCTGAGTGTAATCATAGAGCCTGAGGACGATCCCCTTTCTGACAGACCTTTGACATCAGCCACTACAAAGACTGGAAATGACGAAAGTATCAGCTCTCTAGGTTCTAAAGATTTTGACATGTGATATAAAAGGCACCAGGCACAAAATATCTCGTGATAATCTTACTCTGTTTGAACATGGCCCAGAAAGGTTCTTGCAACAAGTTGTGGTTATGGATGAAGCCTGGATTTATCACTTCCATCCTGAATCAGACAACAATGAAACGAGAGCAAACATTTGACATCACAACAATGATCGTCGTCAAAACACCGTTCTCATTTTGGTAGCTGTACCTCCGCAAGTAAAGTTTATTTTGTAATGCCAAGATTGTCACCAGAGGAACGAGAACGGCGCATGGCATGTTGCAGGTTGGCACATCAAAGCAGGATTATTGCCAGACTATTTGGTTGCCATCATTCCACCATCATAAGACTTGCCAACAGGTACCAACAAACGTTGGAAAGGAACCACAAGAGACCGCCAACGTCCTGGTCAGGCATCATGTTACCACCCCTCGCCAAAATCGAGACATTGTTCGGCGCCATATTCGGGATCGAACGTTGCCGGCTGCCAGAACCGCCAATGCTGTCCAAGGCCGACGTGGTTTGATCAGTGCTTCCACGGTGTCGACGCCACCTTATGTTGGACCCATCCTGACTGACAGACATCGCCGTGAACGCCGACGATGGGCTGAACAGCATCGTTTGTGGTTGTTAAGACGTTGTCATGGTGTTGTGTTCCATACAGGTGGAGCGTTTTCAATGATGTTCAGTACATTTGCGGTTGCAGGATGGATGTTGATACACTAAGTTTATGTTCATAAAATGTTCTGTTAGAAATTAAAACTCATGGTGACACATTAATCGTCTTCTCTTACAGGCCCGTGGCAGTTATAGTACAATTGACAAGTTACGATATTGAATTTTTGACTTCATGCTCAAGGCCATAATGAAATCTATCCACGAGCATAAATCATGCAATAACCCGCTTTTTAAAGATGCGTACGAAGACACATGTTGGTGCATATGCTTTGAAAACCAAAATTACACGGATTAAAATGGTAACTGCAACACATATTACTCTGATTTAAAACCCCAAAACAAACAAAACTGAAATTGAGACATAGTTACACATTACTGCAATCTGAGAGGAATACACAAAAACGTGAACATCAACAATGATGGAAACTATGGTCACCATGACTACCCCACAAATCTGATTGTCGCACAGTTTATAAACAATGGTTGTTCTGATTGTATGAACCACCAAAGGTGACCACACCAGTTCCTTGTGTAACCATCCTTCGGACATCTGTGCAGTCTCCTCTTTATACAGCCAATCAAGCATCGTATTATACCCGATACAGTGTATGCCTCAATTCTTCACTTTGAACAGGATAAGGCCCAGCATCTAACATAGTCCGAAAGATGTTCAATGAGGTATCTATTGGGGCTCCTTACGGGCCATGGTAATGCTTCGATGGAATTGTTCCCTAAAATGGGTGATGACGGCACGAGACGGCCTAGCGTTGTCATTATTGAATATCTGACGATTGGCAAAGATAAAAAAAAGTGGCCCTATGGCGGCATCTAGTACTTCCTGTCGAAAACGTTGACCTTTGTGTTTCCCAGGTACTGTAATGAGATGCAACTTGCAGCCATACGAAACACTGTTGGGTTCAGCTGCATAGATCATCTCCTGATGATACGACGTCTCTATACCTGACAACGGCCGTGGGTAACATGTAATAGAAAGCGACTTTCAAGAGACCATTTGCACACCACACCAGACGTTTCTGCCTGCTCCTATCTGTGACGAAGGGACGTCTGATCGGACGACGCACCCTTTGACGTCGCAGACTCCTTCTGATGGTAATGATGGAGAGTCTAAGAGACCCCCACTCCCCATTGCAGTTCTTCGGCCTGGTTTGTCTTAGTGATGTCATGCAAGACGAAGTTGGACGCGATCATCAAGATCATTGGTGTTCCCCAGTCTGCCAGGACTTGGACGACATTGTACTTCACCGGTGGCCACAAGATTCCCCTTAAGGTGACTTATAGCCATGTGGTTAGCGTACAATGTTGCGACAGAACATCCCTGCATCATTTAAGCCAATAGCTTGCCATCATGTATTTTCTGAACGTCTGTGTCTTGTCTTGTCAAAAGTACTGCCGTGTTCTAAATCATTTCAGGAAATTGTAGCGCTTCTGATGATGATTCCGATCAGTATGAAAAGCAGACACCATCCCTATCAGAAAATGGATGCTTTCGCGCTGGTGCAAAACGTGATGTGTTGGCGTATATAGAAGCATAATATTACGTTACAGCAATATCAGAAGAGCCAACTGTTACCACTTTAATTATTGCCGGAGCTGTCACTGTTCAAAGTTGAAACCTGGTACTGTCAAAACATTTGATGGATATGTCTTCACTTGTCCCTTGCAGTCATCAAGAATCCGATACTGACGTCATAATTCATGTTGCTCATGCTGCAAAACATGGCCATGAACGGATTATGTTACGACAGTAGCTGCAGATGTTGTAGTGCTTGCAGTAACGTTCAAAACATGCCATCCCACCAACGCATGCAGCTCTGTACAGCATGTGAAAACCAACTGACCAGGCAGGACATATATGGGGTAAGTCACTTCTTCCACAGCCTTTACTCTGGATACAGCAAGCAAGTGGTAAATATAATCCCTAATGGATGACACTTCAACACAGATTCAACGTCTTGTCAGGAGGTGGTCTCTTGTGGCTGCAGAAAGGGATGTAACAACATATGTAAGTGCAAACAGTCCTCACTTAAATACACTGGACTCTCAAGACATTGAACCAGAATATGTGGGTAAATATTATTTTGGTTAACATGTAATGCATTGATGGCCTTTCCAAAGCTAAATCAGTAGCGAGAAAAGGCAAAGTTGTATTTACCTTCTGCAGACGCCCGTGAAGATGTGAATTTGAAATGGTCTTCTGGAATCCATGCTTGTCGTAAGAGGCGACTCATGGGATCGGGTGGTCAGGCTCGCTGACATTCTTCAAGCACTCTACAGCAATACACACCCTCTTACAGCGAACACAGCGCGTTTCCTTATATTGTTCCTTATTTGTATGCTGATATTTGTATAGCGCCAATATCCAACTCAGCTGTTTAAAGACACTTTGTTTTTCCCTCGCTCATTGGATGTCAATCTCAAATGGCACATCTTATTATCTGAACTCCCTGGGGATCATGCAACTCTTGCAGCCACTAGGCTTTCCCATCCTCAGGAGGTACCCATTCACAGCTGGGTGGACTGGGACACATAGACACAGTACTTTGTCCACGTTTACTGCACGTTGCTGTACCCGCAACTAGGTGTTTTCACGTATTCATGTGGCCACCATCTGGTCATATACCAACGGATTCGTGGATTCTTTTAAGTGCATATGGTTGTGTACTGTACACTAGGGGTTGTGACAACAGTGAAAGGGTCTGCACACAAAGTCGACTCCAGGATTTTTACACCCGGTCACAGGTGGGCTCGATCCCGGCACCCCAAGCTCGCTGGATCACTAGCCTGACGCCTTAGCCAGCTCCGACAGCTCGTCAACCACGCCCCCCTCTCGCTTGTGTAACTCGAGGGTGTGTGGAAGGCTGATGTCAAAGTTTAGACCCATGAAGATTCGGGTAAGGCAACGGGATCGGGTGGTCATGCTCGCTGACTTAGCTGACATGTCATTGTATCTCAACTGCTTAGATTGATGCTCATACTGTCGATCACTTGATTGTCTTGTCCAGAGTCAATTATTTACAGACCGCTCCCATATATCAGGAGGCAAAACAAACAAAACCTTCTGCGCATGCGCGAAATGAAATTATTTTGAGGGTCTCCATATCTGAAAATGTTCAGTATGCATCAGTCAATAAATGTGCAAAGTTTTATGCTTTTATCATTAAATGCACAATTTATCTGTTAAGCCGCTCCACTAATTCGCTGTCTGGGTTGCGTGTAGAGGGGACAGGTGTACCTGAGCTGACGTTGAGCCTTAGCAGTCTAACAGTGTCAGGATCACCCGAATTCTTTTTGCTACATTCTCCTTTCAGCTGTAAAACATGACACGTCACGAACGTTTCACATGTTTTAACAAGATTAAACCCATTCATTCCCAGCGGCCTATCAGCCTCTACAACCCCCTCCATCAGTAAAGTAGGCCACAACACACCTATATAAGGACACACTATATCTACGACAGCCGAGCCCACGTTCCTATGAACGACCGTTTGTCGGTTCCTTTTGTCCAAGTGGTCTGCCGCTGTGAAATATATCTTCGCATAAGTGCATCGGTGTTTCGGGTGAGTCATCACAGTCAGTAGGGGAACAGTCTAAAGAAAACCAGGCGTCTACATACCTGACCTGTTGGTGAAGATTTACCTGTAGCTTCGTCTGCATCTTCAGGTAGGATCGCATATTATTGTTGATCAAACACATATCATCCATTTATGTCACTTTGATCCTTCAAAGGCTGACCCAGCAAATGTTTGTATTTGTTTGTTTGGTGTCTAACGTCGCACTCAGCAATACTCTAGCTATATGTCCAGGGTAATGATAATCAAATTGCTTGGGCGCTTCGAGCATCACTGTGCATGGAGCGATGCGCATGATAAATGGATTATTATTATTATTATATGTAACTTATGTAGACTACGGTAATGTTATGTCGTTACATGCCCTTTTAAATTGTTGATGTTTGTTTTATTCAGATGATTTTAATACGTTTCTGTCAGTTCTTTTTCGCATGTACAATGCAGCTCAAAATCAAAACTATGTGTAACATTCTTTGTGTGGAATATGGGGCATCATTTCACCTGATCATTTTAAGCAATTGTATAGAGGAATATGCCTACTCCGACAGCAACACACCACTACCGAACTGTGCATGTGTGAGCGAGACAACCTGGTATGTTTGAACAGTTGTGTATATGTGCACACCTTTACTCTGCGTTTTTCAATCAATGTTTACAGAGCTCTTAAACAGCCAACACGGGTCGTTTCGACTCTAGTAGTTTAAAAGCAGAGTCGAAATAAGGACATGACGTCACCTTAAATATGATATACTCTCCCAAGAAGAAACGCATATAGGAATTCAACTGTATTTTTATGTTTATTTTGAAACATCTTGTAGGCTTTATCAGTCAATGAAATATAGCGAAATTGCACACTGGGAATGCAGAGTTATCCGTCTTTGGCACCAACTCGAGGAAAGTCAGTTTGAGTGTCACATGGAGACGATGTGGTGGCGCTGTGACCAGGGCATCCCACAGATGTTCGATCGGGTTTGAGTTCGGTGATCTTGAGGGCCAGGGGAGCACATTGATGTTGTGGTTCTGGAGGAAGTCTCTAGTGTGACGTGCTGTGTGGGGCCTTGCATTGTCCTGTTGAAACAACTCCCTCTGGCGATCAATGATTGGAAGGAGGTGTGGGCTTAGGATTTCGTCACAGTACCGTTGAGCTGTCAGGTTGCCCTGGATCATCACCAAATCACTTCTCCTATGGCGGGTGATCGCTCCCCACATCATAACACTTTCCCGGCCGAATCTGACCACTACCTTGGGAACGCAAGCGTCGGCGAAACGTTCACGTCGACGTCTGTGCACCCGCATTCTTCCATCGCGTCGTTCTCAATAGAAATCGTGATTCATCACTGAATCAGATTCTACGCCAATTCGGTAGGTTCAGGCCTGAACGTTGGTGCACCATTGAACTCGATGTCGACGATGTTGTTGTCGAAGCACAGGGCCAAAATAAGGTCTTCTGGCACGTAAACCAGCCTCTCTCAACCGATTCATGACGGTCTGTGCAGAAAGCCTCCTCAATCCGGGTATTTGTCGAGCGGTACTGGTCGCCGTAGCTGTTCGATGACGCAGGTGATGTACCGGGATGTAGCGATCCTGCGCCGCAGTGGTCGCTCGAGGTCGCCCACTGCCCACTGTGGGGCATCTGCTACCGCATTCTGCCGGCAATATCTCTCCCAGAGCCGTGAAATGGTGCTTAGGTGAATATTCATGCGTCGGGCAACTGCGCGTTGAGACTGGCCAGCTTCAAGCAAACCAATGGCGATATGACGGTTGGCTTCACTTAGACGTGGCATTTTGCGTTCGTCAACAATATTCCAAATACAGTGAATAATCGACAGACAACGATCAACCTTTTATACCCATCATTGAGACTATCTGATCCCCAACTTTCACATGCATTGCATGTGAACTGGGTATTCTGTGACACTACACGCCGAAATTGAAAATCATGCTGTTAAATACGGGTATTTTACGGATGGTGCGTTTTGTTGTCATGTTTCAAAACATAAACACCATAGGACTCATAAACAGAGCAAAACCTTTTGCGTTTCTTTTTTGGGAGAGTATATTACCTCTGGTCCCGAATAGATGAGTATTTATCCTGATGGGGAGCTAGTGCGATGTTATTTTCTAAGGATGAGTGGTTAGGGTTTCAACGCAGCATTGGTAATACACCAGCAATGACTGAATACAGTTTTAGCAATATTCCAGCAACATGTGGTTTTCACACATTGTATCCATGTGGGAAATCGAACCCGGGTCTTCGACGTGACGAGCGAACACTTTAACTTGGCCACTCAAACCACGCATCATCAATATTCAAATTCCAGCAATATTTCATTCGTATTTCAATAACATCGCAACCGTATTTCAGAATTCCTAGGAATATTCCATCAGTATTCCAGCAATATCACAACTGTATACCAGGTATATTCCATTCGTATTCCCAGAAATATTCCAACCGTATTCCCAGAAATATTCCAACCAACATCACTCTCACTTACTTTCTCCCTTCTTGCCTACATCACTCCCTCTCACTTTCTCCCGTCTTGCCTACATCACTCCCTCTCACTTTCTCCCTTCTCGCCTACATCACTCTCTCTCACTTTCTCCCTTCTCGCCTACATCACTCTCTCTCTCACTTTCTCCTTCTTGCCTACATCATTTCCCTCTCACTTCTCCTTCTCATACCTACATCCTCTCTCTCACTTTCTTCCTTCTCGCCTACATCACTCTCTCTCACTTTCTCCTTCTCGCCTACATCACTCCTCCCTCTCACTTTCTCCTTCTCGCCTACATCACTCCTCTTACTTTCTTCCTTCTCGCCTACATCACTCCCTCTCACTTTCTCCCTTCTCGCCTACATCACTCTCTCTCACTTTCTCACTCTCTCTCACTTTCTCCCTTCTCTCCTACATCACTCTCTCTCACTTTCTCCCTTCTCTCCTACATCACTCTCTCACTTTCTCCTTCTCGCCTACATCACTCTCTCTCTTTCTCCCTTCTCGCCTACATCACTCTCTCACTCTTTCTCCTTCTCTACATCACTCTCTCTCACTTTCTCCGTTCTCGCCTACATCACCCTCTCTCACTTTCTCCTTCTCACCTACATCACTTCCTCACTCACTTTCTCCGTTCTCGCCTACATCACTCTCACACACTTTCTCCCTTCTCGCCTACACATTATCACTCACTCCTCCATTCTTTCCAACATCACTCACTCTGTCACTCTTCCCACCACCACCCACGGAGCAGGACGATTTGGTTTACAGATATCCTCTAATGCTAATTCAAAATGTAGGTTTAAACAACCCTTTGTTTACACTGCATGCTAACATGATGTGACGCCAAAATAATGAAATTCGTTCAAAGTTGTTAACAACCCGATACCAAAGTACTTTGTCTACCATCATGATGTCATATCCTAAATAACCTAACCTGATATAACCTAAATACTTTGTCCAGATTAAGTGCTCACCGCAATAAAGTTAATTAAACGACCTGGACTCATTGCGTGGTTGTATTAACACGCTGAGATGCCTGGGTGTCGACACGAGTCATGTACATACAATGTACATCTCTGCATGCTCCTCACTTCAGTCTTAATATTGTTTGTAGGCCCCCTGACACTATATCAGACACCTTGGTGCGGCAAGCACGTGATGTTACTCTACAATTTGTATACGTGTATATGCAACGCAGTGACTATGTGTCACATGAAGTAATGGATAAATGGGCTATGGATCATGCTCTTCTTTACGTGCGCATGGTGCAAATAGCCCCGATAGATTTAGTTTTTCCATAACCAAACTGACATACAAAAGAAAGCACACAGTTCGTGTTTTGGGATTATTTATACAGAAAGAAACAAATCTTTAACTATTTAAAACTGTTTTGATTCTTTACGTTCTTGGACGGAGTTGATGTTAGAGAGCCCTGCGCGCTTTAGTCACAAGTCACATCCAAAATATCTGAGCGAGCACTGTGTGGCTATATCTTCTAAACGTCATGTAAGGCCAACAAGTACTTCTATACGAGGTCACCCGTAAAGAACCGGGTTAGAGTATTGATCTTTAGTAACCCATGCTTGTCGTAAGAGGCGGCTAACGGGATCGGGTGGTCAGGCTCGCTGACTTGGTTGACACGTCATCGTATCCAATTACATAGATCGATGCTCATGCTGTTGATCCCTGGATTGTCTGGTCCAGACTAAATTATTTACAGACCGCCGCCATATAGCTTGAATAGTGCGGCATAAAATTAAACTCACTCACCCTATACGAGGCTTAAAGCTCGTGATCGACCTCGCATAATGTCAAAGAAGGGCGCTGTGATGGCGAATTGGTTTTGTATGTTGCATACATAAACCAGTTCAATCTTTTGCTTAATTGATGAATAATTATAGTGACTAAATGAGCAACTTTGCAGTAATAATGTTGCAGTTCTCTCTTCACTTGTAACAGAACTATTTCCATGCAGTCTTAGCATAGTGTCAAAATACATGCGACTTCACAAACAGTGGTGGACATACACCTTATGTCTCGAATACAAACGGGGATTCAAGGATACCGGGAGCGGTGGGGTAGCCTAGCGGTTAAAGCGTTCGCTCGTCACACCGAATACCCGAATACCCGGTTTGATTCCCCATATGGGTACAATGTACAAAGACAATTTCTGGTGCCCACGCCGTGATATTCATGGGATAAAACCAAACCCCCTCACTCACTCAAATATACCGTATCTCTCTGTCTTGGTCTCCAGACCATGTACACAAAAAGTAGCAGAAACTGCTTCAGAGCAGGATTCAGAGAAATTAATAATGAATTTTTGAGCCGAAGTCTTGCGGGTACTTAGATCAGAGGCAATGTTATTGAAATCTAAGATTTCCAGTCTAAGTGTATCCTTAGATGATAGAACATAGAAGGAAATGCATGTGTCTAACTGTCCACTTTACTTATGCAGATACAACGCCAGGTGTTTGAGAGGCGTTGTTTCTAGCAACAACTTCAACATCATACACTGACGCCAACAACGACGATGTCTTTCCGGAGCTTCAACTTCAGGTCAGACTCACCTTCATCACCTTCAATGTGAACTGATATAATTGTCGTAAATAAGTTCTTCGTTCGTTGGAAATAGGTGTATGTCACCCACTGTATTGTAAAGAATGAAAAAGGAATATCATATTAAAATAACGACCATTATACGGTGTAACATTCTCTTCCCACAGAGGTTACTCCTGTCATATCTTCCTACGTAACCTCTGTTCTAATACGGCCCTTTCAAGGTGTGAGCGTTCAAGACTCGTGATTGGAGGTAATCAGATTTAGTTGTGCAATCAGCGACGTTGTTTCAAAGTGATCATTCGCAAGGCCTCGGTAATTTCCGTATACTTCGAGAAAACTAAACCTCTTCCCCTGCGCGATGCGCAAACGTTTCTTCTAGACAGAACACAGTCATGTTATGGGGGATCAGTGGTGTCTCCATCGCCCTCGTTGAAAACGAACAAGCTAGCCATTAAACGTCCTGTGTGTAACATCAACACACGTCCCCGGTAGATGGGGATATTTGTGGCCTCACATTTGCTTGTGTTAGTCAAGTTAAATCTAAGTCGATGTAACACGTGTTCTGATTGGATAGAAAGAAGGGAGATAATTCGTGTTGCGATCTTTTGCCGCTAGGGGATTTTACGAGAACCGGGAAATATGGCCGTATTAGAACAGAGGTTACGTAGGAAGATATGACAAGTAAGCTCTGTGGGAAGAGAATGACGGTGTAATGGTGTAGTTTCAGTCTAAGCCAAGTATGTTATAAAGCACCTGTACTAAGTTAGAACTGAAGCCCAAGTCTTTTGCGAGTTAGTTGGGTTCTGCGGAACTAATCGTATTACTTTATTGAATATCCCTAAGTGATGCATGACTTAGACGGAGAGCGGAAGGTCGCGGGTTCGATCCCCGACCGCGTCATACCCAAAAGACGTTAAAATATGGTACTTGTTGGTCCCTGCCTAGCGCTCGGCATTAATGGGTACAACAAGGACTGGTCGGCTCGGAGTCAGTGTAACCGTCTGAGTGGGGTATTCATGCTTCACTGCGGCTTGGTATCTCAGTGAGCTAGCACTATAAAACCAGCTTAAGTCTAGGCTAGTACAAGCAGCCGCACCTACACATACACACGCATGCTCGTCGTCATATGAGGGAAATGTTCTCAAGCACGACGTAAAACCCAATTTCACCTCACCTCACGTTGACTTAGGAGTCTAACACCTGGGTGAAGGCTACCAACATAGTTATGGTGCGAAACGGAATTCGAAGCCATGGTCAGGGTCTACGGCATTCAACTAAGGGACGTAACCAAGGGCGGCGACTTTTGGCGCAATTGAGGTCTTGCCTAGACTTGACCTACTGTGAACCTACAATAATATAACGTTTTGAGTCTAAAGGACATGGCCAGAGCATAAAATAACCACATGACAATATGTTACAGTTCCACTCGAATAGTGAGAAGTCGGTTCAGCGAATCATGGTACTCCTTTGGGAGAACACGGCCCACTATGCTGGAACTCGACAGCCACTTCCGGAACAGGTGGAGAGACGACCTGGGGGAAAGGGAGATAACCACGAGGCACCAAGAAAGCTTTGGTCAGGATGTGGCAGGTGCTGTTGGTTTCACTCCATGGTAGCCCCGGGATGTGGCTGTTAGCCGCTTACTTATCTGTCCAAGAGGCAGGCGTTACAAATATATAATTTATGAAATGACTTACAAAGTACATGGCTATTACTTTCATAAGAATCTGTTTAATGTGGTCTTTGATAAGACAATCGTGGGTACAAAGAGGCTGATAGTGGTTATATGCCTGAAATTAAGAAATTCTAATGAGTTAGTGTATAAAACCCGCTTTACCAGGCTTGAACACGAGAAATGGGCGTTACGCATTGTATCCACGTGTGCTTGAATGTTTAAAACACGTTAAAATGAATGAGGTTTCCAGAACAGAATATGTAGAATGGACAATGGAATATTTAAGACATTTTTGACTTTCAAAGGTAAACAAATAACCATTTTATGTTTCTTAAACAGGAGACAAGGAAAGGGTGGATGAACGATCGGAGATTACAGGAGACGATTTGGCCTCAAAACTGCACGTGACCAACCTTGACCTTAACATATCGGAGAACACCAAGCAGCACCACACAGACATGTATGAGTGCACAGAGGTCAGGGGTCATAAGGGAGCCGAGCTGGTGGTCAGGAGAGGTCAGACCTTCTTCATCACCATCACCTTCGACAGACCTTACGACATCGCCAGGAACGACATCACGCTTTTGTTCAGCTTAGGTAAGTGTGTACCATATATTATTTAGACCCATTTCGCATTCCACTAACCCTCCGCAAAGAAGCAAACAAAACACATGCAAACAAGGAACATTCCACTGAGCAATATTCAAGTATTTGACTCAGGTATGCAAATAGTCGAGTGTGGACCGGACAATACAGTGATTCACAAAGGAAGGCTACTCTAGGTTGTAATACAGGCTGTTTTGTGCTTGCTGGGTAATTGCATTTTCATTACGCTAATAAATTATCCATAC
The DNA here is from genome assembly GCF_003918875.1 of Haliotis rubra. NCBI lineage: Eukaryota > Metazoa > Mollusca > Gastropoda > Lepetellida > Haliotidae > Haliotis > Haliotis rubra. The sequence continues at coordinate 529,004 of NW_025767425.1, forward strand.
TGCAGCAAAATGAAATATTACGGTCAAACATGTTTAAAATACTAGATATTATCCCAAGCCGCAGAAGTCCACAGCACATGTATGGAAACGGATGCTGCTAGCCGTTTCGGTATCTATAATTGAATCGATAATGATAAACATTGTCCCCTTTAATTTGTTCACCAATCTTCAACTACTTATATTAATTTTGTTTTTCAATTGAAGTTAGTTAGCAAACAAGTCATTTTTTCTACGTAGTGTTATTTTTAAAAATACAATTTGGTTTAATGCTTTTAAATATTAAAATATAATCTTTCGCAATATACAGACAGAGTGAAAACCAATAGATTTGATCTTTTAAGACTCAGAGTTACAACATTTTGAACATTGTGTATGGATCAAGAGGTTACAAATGCATCTTTACCCCGTTTGTACTGCACCAACTTGAGTTTCTACAAAGACAGCCACAGAATACCTTTTTGTAGGTACTAGTGCTGGTAAAAAGACAGCCAATTCTCACAACATTTCTTTCTCAGTTACATAGAAACTTGGTATATTTTCTTTTCCCTGTCAGTTTCTTTGCTTTAGTACATATTTTTATTGCAAATGACCCTGACGGATACCACTTTTATCCGATGGATTCAAAACTACGAAAATTCAAAATTACGTCACTGTAGTTCCAGACAGAAGTATCCACCCAAGTATCCGTATATATATTCTTCCCTGTCTGAAACAAGGCATCGAAATAGACTGAACTCACGTTAAGGAAGTTCCACTGTATTGCAAATTGTCTAGGAAAACTTTACTGACAGGCAAGTTGTCCAATAGTGGCTGCGTTTGCATTTGAACCGTGTGATGGTAATAACCGGCATTGACACGCACCGTGCACTGATGGTTAAATTGTTTCTGATGCTTAGATGCCCTGATAACCCATGCTTGCCACAAAAGGCGACTATGCTTGTAAGAGGCGGACTAACGGGATCAGGTGGTCAGGCTCGCTGACTTGGTTGATTGACACATGTCATCGGTTCCCAATTGCGCAGATCGATGCTCATGCTGTTGATCACTGGATTGTCTGGTCAGACTCGATTATTTACATACCGCCGCCATATAGCTGGAACATTGCTGAGTGCGGCGTAAAACTAAACTCACTCACTGATGCTCTGATGCTCTGATGCACTGTCCACTTATCATGACTCTTCATGCAGCGTCTGGAGAAAATGACAGCACAGTCGAGGAGCTCTTCAGGGTGACGGAAGACGAAGACACGTCCTATAAGCCACGCAAATGGGGCGCCACCGTCGTCAAGAAGGGAGGTAACTCTCTCACAGTAGAAGTGTTCTCCCAGCTTCTACCCCTATTGGAGTGTGGGACTTGATTGTCAGGACCGCCGTGGACGTCGAAAACGGCAAAGACCTCATCTGGCAGTACAACCACAATGACGACATCATTATCATCTTTAATCCTTGGTGTAAAAGGTGAGACACAATATTCAAATAAGGAGTGTTTTAGATCACCCGGTAATACTGGTAAATACGAAATAACATAGAATTTAAACTATTGAATTGATATTAGATCTCCGGGGAATAGAAAGCTGATACAAATGCACATTAAAAAGCAAAAGCAATTCAACTGTTAAAAATATCACGTGAAAAGAAATATATTGAGCAAAACGAAACGGAAATAGTTTTCTCAGATGTACGGTAGCAAAGTGGTTTATGCCATAAAGTTCGATGTGCAGAATTGCCTCCTTTAGACATTCTCGGATCCGCTGATCAACGGTTTGATATAATACATTAATCATAATCTCTGGATAGTCATTTCCATAAGATTGTTTGTTAGTTTCACCCAAGTAGAACACAGCAGTTAGCTCTTCCATTCCATATTAACAGACAGGTCTTGATGTACTGCTAAGTGAAACAGCTGACTAATTATTTTCACCTTGACGCTACAGGTTCTGTAGTCCCTCCCCAGATTACAAAAATAAAGAAAATGGCCCAACTCAGACAAGAGTAATTTTAAAGGCCTAGACTGCTCTGCTCTTAATGTCCAGGGCTCCTTTGGTTGGAATATATATTGTGACATGATGTTTATATTTCTAGGATTGAATAGTGCTCCAAGCCTTTTCTAGAAATATTCGGTAACTCTAACTTGCCCTCAGTCTGAAGAAGGTGATCGTGTGGACTCCTTTTATTATTTCTTGGACTAAATGTGAGCCTAGTGCTTGTTTGTAATATTTTTCACTTGTTTGACCATGCATGTGTACGGTACATGGATATATGACAATTGTTTAATGAACACTAGGATGAATCTGCAGGGATTCAGGCTGATGAAATGTACGTTCTGTCGGGACAGAGGATGTGGTGTATCTGCCTGACCCAGAGTGGCTAGCGGAGGCTGTGGAAAACGACTCAGGAGTGTTGTACCAGGGAGATTACTTTAACATTAACGGCAAGCCCTGGTACTTCGGTCAGGTGAGTTACTGATGCATGTCTGATGAGTTAATGGCAACTCGGGTAGGTGAGTTACTGATGGGGTCTGGTGAGTTACTGGCAGCTTGGGTAGGTGAGTTACTGATGCATGTCTGATGAGTTAATGGCAACTCGGGTAGGTGAGTTACTGATGGGGTCTGGTGAGTTACTGGCAGCTTGGGTAGGTGAGTTACTGATGGGGTCTGGTGAGTTACTGGCAACTCAGGTAGGTGAGTTACTGATGATGGGGTCTGGTGAGTTACTGGCAGCTTGGGTAGGTGAGTTACTGATGGGGTCTGGTGAGTTACTGGCAACCTGGGTAGGTGAGTTACTGATGGGGTCTGGTGAGTTAATGGCAACTCGGGTAGGTGAGTTACTGTTGGGGTCTGGTGAGTTAATGGCAACTCGGGTTGGTGAGTTACTGTTTGGGTCTGGTGAGTTACTGGCAGCTTGGGTAGGTGAGTTACTGATGGGGTCTGGTGAGTTACTGGCAGCCTGGGTAGGTGATTTACTGGTGTGGTCTGGTGAGTTAATGGCAACTCGGGTAGGTGAGTTGGGTTCTAGGGAGTGACTGGCAGATGTGTCAGGTGAGTTACTGATTGGGTCAGGTGAGTTACTGGCTGCTCGGTAAGGTGAGATACTGGCAGCTCGGTCAGGCAAGTTACTGTTTGGGTCTGGTGAGTTATTGGCAACCTCAGGTAGGTGTGTTACTGATGGGGTCTGGTGAATTACTGGCAACTCGGGTGGGTGGGTTACTGATGGGGTCTGGTTAGTTACTGGCAGCACAGTCAGGTGAGTTACTGATGGGGTCTGGTGAGTTACTGGCAGCTCGGGTAGGTGAGTTACTGTTGGGGTCTGGTGAGTTACTGGTAGCCCTCGGTAGGTGATTTACTGGTGTGGTCTGGTGAGTCAATGGCAACTCGGGTAGGTGAGTTACTGATAGGGTCTGGTGAGTTACTGGCAACCTGGGTAGGTGAGTTACTGATGGGATCTGGTCAGTTACTGGCAGCTCGGTAAGGTGAGATACTGGCAGGTCGGTCAGGTGAGTTACTGTTTGGGTCTGGTGAGTTATTGGCAACTCAGGAAGGTGAGTTACTAATGGGGTCTGGGTGAGTTACTTGCAGCTTGGGTAGGTGAGTTACTGATGAGATCTGGTGAGTTACTGGCAGCCTGGGTAGGTGATTTACTGGTGTGGTCTGGTGAGTTAATGGCAACTCGGGTAGGTGAGTTGCGTTCCCAGTGAGTGACTGGCAGATGTGTCAGGTGAGTTACTGATGGGGTCTGGTCAGTTACTGGCAGTTCGGTAAGGTGAGATACTGGCAGCCTCGGTCAGGTGAGTTACTGTTTGGGTCTGGTGAGTTATTGGCAACTCGGGTAGGTGAGTTACTGATTGGGTCTGGTTAGTTACTGGCAGCACAGTCAGGTGAGTTACTGATGGGGTCTGGTCAGTTACTGGCAGTTCGGTAAGGTGAGATACTGGCAGCTCGGTCAGGTGAGTTACTGTTTGGGTCTGGTGAGTTATTGGCAGCTCGGGTAGGTGAGTTACTGTTTGGGTCTGGTGAGTTATTGGCAACTCGGGTAGGTGAGTTACTGATGGGGTCTGGTGTAGAGCATCAGCGGACCCTTACTATACTACTAATAGCTTACACTGGAAGGGAGATATTTTCTGGTCACGACTCTATTATTTACAGCCAGCTCTGACGTAGCTGGAATGTTGCACAGTGCAACGTTTGACAACAATGTAAAGTGAGAAGTTCCAAGCCTGATCACACAGCTCAGACAGCCCAGACAGTGATGAAAATGTTCGACACACGACACAACAAAGCTGCATGTATTGACAGGACGAAAGTCACTAGGGTAGTGAGGGTAGTCCAGCGGTTCAAGAATTCTCTCGTCACTCAGAAGGCCTGAGTTCGATGCCCAATATTATTACAATGTGCGAAGCCCGTTTCTGGTGTGACCCGCCGTGCTATTGCTGGAATATTGCCAGAAGTGGCGTAAAACCCAACTCATTCACTCACTAACTCACCACAATAACATCACATTACATAATGTGGTTCTGTTTATATTCAATGGATATCAGCCAGGTGTCAGTAATACCACCAGATGTACAGTTGTAATATTACGTTCTCATTTACAGCTTGTAAATATCTTTGTAGTTCAAGCTAGACAAATATCCTTTTTTCGTAACCACTACCTCTTAAATGACGGCCGCCTGTAAATATTGTGTATTGTACGCCCTGTGAAGAGACAGGTTTTCGAACCAAACTTCATTGTTTTTAGCGGTTTTTGTTAGTTTGCACACGACATTATCGGTCATGGTGACCTAGCTTCGTCCAGTAAATTTTATCAATTCAACATATTGTATTCAAGTTGACGTGGCTGAGGGTGGGTAAACAGGCCTAAGTGGTTTGTATAAATACCGTTCCAAGGTACATAGCTGCAATAGTTTACACTTCAAAACTTTAAGGTTTAAACGAAGAACGAATATAAATACTATAAGTAACAAAACACACTCTTGTTACCAAGGCAGCAGTCATTTGATTCGTCTGATTCTGTTCTAAAAAATAGGTCATAACTATTAGGACTGTGCATTGGCAAATAAATTGTATTAGTAAATATATTGCAATTCAGATACCCGTATTGCAATATGTTGGGACCTTAAGCATTTGACAGTGAGTAGGTGGGTATTGCAGAGAATTTTCATATTGTTATACATTGTGATGCGAAAGAACAATTTAACATCAACACAGTGGTTCAACCCCAATTGCTGCCATAGTGAATCCTTTGCCCTAGTATTTGGCACCACAATGGTCGTTGTTGAGGGTCGCCATTTTACAAAAAGCATGACTTCTGGTGTGAAAACGGAAATATCCGAAGAATTTGAGTGTTACGAAGTTTTCCGATTGCATGTAAAAATACCGGCTTTCGATCAGCGTATCGCAATACATATCATTTTATGTCTGAGCCGGTATACCGGTAAACCAGTTATATTGTTTAGCTCTAACAGTGAGTGACACTAACTGTGCATGTCAATCCTATTTTCTATATTATAAGTTCCTAAAGATACATGTTATGGCTCTGATAACAGCAATCTCAAAATTAGGTTGCATAGTCACAGATTCTGTTTTCTTTATACAATTTATAATATTACAGTATGCAGTTTTGTGGTTGAATAACGATGGTAAACATTTGTCGTCAATGAAAGTATGGCGATATACCGTGCAGCCCTAATAACTCTGAAATCACTTCGAGGAAATGTCGCGATGTCGCATTGTCGCGCGTTGGCTAATTGACACTTTCTGCTTTTTATTTAAGGGAGACAACACGGCAATGCGACCATGCTACGATGCCCCTTTTAGAAATGCATACATATAGAACAAGACTATTTTTAACTGTTCTTGTATGAAGTACGCACGCATACCCACTGACAAGATGGCGTTAACAGGTCGCACATCATGACAACATTCGCATGTATGGACACGATCACCCATGTCCTCTTCAATGAGAGACGACACAATGAGCTTTTGTATTGTCAGACACCGCCAAAATAACAATGCAGAGTGAAACATTTGTATCATAACATGCTCACACATTAATTCGAGCTTTTTCTGTAGTTTTGATTTGTCTATTCAACAAATGTATAAACATATTCAAAGTAATAAGTGAGTTTTGAACAAATTTAGAGTTATACCAAATCGTGAGATTCTGCGTTGTAAATAAGTTGAAGGCGTCAAATTCAGTATGAAGTCCATAGTTTTTTATCGTTTTCAATACACTTTATCCACATAACTATCTTTCTGAAGACATATAGTATTTCATTACCTAGCCGATAAATAAATAAGTCGGCATTGTGCAGAATTTGTAAAAGACTTTGCAATTTTAGTTGATGTCATGACCAGGTTGAGTGTGGTCTGGATTTGAGACTGTGTGTTGTTTTTGACTTGTTTGAGGGACTAAGGTTAATATGTTAATGAATCTGAACCGCTATTTGCTACTACTTCGCTTGATACGGACCCTTTGGTGAACACCAACTCATTTTAGGACCTGTTTAATCTGTTGTAGATATGAACCCTTTGGTTGACACCCAGTCATTTCAGGACCTGATTAATCTGTTGTTGATATGTACCTTTTAGTGGACACCCAGTCATTTCAGGACCTGTTTAATCTGTTGTTGATATTAACCTTTGAGTTGGACACCAACTCGTTTGAGGACCAGGTTTAACCTGTAAATAATTTGAACCAATCTGTTGGCCAGTTTGAAGACGGCATCCTGCACGCCGCTCTCCATCTTCTCAGGAAAGGCTTCAACTTCAAGATGACACGAGCCATGGGGAACGCCTGCAAGGTTGCCAGGATGCTCTCCAAGATAGTGAGTACTCACGCCAGTGACCATGGATTATTCCATATTCTTACTTCATTTGTCTAGAAGGTGCACTCACTTCGATCTTGAAACATTCCCTGTAAGGATCCAGATGAGACCAATGATAGTATTACACCGTCATCAAACTTAACGTTAACATCAGTGTCAACACACTTTTAGTTTGATAATAGATTGAATTTGAAGTAGACACTTCAAATGGTTTATGGTTGATGTTAATTACCTTTGCAAAGTGCGTTATGTCAGCTTGACCTTTGGCATGAAGGATAACTAAAGTGACACATTAGTAACTGTTTCGAATGAACGTGAAGTGTGTGGCAAATATATACAAATATATACATACACATAAATATACAAATGTAACGCATCCAATTGTAAATTGTGCACTGCCACACTGTCATATTTATTAATGCTCAGGTGAACTTCAACGATGACAACGGCGTCCTGTATGGGAAATGGCGTGGCGGTTTCGACGGCGGCACGCATCCTAACACTTGGACAGGGGAGTGTGAAGATACTGAAGCAGTACATGTCCACCACCAAACCGGTCAAGTTCGGACAGTGCTGGGTCTTCTCAGGGCTCCTCGTAACAGGTGGGGAGAACAATCAGTATTGTTGTTAACCATGGAGAGAAGAACATGCAGAATTGTTGTTTAGGAATGGGGAGTTTCCGTATTGTTGTCTAACAGTGAGGATGAACAATCCGTATTGTTGTCTTACAGTACTTGTGTGGATGAACAATCCGTATTGTTACTTAACAGTGTGGATGAACAATCAGTATTGTTGTTAACCATGGAGGAAGAACATGCAGAATTGTTGTTTAAGAATGGGGAGTTTCCGCATTGTTGTCTAACAGTGAGGATGAACAATCCGTATTGTTGTCTTACAGTACTTGTGTGGATGAACAATCTATTGTTGTGTAACGGTATAGATAAACAATCCGAATTGTTGTTTAACAGTGTGGACAAACAATCGGTGTTGTTACTTTGCAGAAGAGGGCTAAATGAGTAATAGCACTACCTGTGGGCGCGGGTAGGGATGGGGTGGAGTGGCATGGGTGGGGTGGGTCGGGTCGTATGAGTAGGAAATACTCAGTATTGTCATTATCAGCAAAGGAAAACTGTCAATATCATTGTTATCAGTATAGGCGAACAATTCTATCATTAATATAGAGAACAATTATCCTTCTGACATACATGCAACAAGTTAGTGGACACGACTGCCAAATCGTCTATCGCGCCGCAATTATCTTTGCAGTGATGCGCCCTCCGGGTACACAAAAACCTATGGTTGTTGGTTCGAATCCCGATTTCCCCGATTATATTTCTAGGTTTGCCAGCACCAAACCCGTGTTCGTGGGTTCCACCACAGTGGTACACGTCTGAGACCTGCGTCAGATTAAGCTGACGCGTCGTGACAACGCTCACATGCTATAGTCATGTATTTTCTGGGCTGAAAGTTATGTTTATGAATTTGAATATCACCGTAATTAATAATACATTGCTCGCTGTATCCACAGTGTGCCGAGCCATAGGACTGCCCTGTAGGAGTGTCACCAACTATGAATCTTCTCACAACACTGACAAGGAACGTCTAAGCTTAGACGAAATATACCGACCCAAACCATACGGGTGGCTATGTCAACGTCTCCGGCGACAGGAAATGGTAAGTATGGGGGTTCATGTCGGACAGTTGGAAGATGGTGCCAATGCTGTTCTTGACAAATTTATGGAATTAATAGACTAAAACGATATTGTTTTCTGATGTTTTGTGACATCTATTGATATTTTCAATTATTGTTTGGAAAAAAAATATTTTTAAGTTATTTAAAAAATAAGAAAGCCTAGAATAATTGTTCGTGTTTTACTATCATATAGTCATTTGCATGGGTAGCAAGTAGCCAGTATCTCATGGTAGATGTAAGAGTGAGTGAGTTAAGGTTTACGCCGCTTTTAGCAATATTCTAGCAATTTCACGACGGGGGACACCACAAAATGCTCTTCACACATTGTACCCATGTGGGATCGGACCCGGGCGAACGCGTTAACCATATGGCTACCCCATCGCCCAGGTTGATGTACGAGCCTATTTGATAAGAGACTGCGTGTTCAGGGGAAAAGCGTACATATCTACAATAGTATTGCTGACTGTCGTGTTTTATTCAGTTTTAGCCCATTTACGTATGACAAAGAACATTTTAATTTCCCAGGAACTTTCATGTATGGAACGAGGTATGGATGAGTCGCCCAGACCTGGGGAAACAGTTTGACGGGTGGCAGGCCATTGATGCCACGCCCCAGGAGGAAAGTGAAGGTGGGAGGGACACCGACATAAGCATTGATACTTGACACACAATCATAACCACTGATACTTGATACACAATCATAACCACTGATACTTGATACACAATAACAACCATTGATAATTGATACACAATAACAACCATTCATACTTGATACACAATAACAACCATTGATACTTGATGCACAATAATAACCATTGATACTTGATGCACAATAATAATCCATTGATACTTGACGCAAAATAATAACCATTGAGACTTGCCACCAGAATAACAACCATTGATTCTTGGCATACAAAACAACCATTGATACTTGACACGAAATAATAACCATTGATACTTGATGCACAAAAATAACCATTGATATTTGAAGCACAATAACAACCATTGATGCCTGATATGCAATAATAATGAGTGATACTTGACATATGTTACCAGCTGTTAATGCTTGACATACAATAACGCCCAATAATACATTACATATGATAACAACCAATGTTACTTGACATACAGTACCCTAAAACGTACACATATATTGTTAGAGAACTTGTATCCCTTTCACTCACCTATTGCCTTGTCTCTTTCATGCATTTACAGGCGCGTTCTGTTGTGGTCCCGCCCCATTGAAGGCCATCAAGGAAGGGCTGATCTACATCGGCCATGACACGCCCTTCGTGTTCGCGGAGGTCAATGCGGACTTAGTGACTTGGGAAGAGGATTCAGTGACCAGAAAACTCAAACAAGTGAAGCGGATCAGGAACATGTAAGTAACACTCTGGTGGGTGAAGTCACCAGTCATCGCATTAATTTCCTAATTGCAATATATTATACAGTATATATGAATAGAACAGGTCCCCCGACTGGTACGACTGTCACAGATAATGGTAGGTTCCAAATTGGTGTAGGTCTCTGACTAACACTAGTCTTTGACACATATGTGTTCTGGACAAGCACTTCCACCTCACGCATAAGGGGGCGGTGGGGGTAGCCTAGTGGTTAAAGCGTTCGCTCGTCACGCCCAAGACCCAGGGTCGATTCCCCACATGGACACAATGTGTGAAGCCAATTTCTGGTGTCCCCCGACGTGATATTGCTGGAATATTGCTAAAAGCGGCGGAAAACTAAACTCACTCGCTCACTCACGCATATGTTCCTGACAAGCACAATTCCCCTTATTGTATATGTCCCCGTGTTGCCTATGTCCTTGACTAGAACATGATGCGTCCTTGACGTCCGTTTCCTAATTATTCCGCGTGTTTCTGCAGTATTGGCAAGAATATCAGCACCCACAGTCCATCCGTGAGTCACAGGTCGGGCTGCAGCGACTGGATGTAACTGACCAGTATAAGTATCCGCAAAGGTAGGCCCACTGTCAATGACCACTGGACAGAGCACAACACACACCTTATTGACACTTGGTAAAACACTACACGCACCTTGAAGGTAGTCTTACCTCGCCCGGAGCCTTGGTAAAAGCACAACACGCACCTTGAAGGTAGTCTTACTGCCCGGAGCCATGGTAAAAGCACAACACGCACCTTGAAGGTAGTCTTACTGCCTGGAGCCATGGTAAAAAGCACAACACGCACCTTGAAGGTAGTCTTACTGCCCGGAGCCATGGTAAAAGCACAACACGCACCTTGAAGGAAGTCTTACTGCCCGGAGCCTTGGTAAAAGCACAACACGCACCTTGAAGGTAGTCTTACTGCCCGGAGCCTTGGTAAAAGCACAACACGCACCTTGAAGGTAGTCTTACTGCCCGGATCCTTGGTAAAAGCACAACACGCACCTTGAAGGTAGTCTTACTGCCCGGAGCCTTGGTAAAAGCACAACACGCACCTTGAAGGTAGTCTTACTGCCCGGAGCCTTGGTAAAACACAACACGCACCTTGAAGGTAGTCTTACTGCCCGGAGCCTTAGTAAAAGCACTACACGCACCTTGAAGGTAGTCTTTCTGCCCGGAGCTTTGGTAGAAACACTACACGCACCTTGAAGGTAGTCTTACTGCCCGGATCCTTGGTAAAAGCATTACACGCACCTTGAAGGTAGTCTTACTGCCCGGAGCCTTGGTAAAAGCACTACACGCACCTTGAAGGTAGTCTTACTGCCCGGAGCCTTAGTAAAAGCACTACAGCACCCAGGAAGGAAAGCTGATGGTCACTGAAACTAGACCAGTACCCCGTTTCACAAAGCTCTCGTAAGCCTAACATCTCGTAACTTTTCTCGTAGCATTCGTACCTTCTATGTTACGGTATGGGAGGTACGAACGCTACGAGAACGATTACTGGATGTTAAACTTTGAATCTACATCCTATAGGAGGTACAAATGCTACGAGGAAGAAACATTACGAGATGTTAGGCTTACGAGCTTTGTGAAACAGGGGCCCAGGCCTATTGCCAGCTGATGTCGTTATTTCAGTTACACTGTCTTCTCACAGGTTCCGCGAAAGCAAGAGATGTGCTCCGACAGGCCCAGGCGATGTTCAGAAGGGACAATCTGGATGACGATGAGGGATGAGCTGCCGATGTCACCAGGTGAGGGCGAGAGTTTAACACTAGATAGTGCTAGTATTAAATATCTTGGTGCATTTATACATATTCTTGTCTGTCACTCAGACCATAAAACACATATCCCCAATCCAGCACATGCAGGAAGTCTAGAATGTGGCAAGTCAGATTACCACGGTTTCTGATAATGGAGGAAGTCTATGGGCTTCTTTTTAATTGTAATTATTTTAATTTTGAAATTCTCTGTGAAATATGTTCACTTCAGAGACTAGATGTTAGTCTATACATATTCGTATTGTAACACATGGTGCTATGGATGGGAGCTTTGATGGGTTAAAACGTTCTGTTGATTTCTTAAATATGGTGAACGTTTTAACCAAGGGAGGGTTATATTTTTCAATTTCTTAACTCAGGCCATTGGACTGAGTATGGACAATATCGATGTCATGGTGGGAATGGGCTTCTCGGTAAGATACACGCCCGCAACAACGACAACGTGGCCCGCACCGTTACCTTGTTTATCGACATCTTTCACAGTACCTACCACGGCGTCACGACGGGGACGGCTGCCAGTCTGAAAAGATGGAGACATTGGTACAAGCAGAGGGCAAAGTGGGTGTAACATTGGAGTCGTAAGAGACGTGATATATTATACAATTATAGACTGGTGATGAAGTCAAATACCTGTTTTATTACCCACGAGGTCAACGTATTGGTAACGTTAACATATGGTACTTGTATGGCCCTGCCGGGCGCTCGGCATTAATGGTCAGGGCAAAGTACAAGACGCCACATACACACGCATGGACGTCGTCATATATGAGTGAAATATTCTTAATTATTACTCACGTGGCCAACGTATGGGTAGTTGCATACTAATATCGTACGTCACACGAGAGTGTCACATCGCGTTGACCTGTGTCGTAACGACTTGACCACCTGAGATTCTAACGATTTGATTGGATAACCGATGACCTTTCAATTAGGTCACATTCTGACGTAACTATTTTTTCATTCATAACAAACACGTGAATTCATTCACTCTACAACTTAAATGCATTTCGCTTAAGTCAGATACCATAGGAAGGACACTCGTTTCGTATTATTTCGTATGTAATAAGACCTCGTGTAGTATTCTCTATTTATGGACCCAAAGCAATATTGACAGAGGAACGAAGACCGAGATCAATATTGCCTTTCGTGGAGTCCATAAAACTGGTATGATGATCAATTCCCCCAGTCCATAATTGTTTTATTATGTAATTACCGAAAAACCTCAAGACAATAATACTTTTGGTCGGACCTGGGTGGGAGTCAATATGCTTTTCTGTCGACAGTGACCCTCTAGACCAATCAGGTAGCCGGAAAAATATAAGCTTACATAATAAACTGACTTATTACTCGCCCGTGCAAGATACTGCAGTGTAATAACTTTACGACAATATTACACTAGTGTAATAACGTCATAATGGTACAGTTATGAGGTCACAATGTTATTACCTCTGTCACAACGGTATTAGAGTTTGCTTGACTCGCGGAAGCTGGACAGTCATCACACTGTAGGCAGTTTCTATCAGTTTATGTTGGAGAGAAAAACAGAATACCAAACTCGCTTCCGTGAAATACCATTTTTTATTAAAGTCGTGAATGATTGTGTTTCAAAGTCGCTTTCGCTCGTTTGATACTAAATCATTTACCCGTTTAATAAAAAATGGGATTACACTGGAAGGTCGTTAATAATCCTCATACGTATTACATACGGTGGAGTTGATTTAACGTTGTAGCAACGGGAGACATATATCGTATTCATTACAGGCAGGTGTGAAGAGGCAACAATGTTAACAAGGAAGACACTAAAGTAGATTCTACTAAGCTATCACAGGCGGAGGAGAGTAGGTGTACCATTGTGGTCATATTCGTGAGACATAAATAGACGATACTAATCGATCTTCCGTGGAATACCATTTTTATTTAACGCGTTAATGATTTGGTATCAAACGAGCGAAAGCTCTACGATACCTGTGTGGAACATGACCCAATGGGTATTGTGTTTACAGGCCAGACTTTCACCTTGAGTGTGTCCACCCCAGCAAGCAATGATGCGCCCACAGGAAGGCTTCAACTTCCAGATCAGGTTTTAACGAAGGTCAAAGGAAACCGGAAGTCTGTTCACACAACTCTACAACGTTCAGCTGCGCCGCCCCGACCTTGTTATAAAGGTGGGATTTCATTAAGTGATATATAAGACCGTTAATAGACAACGGTAGTAGTTCTGGAAATGTGTTTCTAATGTGAAATTCACATGCTGTGTTATATAGGGTCCTTCCACTGTTAAAGCCGGGGAGACAGTAGACGTGGACATCTCCTTCATCAACCCGCTCCAATCAATATATATGTATATATACTGCCCCATGTCCTGTGTTATATAGGGTCCTTCCACTGTTAAAGCCGGGGAGGCAACATAGGTGGACATCTCCTTCACAAACCCGCTCCCATCAATATATATGTTTATATACTGCCCCATGTCCTGTGTTATATAGGGTCCTTCCACCGTTAAAGCCGTGGAGACAATAGAGGTGGACATCTCCTTCACAAACCCGCTCCCATCAATATATATGTATATATACTGCCCCATGTCCTGTGTTATATAGGGTCCTTCCACTGTTAAAGCCGGGGAGGCAACAGAGGTGGACATCTCCTTCACCAACCCGCTCCCCGTCTCGATGACCAAATGCGAGGTGGAGATTGAAGGCAACATGAAAACGGTGGCACCACTGATGGACAAAATCACAATAGGGTCAGTAATATTTAATTCTTTCTTAATTTTAAACCCCAACTTTTGTTAGGGTTCGGGACGGAAATACCTCATGCGTGAAGCGCCGATTGAAATGGGGTCAGATTTTGTCACTGGACTAACTGGCCCAGATTCAATAATTTCTTGGTCTTTGATACATATACTCACGCACATTATATAGACACACATTATCGACACACGTTGACCTATTCACAAACTCACATTGAAAGACCCGCTATCGACACACATTGACCTATTCACAAATTCACATTGAAAGACCCGCTATCGACTCACATTGGTTCATTCTCAAGCTCACATTGAAAGACCCGCTATCGACTCACACTGACCAATTTTCAGACTGACATTGAAAGACCCTCTATCGTCTCACCTTTTTGCCCTGACCCACTAACATTACCTGAGCCTCTAACATTGACCAAATAAGGGACTAACACTGACGGACTCACATTGAACACGTCACTGACTGGCTCGCTCATGCTGTTTTTCAGAAGCATCTCTCCTGGACAGACTTGGAAGAAGACGATCAAGATGTGGCCTACAGTCTTTCCTCGAACCCAGAAGAAGAGAGGCCAGCTTTGGTCTGGAGTCAGAGCAGCTCGGGGATGTCAGAGGGGTCCTACAGCGTGAAACTCACCTAAAGAGTCCACGTTCATAATTACACGTGGTAGTACAACCTTCCCCGCTTCCTTATTCCATAGATTAGCAGTATTACAGCAAGTGGCAGTATCTCTGTCCTCTCCTCTATTTTGGCGGATTGACTGCACAATCCCGTGGTGAAACTGCATATAATACACTTATATCTATGTCTATGGCAATAATGCATCGTTCGGTAGGAGTTTAATCAACATTTTGAGTTGATCATATGCCTGTAATCCTAGCTTAAACCAGATAGTTCAGTGCTATATGTCTCCAGGCAACACAAGCTAACCTTGAGCATAAGGTGGCACGTGTGTCTCAAATGCATCATAGTAAGCTCATTAAGCATCACAGTAAGTCTTACAGTATCCAAGGTGCCACGCTTCGCCCAAATGCATGATGGTAAACTCTGGTACTGCAGTTTACCAAAATGGAAAATTATGATAGCAGACTCCGGTTCCCTGTGCCTAAAATGCATGATGGTAGGCTTTGGTAACCTAGGCACTACAATGGGCCCAAATACAAAACGGTAAACTCTGGTGCCACAGTTGGTCCAGATGAGAAAGATGTTAGGCGCCGGTTACCCACGTATCTAAAATGCATGATGGAAGGCTCTGGTAACCGAGGTACTACAATGGGCCCAAAATACAAAACGGTAAACTCTGGTGCCACAGTTGGTCCAGATGAGAAAGATGTTAGGCGCCGGTTACCCACATATCCAAAATGCATAATGAAAGGCAACCGAGGCACTACAATGGGCCCAAATACAATATGGTAAACTCTCTTGCCACAGTTGGTCCAAATGAAAAGATGTTAGGCGCCGGTTACCCACGTATTCCGAAATGCATGATGGAAGGCTCTGGTAACCGAGGTACTACAATTGGCCAAAATGCAAAATGGTAAACTCTGGTGCAATAGTTGGTCCAAATGCATGATGGTAAAAGCTCTGGCACCCTAGGAGCTTCAGCGAGGCGGCCCAAAAGCTTCATTGGTAATCTCCAGAACACCCGGTGGCACGTTAGCCCAAACGCCAGTGCAGCATCGTGGTTTAGCCTACAGTTTGTTATATCAAAAATATTCATGCTTACTAGTTTGTACGCAACGTTAATGATTACACATAAATATTTTGACTTGCCCATTGCCCAGAGACTTCAGGTCTCCATGCCTCTGTGTTTGTTTTGTTGGTATATATTGCTGGATATGCAGAATTGTGTCGGTTTTCAGGCAGCAAGCATCAACACATGACTGTATTATCGAATATGAGACAAGTGGCATCAAATATGATTGTGTGACAGATGTAGCATATTTCAACATTTGCTTCCAGCTATACAGTATACACCATTTTGCATTGTTTGACGTCAAATTACTGCATAGTACTCCCCGTATTACATGTTACATATTGTCTCTTTGTTTTCACACAAAATATGAATTATAGATTTATTTTCTATTCTTGACATTATTTGTTTTGATTCACATTTATATACAAAACCAGCTTACTTAAATTAAAAGGAGAATGTCAGCGACGGCTTGAAAATGATGAAAACTGGATTTTAATAAACAATGAAAAATATATTTGGCCTCGAAATATGCATGATTTCAGGAAATGGGTTAACAATTGCCAGAAACTATATATGGTTTGCATTTGTGACAAACCTGGTCCTGTGAATAGTAATTCCTCGAGAGTTGTCGTACACATACATGTAGCATGTCAGCAAACAAGATGTACCAAAGACTGCTTCATGTTACCACGGTATCCATTTGCATCGAGTATGTTTGTTGCTTAACGCCGCACTCAGCAATATTCCAGCTATATGGCGAGACATTTGTCACTTGCTGTGTACCGCATGAGCTACCCGCCGTACTGCATTGATTGAATACATCCTAATGGTTGATTGGTTGTTTAGCGACGCACTCAGCAATATTGAGTCTGGACCAGACAATTCGGACTTCAACAGCATGAGGATCAACGCAATTGGAATACGATGACTTGCGCCAGCAAAGTCATCGGAAGTTCTGACCACCTGTAGTCGTTAGTCGCCTCTTTACGACAAAGCATGGGTTGCTGACGACCAATTCTAATGCTTAGGTTACGCTATGTTCCTGGCGGCCGCGGCAGCCGTTTCTCCGAAACGTAGTGCACCGATGCGATTTTAGGCCATTTCTTTCCTCCAAAGTCAAGTTTTGTTAGAGTCCTGCCAAGTTTTCTCACGGTTTATCACGGTATCCTGAGTCCTGGAAGCTTAAAGGCGCTCTACGGTTAGGCCAGCAGCAGTCCACTACAAAGATGCCATTATGTTTCCTCCTGTCCTTAACGCGCGTTCTGATGGGTTCCCTCGCGTTTCTCACGTTTTGATCAAGGTTTTGACATCGTTTTGTGCGTTCTGTCAAGACTTTCTACGGATGAAACGTGGACGCCGGCCAGCTTTGGACCATGTTTGTATTGCCCACGGTATAAAAATAAGGCCTCACAAGGAATAGCGGCCATTGTATCCTGAGACACAAAGAGCAGCATGAACCGCAAAGATGAAGAAGATTTTGTGTTTGTCTGTTTGCTGAAGGCATACATCGAGAAGGCCAGCATCAGCTGCAGAGAGGGAATACCATAGAACGCAACGATGCCGTATCTCGCCTGCCCTGTAAACCGTCACACACGCCTGGATGCGTCGTGGTAGAACAGGACGAATCGGCTACCATACAACTGGATTAAGCTTGCCGTCTGAACAGGGTCAAAACGGGCAGCTTAAGGGGGTGAAACAACCGAGACAAAATGCCAAACAAACGTGGGCGAACGTGACAAAACTTGAAAGGACCATGCGAGGATGCCGTGGAATACGGCCACATGCCTCCCGTCCCACTACGGATCGTATACTAGGTCGGTTACGGCTTATTACGTGCTGTCACGTCTTGTTACGTTCCCTCCGTTTTACTACGGCCCACTAGGTTTCACATTATTACCGTGACTGCCGTGGCAAAATTTAACAGTTTACAAATCTGGCACGGCATCCACGGCAATCACGGAATGTCACGTGAGCTCATTCAGTCACCCTACGTTGTCTCCCACGTCCATCCTGTTTGTCCCCGTTTGGCTGCCGTGGCCGCCGGGAACATTATTGTAACCCGGATCTTCACGGGTCCATACACTGGCAGTTTACACAGCTACAGACATGGGACATAAGTATTCGTCAATCGGCAAAATTGTCATAGACTTGCATGCTATTTTACTGTAGCTGTAATAATTTTCATTAATTCAGTGTTTCGTTATTTGGTTGTCAAATTTGGCAGGTTGTTAGGAAATCATCTTAGTCACAGAAACATAATTTCCATGTAATGTTCCTTCATGTATTTTCTGCAGTGTAGTTACATGGGCTACATATACACAACATTGCGTATTCTTTTCCCATAGACCGCCATGTTAAAAATGTCATACCCATGAAACGCATCAATCAAAGTGTGGTCATTCTTGAAATACTGAAAACTATGAACGAGATCAAACGATTACATGACACAAGTGCAAACTATGAACGAGATCAAACGAAAAATAAATTATAGACAATTTTCTAAGCTGCACCAAATTAACATGTAAGTCTATGGAAATGCTGTAAAAGTGACGAATACTTATGTCCAATGACTGTAGCTCATGAGTGGTGGCAATGTTCATACATGTAGTATTTTACTCTCACTGTGGCCAATCACCTATCAGTAAATTGATAGACCGCTACCAGCAAACAGACAGACCCAAGACCGCCCAAGATCGGGAACACCAAGAGTCACGGCACCGGCCGAAGATCGCTATATCCGGCAGATCCACCTCCGGAACAGATTCGTGACGGCGACGACAGCACTAGGATACGCCATCGGCAGACGAACAGACCTTGGTATGGCTGGTATACGAGCCTACCGTCTCTTTCGTGAAATAACCTACACCGTCCACGCACACTGCAATGGACACGAACGTTACTGGGAGTGTGAGTGCTCTTAAGACATGAAAGTCTGTTCAGCCTGTTCAGAAACGATAGCAGAGTTCGAGGTTTTCAACGTAGAGGAGAGCGACTGGCGCCAAACTGCGTTCAATAAGTTCATCCACTCGATTGAGCAGGCGTCATGGTACGGGGCGGCATTTGTGCCCAGAGGACAAAAAGAGGTTATCATCCGAGGAAACGCGAATGACCAGCGATACAGGGATGAAGTGTTGATACCTTATGCGGTGCCCTGTATTCGACAACAGCCACGAGGAGTCATTTTGCAGCAGGACAACGCAAAACCCCACACCGCCAGAATTGCTCGAGAATACCTGCACAGCGTTAACGTCAACGTGTTGTCTTGGCCAGTGCGTTCTCCATACATTAACCCCATTGAACACTTCTGGGATCATATGATCGTCTGCTGAGAGAGCGTGTACCTCCAGCGAACCGACAGTGACGTGTACAGACTCTCTTGGACTTATGGAGCAGGATTCCTGCTGTCGTCATCCACCGACTGACAACGTCAATAAGGCGTGTATGGATGCCCAGGGTGGTCACACTCGCTTCTCGCTACTGATGTCGTGTCCCATGACTCCTATCCTCTTATGTGACTCTTTATGCACTTTTTGAATGAACTTGATTTGTGTAATTGTAATTTTGACCCTTTGACACTTTCTTAATGAATTGCGGCAAATGCAAGAAAGCTTTACAATGAATTTTCAGTCAAATTATTGGAAAATGACTTCTGTTTGTAAAAGTTTTATCATAAATCTCACATACGTCTTTGTGTCGATTTTTTTTGTCAAGTGAAGACGGTGGTAACTTTCTTTGCCTGGTAGTTATACACTCGGAAATATGGCCATCTCAGCTATTTAGATTGAAGTCCCCACACACGCCATATTGATTGCCTGCTACATGAACTTTATGGCGACTATCAGTCTACACATAGCTGAATTACACATCACGGTATGACCATATGACACACGACTGGGGAGATTAAGGCATCAAACAGTGGAGAGTACTCCCCCTTTAAATCATAACTCGCGTCGCACCCCGTTAAGAAACATGTGAGGAAGAAAACTGACAACAGAACTTCCGGTACAACACGAACTTAATTCATATGTGATATATACAACAACAACACAGTATAAAGTTACATGTAAAACAAACCGTTTAATACCCGGATAAGAAATTGAGACAGACAGGCAAGTGAGATAAGCGCAAGTAAAATCAAAACAACAAATCTCCATTAATTTGCGACAAGTTATGATGCAAATATTCATGACTGTATTTGATACTAAGATTGACTGACTGACTGACTGACTGAATTTGGTTTTACGCCGCTTTTAGCAATATTCCAGCAACACCACGGCGGGGGACACCAGAAATGGGCTTCACAAATGGTACCCATGTGGGGATTCGAACCCGGGTCTTCGGCGTGACGAGCCAACGCTTTAACCACTAGGCTACCCCACCGCCCCGGCTATCGATGTAGAGCAAAGAGACCGATAACAGTTGTTTAGATATCGATCGATAATCGATAAATATCGGACACGTAACATTGAGCAAAAATGCAAAAATGTCTGAAAGAAATAAATACATTTCACACCACGTGTGTGCATGTGTTTATGTAGTAAGGACACGTGTTGACAGTGCAGTTCTAAGCGACCTTTACGCTGTATGATCCTACAATGGATCCGAGCTGGTCTGACTCCAGACTAAAGCTGGCCTCCCTCTTCCTTTGGCTGTTGGGAAAGACGGTGGGGGACATCTTGATAATCTTACTCCAGGTCTCCCCAGGACGAATCTTCCTGAAAGACACACGTATGGTCACCATGGTGAGGTTTGGTGGGAACAGATTTGGATGATGTCAAGTGAGGTGAGATTTGGTGAAATGAGATATGGTGAGGTGAATTAAGGTCGGACTGGGCGAGACGTGGTGAGTTACACGAGGCGACTTATAGTGATGGTTTTTGGTATGTGAATGACGAGATACAGGAAGGTTTGATCAGAACCCACTTGCACAGAACGATCTTAACGCTACAGTTATTGTAAACCCTTAAGAACGCGATCTTAGGCTTCGGCTACAATCGCCATCCACTTGCACAAAGCAATTGTAGCCTAATTACAATTAGGGTTCGATCTTAAATCCATGTCGTCTTACAATCGCGCTGAGCTCGGCTTTATGCAAGTGGATTAGGGCAATTTACGGTGATTGTAAAGTTGATTGTAGGAGTCTAAGATCGATTGTAACTAAGATTGTTCTGTGCAAGTGGGCCCAGGTGAGATTTGGTGAGCTGAGGATTGGTGAGTTCATATGAATTTGGATGACGTGGGGAGTTGAGTTATGTTGAGGCTTGCTGGAATGAGATTTGGTGACGTCAAGTGAGTTTAGTTTGATGAGGCTTGGTGAGGTGATGGTTGGTGAGTGAGTGAGTGAGTGAGTGAGTGAGTTTAGTTTTACGCCGCTTTTAGCAATATTCCAGCTATATCACGGCGGTGATGGTTGGTGAGATGACATGAGGTTGGATGAAGTAAGAAATGATGAGATTAATGAAATGTGGCGAGGTGGGTAAAACACAAGCTTTTAATATTTCTTCACACGAGCATAATAATAGCAACACTATTTCAAATTGTAAAACCAATTTTCTCTGACGTCATCCATATTGTTATGCATTTATCATCTACACAACCACCACCACCGAGAGAGAAGGGCGAAAACCTTCATAAATATATGAAAAACACAAAATATTTTTCAGTGAACGAATAGGTTATTTATAAATTTATCAACGTTTGAAATATGTAGATGTGCCTTACTCTATTTTGATGTCATTGACGGGATACACCATTCTCATGTTGCCTTCAGTCTCCACGGTGCAGTTGGTAATCAGGACGGGAAGCGGGTTGGTGAAGGAGATGTCCACCTCTACTGTCTCCCCGGCTTTAACAGTGGAAGGACCCTATATAACACAGGACATGAGACAGAATATATACATATATATTGATGGGAGCGGGTTGGTGAAGGAGATGTCCACCTCTACTGTCTCCCCGGCTTTAACAGTGGAAGGACCCTATATAACACAGGACATGAGACAGTATATATACATATATATTGATGGGAGCGGGTTGGTGAAGGAGATGTCCACCTCTACTGTCTCCCTGGCTTTAACAGTGGAAGGACCCTATATAACACAGGACATGAGACAGTATATATATATATATATATTGATGGGAGCGGGTTGGTGAAGGAGATGTCCACCTCTACTGTCTCCCCGGCTTTAACAGTGGAAGGACCCTATATAACACAGGACATGAGACAGTATATAAACATATATATTGATGGGAGCGGGTTGGTGAAGGAGATGTCCACCTCTACTGTCTCCCCGGCTTTAACAGTGGAAGGACCCTATATAACACAGGACATGAGACAGTATATAAACATATATATTGATGGGAGCGGGTTGGTGAAGGAGATGTCCACCTCTACTGTCTCCCCGGCTTTAACAGTGGAAGGACTCTATATAACACAGGACATGAGACAGTATATATACATATATATTGATGGGAGCGGGTTGGTGAAGGAGATGTCCACCTCTACTGTCTCCCCTGGCTTTAACAGTGGAAGGACCCTATATAACACAGGACATGAGACAGTATATATACATATATATTGATGAGAGCGGGTTGGTGAAGGAGATGTCCACGTCTACTGTCTCCCCGGCTTTAACAGTGGAAGGACCCTATATAACACAGGACATGAGACAGTATATAAACATATATATTGATGGGAGCGGGTTGGTGAAGGAGATGTCCACCTCTACTGTCTCCCCGGCTTTAACAGTGGAAGGACCCTATATAACACAGGACATGAGACAGAATATATACATATATATTGATGAGAGCGGGTTGGTGAAGGAGATGTCCACGTCTACTGTCTCCCCGGCTTTAACAGTGGAAGGACCCTATATAACACAGGACATGAGACAGTATATAAACATATATATTGATGGGAGCGGGTTGGTGAAGGAGATGTCCACCTCTACTGTCTCCCCGGCTTTAACAGTGGAAGGACCCTATATAACACAGGACATGAGACAGTATATATACATATATATTGATGGGAGCGGGTTGGTGAAGGAGATGTCCACCTCTACTGTCTCCCCGGCTTTAACAGTGGAAGGACCCTATATAACACAGGACATGAGACAGTATATATACATATATATTGATGGGAGCGGGTTGGTGAAGGAGATGTCCACGTCTACTGTCTCCCCCGGCTTTAACAGTGGAAGGACCCTATATAACACAGGACATGAGACAGTATATATACATATATATTGATGGGAGCGGGTTGTGAAGGAGATGTCCACCTCTACTGTCTCCCCGGCTTTAACAGTGGAAGGACTATATAACACAGGACATGAGACAGTATATAAACATATATATTGATGGGAGCGGGTTGGTGAAGGAGATGTCCACCTCTACTGTCTCCCCGGCTTTAACAGTGGAAGGACCCTATATAACACAGGACATGAGACAGTATATATACATATATATTGATGGGAGCGGGTTGGTGAAGGAGATGTCCACCTCTACTGTCTCCCCGGCTTTAACAGTGGAAGGACCCTATATAACACAGGACATGAGACAGTATATATACATATATATTGATGGGAGCGGGTTGGTGAAGGAGATGTCCACCTCTACTGTCTCCCCGGCTTTAACAGTGGAAGGACCCTATATAACACAGGACATGAGACAGTATATATACATATATATTGATGGGAGCGGGTTGGTGAAGGAGATGTCCACCTCTACTGTCTCCCCGGCTTTAACAGTGGAAGGACCCTATATAACACAGGACATGAGACAGAATATATACATATATATTGATGGGAGCGGGTTGGTGAAGGAGATGTCCACCTCTACTGTCTCCCCGGCTTTAACAGTGGAAGGACCCTATATAACACAGGACATGAGACAGTATATATACATATATATTGATGGGAGCGGGTTGGTGAAGGAGAAGTCCACCTCTACTGTCTCCCCGGCTTTAACAGTGGAAGGACCCTATATAACACAGGACATGAGACAGTATATATACATATATATTGATGAGAGCGGGTTGGTGAAGGAGATGTCCACCTCTACTGTCTCCCCTGGCTTTAACAGTGGAAGGACCCTATATAACACAGGACATGAGACAGATATATATACATATATATATTGATGGGAGCGGGTTGGTGAAGGAGATGTCCACCTCTACTGTCTCCCCGGCTTTAACAGTGGAAGGACCCTATATAACACAGGACATGAGACAGTATATATACATATATATTGATGGGAGCGGGTTGGTGAAGGAGATGTCCACCTCTACTGTCTCCCCGGCTTTAACAGTGGAAGGACCCTATATAACACAGGACATGAGACAGAATATATACATATATATTGATGAGAGCGGGTTGGTGAAGGAGATGTCCACCTCTACTGTCTCCCTGGCTTTAACAGTGGAAGGACCCTATATAACACAGGACATGAGACAGTATATATACATATATATTGATGGGAGCGGGTTGGTGAAGGAGATGTCCACCTCTACTGTCTCCCCGGCTTTAACAGTGGAAGGACCCTATATAACACAGGACATGAGACAGTATATATACATATATATTGATGGGAGCGGGTTGGTGAAGGAGATGTCCACGTCTACTGTCTCCCCGGCTTTAACAGTGGAAGGACCCTATATAACACAGGACATGAGACAGTATATAAACATATATATTGATGGGAGCGGGTTGGTGAAGGAGATGTCCACGTCTACTGTCTCCCCGGCTTTAACAGTGGAAGGACCCTATATAACACAGGACATGAGACAGATATATATACATATATATTGATGAGAGCGGGTTGGTGAAGGAGATGTCCACCTCTACTGTCTCCCCGGCTTTAACAGTGGAAGGACCCTATATAACACAGGACATGAGACAGTATATATACATATATATTGATGGGAGCGGGTTGGTGAAGGAGATGTCCACGTCTACTGTCTCCCCGGCTTTTAACAGTGGAAGGACCCTATATAACACAGGACATGAGACAGTATATAAACATATATATTGATGGGAGCGGGTTCGTGAAGGAGATGTCCACCTCTACTGTCTCCCCGGCTTTAACAGTGGAAGGACCCTATATAACACAGGACATGAGACAGTATATATACATATATATTGATGGGAGCGGGTTGGTGAAGGAGATGTCCACCTCTACTGTCTCCCCGGCTTTAACAGTGGAAGGACCCTATATAACACAGGACATGAGACAGTATATATACATATATATTGATGGGAGCGGGTTGGTGAAGGAGATGTCCACCTCTACTGTCTCCCCGGCTTTAACAGTGGAAGGACCCTATATAACACAGGACATGAGACAGTATATATACATATATATTGATGGGAGCGGGTTGGTGAAGGAGATGTCCACCTCTACTGTCTCCCCGGCTTTAACAGTGGAAGGACCCTATATAACACAGGACATGAGACAGTATATATACATATATATTGATGGGAGCGGGTTGGTGAAGGAGATGTCCACCTCTACTGTCTCCCCGGCTTTAACAGTGGAAGGACCCTATATAACACAGGACATGAGACAGTATATATACATATATATTGATGGGAGCGGGTTGGTGAAGGAGATGTCCACCTCTACTGTCTCCCTGGCTTTAACAGTGGAAGGACCCTATATAACACAGGACATGAGACAGTATATATATATATATATATTGATGGGAGCGGGTTGGTGAAGGAGATGTCCACCTCTACTGTCTCCCCGGCTTTAACAGTGGAAGGACCCTATATAACACAGGACATGAGACAGTATATATACATATATATTGATGGGAGCGGGTTGGTGAAGGAGATGTCCACCTCTACTGTCTCCCCGGCTTTAACAGTGGAAGGACCCTATATAACACAGGACATGAGACAGTATATATACATATATATTGATGGGAGCGGGTTGGTGAAGGAGATGTCCACCTCTACTGTCTCCCCGGCTTTTAACAGTGGAAGGACCCTATATAACACAGGACATGAGACAGTATATATACATATATATTGATGGGAGCGGGTTGGTGAAGGAGATGTCCACCTCTACTGTCTCCCCGGCTTTAACAGTGGAAGGACCCTATATAACACAGGACATGAGACAGTATATAAACATATATATTGATGGGAGCGGGTTCGTGAAGGAGATGTCCACGTCTACTGTCTCCCCGGCTTTAACAGTGGAAGGACCCTATATAACACAGGACATGAGGCAGTATATATACATATATATTGATGGGAGCGGGTTGGTGAAGGAAGGAGATAACACAGGACATCCATACATATATATTGATGGGAGCGGGTTGGTGAAGGAGATGTCCACCTCTACTGTCTCCCCAGCTTTAACAGTGGAAGGACCCTATATAACACAGGACATGAGACAGTATATATATATATATATTGATGGGAGCGGGTTGGTGAAGGAGATGTCCACCTCTACTGTCTCCCCGGCTTTAACAGTGGAAGGACCCTATATAACACAGGACATGAGACAGTATATATACATATATATTGATGGGAGCGGGTTGGTGAAGGAGATGTCCACCTCTACTGTCTCCCCGGCTTTAACAGTGGAAGGACCCTATATAACACAGGACATGAGACAGTATATAAACATATATATTGATGGGAGCGGGTTGGTGAAGGAGATGTCCACCTCTACTGTCTCCCCGGCTTTAACAGTGGAAGGACTCTATATAACACAGGACATGAGACAGAATATATACATATATATTGATGAGAGCGGGTTGGTGAAGGAGATGTCCACCTCTACTGTCTCCCCGGCTTTAACAGTGGAAGGACCCTATATAACACAGGACATGAGACAGTATATATACATATATATTGATGAGAGCGGGTTGGTGAAGGAGATGTCAACGTCTACTGTCTCCCCGGCTTTAACAGTGGAAGGACCCTATATAACACAGGACATGAGACAGTATATAAACATATATATTGATGGGAGCGGGTTCGTGAAGGAGATGTCCACCTCTACTGTCTCCCGGCTTTAACAGTGGAAGGACCCTATATAACACAGGACATGAGACAGTATATATACATATATATTGATGGGAGCGGGTTGGTGAAGGAGATGTCCACGTCTACTGTCTCCCCGGCTTTAACAGTGGAAGGACCCTATATAACACAGGACATGAGACAGTATATAAACATATATATTGATGGGAGCGGGTTCGTGAAGGAGATGTCCACCTCTACTGTCTCCCCGGCTTTAACAGTGGAAGGACCCTATATAACACAGGACATGAGACAGTATATATACATATATATTGATGGGAGCGGGTTGGTGAAGGAGATGTCCACTCTACTGTCTCCCCGGCTTTAACAGTGGAAGGACCCTATATAACACAGGACATGAGACAGTATATATACATATATATTGATGGGAGCGGGTTGGTGAAGGAGATGTCCACCTCTACTGTCTCCCCCGGCTTTAACAGTGGAAGGACCCTATATAACACAGGACATGAGACAGTATATATACATATATATTGATGGGAGCGGGTTGGTGAAGGAGATGTCCACCTCTACTGTCTCCCCCGGCTTTAACAGTGGAAGGACCCTATATAACACAGGACATGAGACAGTATATATACATATATATTGATGGGAGCGGGTTGGTGAAGGAGATGTCCACCTCTACTGTCTCCCCTGGCTTTAACAGTGGAAGGACCCTATATAACACAGGACATGAGACAGTATATATACATATATATTGATGGGAGCGGGTTGGTGAAGGAGATGTCCACCTCTACTGTCTCCCCGGCTTTAACAGTGGAAGGACCCTATATAACACAGGACATGAGACAGTATATATATACATATATATTGATGGGAGCGGGTTGGTGAAGGAGATGTCCACCTCTACTGTCTCCCCGGCTTTAACAGTGGAAGGACTCTATATAACACAGGACATGAGACAGAATATATACATATATATTGATGAGAGCAGGTTGGTGAAGGAGATGTCCACCTCTACTGTCTCCCCGGCTTTAACAGTGGAAGGACCCTATATAACACAGGACATGAGACAGTATATATACATATATATTGATGGGAGCGGGTTGGTGAAGGAGATGTCCACCTCTACTGTCTCCCCGGCTTTAACAGTGGAAGGACCCTATATAACACAGGACATGAGACAGTATATATACATATATATTGATGGGAGCGGGTTGGTGAAGGAGATGTCCACCTCTACTGTCTCCCCGGCTTTAACAGTGGAAGGACCCTATATAACACAGGACATGAGACAGTATATATACATATATATTGATGGGAGCGGGTTGGTGAAGGAGATGTCCACGTCTACTGTCTCCCCGGCTTTAACAGTGGAAGGACCCTATATAACACAGGACATGAGACAGTATATATATATATATATATTGATGGGAGCGGGTTGGTGAAGGAGATGTCCACCTCTACTGTCTCCCCGGCTTTAACAGTGGAAGGACCCTATATAACACAGGACATGAGACAGTATATAAACATATATATTGATGGGAGCGGGTTGGTGAAGGAGATGTCCACGTCTACTGTCTCCCGGCTTTAACAGTGGAAGGACCCTATATAACACAGGACATGAGACAGTATATAAACATATATATTGATGGGAGCGGGTTGGTGAAGGAGATGTCCACCTCTACTGTCTCCCCGGCTTTAACAGTGGAAGGACCCTATATAACACAGGACATGAGACAGTATATATACATATATATTGATGGGAGCGGGTTGGTGAAGGAGATGTCCACCTCTACTGTCTCCCCGGCTTTAACAGTGGAAGGACCCTATATAACACAGGACATGAGACAGTATATATACATATATATTGATGGGAGCGGGTTGGTGAAGGAGATGTCCACCTCTACTGTCTCCCCGGCTTTAACAGTGGAAGGACCCTATATAACACAGGACATGAGACAGTATATATATACATATATATTGATGGGAGCGGGTTGGTGAAGGAGATGTCCACGTCTCTACTGTCTCCCCGGCTTTAACAGTGGAAGGACCCTATATAACACAGGACATGAGACAGTATATATACATATATATTGATGGGAGCGGGTTGGTGAAGGAGATGTCCACCTCTACTGTCTCCCCGGCTTTAACAGTGGAAGGACCCTATATAACACAGGACATGAGACAGTATATATACATATATATTGATGGGAGCGGGTTGGTGAAGGAGATGTCCACCTCTACTGTCTCCCCGGCTTTAACAGTGGAAGACATACCTTTATCACAATATCGGGTCTGCGCAGCCGGAAGGACAGCGTCTTCGTGGCGATGTTTTCAGTCTCCTTGACAGTCGCCACAGCCTCGATGTGGAAGTTAAATCCGTCTTTGGGGTGCGCCATTGCCTGCTTTGGCGTCACACTCAAGATAAATTCACGACCTTATGAAACATAGACACAACAAAACAGCTATACGTAGCTACAATATTGCCCCAACTCTCTCCCGCTTGTAATATCCTAGCATAGTCTACGATATGTGTTTGTTTGTTTTTAACGTCGCCATCAGCAATATTCCAGCTAAACGGCGACGGTCTGTAAATAATCGAGTCTGGACCAGACAATCCAGTGATCAACAACATGAACATCGATCTACCAATCCTCAGGATAGTCTACGATATCTGTTTCATTTGCTACAACGCTGAATATATTCGCCTGCCTGTAACCTCTCAGTACATACTACGGTATACGTATCTGTTCCATTTCCTACAAAGTTGAGTATACTCAAGTGCATGTTATATATCTGGACAATCTACCTCACGTGCCTGCAATGTTGCACCGACGTCCTGCTACCTGTATTATCTCAGTATATGGTTGTCACGTGACTGCTATGTTGCACCTGTAATATCTCGGTGTATGGTTGTCACGTGACTGCTGTATGTGCACTTACTCCTTCCATGCTCTAACGTCGCTGCATTACGTCGACCGGGCAGCCGTCCCTTTCACGACACCGAAGTACGTCTTGTAGGAGACTTTGGCTGCCAGGGAAACACTACGGACGTCGGTGCCGTTGTTGGTAGCGTAAACATTGACGTCAAAACCGTTGCCGACGAGGACGTCACCTATTTCTTTGATGCTCAACTCCACACTCTAGAAGAAAACAAGCTATTGTGTTAAACGCTCTGCTACTGTAATTATAGTGATTATAAATAATAATTTATGATGTGAAGATCCACACATGAAATTACAGTAACCGTAATCCGTAGTTTTTCTTTCGTCCTGAGCTGTGAATATCCCGTTTACCCAGGCTTGTAGAAGAAGGCGAGAAACGTTTTAACGGGATCGGGTGGTCAGGCTCGCTCACTTGGTTGACATATGTTTTGGATCCCATCCAAATGGATGCTCATGCTATTGGTCACTTGATTGTCTGGTCCAGACTTGATTATTTACAGTTCGCCGCCATATAGCTGGAATACCATACTTTAACGCCTTTTGGTATGACGCGGTCGGGGATCGAACCCGCGACCTTCCGCTCTCCGGGCGGACGCTCTAACCACTACACCACGGAGGCGGTCTATTCTATTTGAACATGTACGTTTTGAAAAGAGATAATTCAGGACCATTGAGCACAGTCGGGTTCAAACTCAAGAAGGTAAATTTTCGTGGTTGGTTCATAAGGTGAGCGATCGGGACAATGAAAACTCCCAATCAGAACAGAAATGCACGCTTAACACATTTTCTGGATCCTGGAACGCCTAGGGGACGCAACTCTGTAATGGCAAAAGACACAGGGCCGTCCGTGACCTCTAATCCCTAAAATACTATACTATACTAGGCATATATCAGTTTTGTAATTATGTGTATCTGTCCAGGCAGGACTATATAATCTTAAGACAGACTGGTCAGATATGAGTCGCTGACCTCTGACACTGGAGGCTCTTCAGCGTCAACATCCAGGTTATCCTTCCTGAACATCGCCTCGGCCTGCCGCACCACTTCGCGCTCCTGGCTCGACCCTGTGTGGAGTACAAAGATATTGTCATATTGTCAGGCAATTTTAACTCACGGACGTTAAATTAACGTTACGATTAAGATTACTGCATTGACAGAATGTGTGAGTCTGGGATGCGCGTGTACAACTACTTGTGCTTTTTCGGCCTGATATCGATTTTTTATAGAGCTAACCTCACTGAGATTCCAAGACGCAAGTTTAACATGGATACTCATCGCAAACGGATACCTCAAGAAAATCTGTTGTGCTGCTGAACCTGTAGTACATATGTTTTGGGTGGAACCTACCCTCGGGTGCTTGTACTGGTCAGTGAGGTCCAATCGCTGCAGCCCAACCCGTGGCTCTTGGGTCGGCTCGTGGGTGCTGATCATCTTCCCAATACTGAAACGGGGTGTGGGTGTGGGTGTGGGGGTTGGGGAAGAGAAGAAGAAGAAGAGAAGAACACCGGATTACAGGAAAACAAAACCCCGAAACTTCTCAAGGGGTGGAACCCTTGAAATACATGGTAACACTTGGAACAGGATGCCCTAGCCCGGAACAGTCTACTCGCCTCATACAATCGTTATTGATAGCTCTTTCGGAATCAGATGCGAATCCTCCTCAAATATACTGTGGCAGGATTTTAGAACAATGATTTAACACAGGCATAAGTTACTGTCTGTACACTGAGAGAATTAATATATGTTGACGGAATTCAGAACCAAACACTTTCTGCAGAAGGATAGTGTTAAGATGAATTGTTCCGAGGTTTGGTCATGCGATCACTTGCCTTGCATTTGCATGTGTTTGTAACGGTTGATCCCACTGAGACAGGATACGCTTCCCTTTCGTGAATACCTGCTAGTAATTCCCAATATATTATATCGTCCGACTCACACAATGGACAGATGTCAGACGTTCCGAATGATTATGGAAAGATGTCGGGGTTTTATTACCTGCTCGGAGATCTTGACACTTGTTTCAGTTTCCCGGTCAATGCATGTTCATTCCAGACAACCTTGTCCGAGTTCACCTCGGCGAAGACAAAGGCCGTGTCCTGTCCTATGTTAATGAGCCCCTCCTTGACGGCTGTCACGGGTGAGGGCCACAGCAATAGACGCCTATAACCCGATCATCAACCATTAACTAACATACCAACCAACCAACCAATCAACCGACCAACCAACCTAAACACCAACCATCTCCAAGGTCAGAAACATCTATGACAGATCTACAATCTCTCACCCCTGCTACACCTACCATATCTCACCCCTGCTACACCTACCCTCCCTGACCCCTGCTACACCTACCCTCCCTGACCCCTGCTACACCTACCCTCCCTGACCCCAACTACACCTACCCTCCCTGACCCCAGCTACACCTACCCTCCCTGACCCCAGCTACACCTACCCTCCCTGACCCCTGCTACACCTACCCTCCCTGACCCCAACTACACCTACCCTCCCTGACCCCTGCTACACCTATCCTCCCTGACCCCAGCTACACCTACCCTCCCTGACCCCTGCTACACCTACCCTCCCCTGACCCCAGCTACACCTCCCTCCCTGACCCCTGCTACACCTATCCTCCCTTGCCATATTGGTTTCTTTGATGGGCATTTTAGAAGTTGAGTTGATGAAGAATAATGACAATTATTATGGATATACAACTTCTTTGGCGTAAAACTAAACTCATTCACTCATCCCTAGTGCCGTGGTAACGATGAACGTTTCCATTCATTGTCAAAATATTTGGTATAAACTAACACTGAAAACAACACAGTATTCAGACTGTTCTTGAACCATTTTTGGTTGTTTTCTCCTATAGTTAAACAACAAGAATGTGGTTGATCATTTCCATAGTAAAACAAAGGATCTGCCTCATGATCTGCCCATTGCTCCCTTCTGCCATTCAGCCAGGATTGCTCCTTTGTAGACAAAAAGAAAACAAAA